>NC_090439.1:1183787616-1184119759 GCF_031143425.1 Pleurodeles waltl
AAAAGTAAGGCATCCCTTGTATCCAGTCTTAAGGGTATAGGTAATTGGTACCCTTTATTACATTCAAAGCTAGCAGAAGAGGTAATACCACCCTTGCTAAGTGCTATGATCACTGCCACCAGGGGTGGTTCCTCCTAATGAGTGGAGGAGAGTTGCCACGCCTGCAGTGAGTGCACCAGGCAAACACAAATAAATAGCTCTAGGATTGGTTGGATTCCTGTTCCACTGACAACAAAGTAAGGGCCAGATGTAGGAAAGCTTTTGCGCCTCGCAAACAACGAAAAACGCTGTTTGCGAGACGCAAAAGCCCTTACGCGATGCAGAATCACATTTTGCGAGTCGGTACCGACTCGCAAAATGTGATTCCGACTCACAAATAGGAAGGGGTGTTCCCTTCCTATTTGCGACCGCATCGCGATGTAGAGTTGATTTGTGACCGCGAAAGCGGTCGCAAATCAACTCGCAGTTACCATCCACTTGAAGTGGATGGGAACTCATTCGCAAACGAGAAGGGATCCCCATGGGACCCCTTGCCCTTTGTGAATGCAAACAAAAATATTGTTTCAGAGCAGGCAGTGGTCCTTTGGACCACTGCCTACTCTGAAAAAAACGAAAAAAATGGTTTCAGTATTTTTTCTGTTTGCAGCTCGTTTTCCTTTAACCCCTTCGCTGCCAGGCCTTTTCCCCCTCCTGTGCCAGGCCTTTTTTTGCCTATTTGGGGCAGTTCGCACTTAGGCCCTCATAACTTTTTGTCCACATAAGCTAACCAAGCCAAATTTGCGTCCTTTTTTTCCAACATCCTAGGGATTCTAGAGGTAACCAGACTTTGTGGGTTCCCCTGAAGAAGGCCAAGAAATTGGCCAAAATACAAGGAAAATTTCGTTTTTTTCAAAAAAATTGGAAAAAGTGGCTGCAGAAGAAGGCTTGTGGTTTTTCCCCTGAAAATGGCATCAACAAAGGGTTTACGGTGCTGAACTCAACAGCTTCCCAGCTTTCAGGAACACACAGACTTGAATCAGAAAACCCAATTTTTCAACACAATTTTGGCATTTTACTGGGACATACCCCATTTTTGCAATTTTTTGCGCTTTCAGCCTCCTTCCAGTCAGTGACAGAAATGGGCATGAAACCAATGCTGGTTAAACATTTCTGAAAAGTAGACAAAATTCTGAATTCAGCAAGGGGTCATTTGGGTAGATCCTACAAGGGTTTCCTACAGAAAATAACAACTGAAAAATAAAAATATTGAAATTGAGGTGAAAAAAACATACATTTTACTCTACGTTTTACTCTGTAACTTTTCCCTGCAATGTCAGATTATCGAAAGCAATATACTGTTACGTCTGCTAGACTCCTCTGGTTGCGGGGATATATAGGGCTTGTAGGTTCATCAAGAACCCGAGGAACCCAGAGCCAATATGTGAGCTGCACCCTGCAGTGCATTTTCATTCTATACCGGGTATACAGCAATTCGTTTGCTGAAATATAAAGAGTAAGAAATTGCTATCAAGAAAACCTTTGTATTTCCAAAAAGGGCACAAGATAGGGTGTTGAGGAGCAGAGGTTATTTGCACATCTCTGAATTCCGGGGTGACCATACTAGCATGTGAATTACAGGGCATTTCTCAAATAGATGTCTTTTTTACACACTCTCCTATATTTGGAAGGAAAAAATGTAGAGAAAGACAAGGGGCAATAACACTTGTTTTGCTAATCTATGTTCCCCCAAGTCTCCCGATAAAAATGATACCTCACTTGTGTGGGTAGGCCTAGCGCCCGCGACAGGAAACGCCCCAAAGCGCAACGTGGACATATCCAAATTTTTGAAAGAAAACAGAGGTGTTTTTTGCGAAGTGCCTACCTGTAGATTTTGGTCTCTAGCTCAGCCGGCACCTAGGGAAACCTACCAAACCTGTGCATTTCTGAAAACTAGAGCCCTAGGAGAATCCAAGGAGGGGTGACTTGCGGGGCTCGGACCCGGTTCTGTTACCCAGAATCCTTTGCAAACCTCAAAATTTGGCTAAAAAAACACATGTTCCTCACATTTCTGTGGCAGAAAGTTCTGGAATCTGAGAGGAGCCACAAATTTCCTTCCACCCAGCGTTTCCCCAAGTCTCCCGATAAAAATGATACCTCACTTGTGTGGGTAGGCCTAGCGCCCGCGACAGGAAACGCCCCAAAGCGCAACGTGGACACATCCAAATTTTTGAAGGAAAACAGAGGTGTTTTTTGCGAAGTGCCTACCTGTAGATTTTGGCCTCTAGCTCAGCCGGCACCTAGGGAAACCTACCAAACCTGTGCATTTCTGAAAACTAGAGACCTAGGGGAATCCAAGGAGGGGTGACTTGCGGGGCTCGGACCAGGTTCTGTTACCCAGAATCCTTTGCAAACCTCAAAATGTGGTTAAAAAAACACATGTTCCTCACATTTCTGTGGCAGAAAGTTCTGGAATCTGAGAGGAGCCACAAATTTCCTTCCACCCAGCGTTCCCCCAAGTCTCCCGATAAAAATGATACCTCAATTGTGTGGGTAGGCCTAGCGCCCGCGACAGGAAATGCCCCAAAGCACAACGTGGACACATCCAAATTTTTGAAACAGAACAGAGGTGTTTTTTGCGAAGTGCATACCTGTAGATTTTGGCCTCTAGCTCAGCCGGCACCTAGGGAAACCTACCAAACCTGTGCATTTCTGAAAACTAGAGACCTAGGGGAATCCAAGGAGGGGTGACTTGCGGGGCTCGGACCAGGTTCTGTTACCCAGAATCCTTTGCAAACCTCAAAATGTGGTTAAAAAAACACATGTTCCTCACATTTCTGTGGCAGAAAGTTCTGGAATCTGAGAGGAGCCACAAGTTTCCTTCCACCCAGCGTTCCCCCAAGTCTCCCGATAAAAATGATACCTCAATTGTGTGGGTAGGCCTAGCGCCCGCGACAGGAAACGCCCCAAAGCGCAACGTGGACACATCCAAATTTTTTAAAGAAAACAGAGGTGTTTTTTGCGAAGTGCCTACCTGTAGATTTTGGCCTCTAGCTCAGCCGGCACCTAGGGAAACCTACCAAACCTGTGCATTTCTGAAAACTAGAGACCTAGGGGAATCCAAGATGGGCTGACTTGCGGGGCTCGGACCAGGTTCTGTTACCCAGAATCCTTTGCAAACCTCAAAATTTTGCTAAAAAAACACATGTTCCTCACATTTCTGTGGCAGAAAGTTCTGGAATCTGAGAGGAGCCACAAATTTCCTTCCACCCAGCGTTCCCCCAAGTCTCCCGATAAAAATGATACCTCACTTGTGTGGGTAGCCCTAGCGCCCGTGACAGGAAACGCCCCAAAGCGCAACGTGGACACATCCAAATTTTTTAAAGAAAACAGAGGTGTTTTTTGCGAAGTGCCTACCTGTAGATTTTGGCCTCTAGCTCAGCCGGCACCCAGGGAAACCTACCAAACCTGTGCATTTCTGTAAACTAGAGACCTAGGGGAATCCAAGATGGGGTGACTTGTGGGGCTCGGACCAGGTTCTGTTACCCAGAATCCTTTGCAAACCTCAAAATTTGGCTAAAAAAACACATGTTCCTCACATTTCTGTGGCAGAAAGTCCTGGAATCTGAGAGGAGCCACAAATTCCCTTCCACCCAGCGTTCCCCCAAGTCTCCCGATAAAAATGATACCTCACTTGTGTGGGTAGGCCTAGCGCCCGCGACACGAAACACCCCAAAGCGCAACGTGGACACATTCAAATTTTTGAAACAAAACAGAGGTGTTTTTTGCGAAGTGCCTACCTCTAGATTTTGACCTCTAGGTCTGCCGGCACCTAGGGAAACCTACCAAACCTGTGCATTTCTGAAAACTAGAGACCTAGGGGAATCCAAGGAGGGGTGACTTGCGGGGCTCGGACCAGGTTCTGTTACCCAGAATCCTTTGCAAACCTCAAAATTTGGCTACAAAAAACACATGTTCCTCACATTTCTGTGGCAGAAAGTTCTGAAATCTGAGAGGAGCCACAAATTTCCTTCCACCCAGTGTTCCCCTAAGTCTCTCGATAAAAATGGTACCTCACTTCTGTGGGTAGGCCTAGCGCCCACGAAAGGAAATGGCCCAAAACACAACATGGACACAACATATTTTTTCACAGAAAACAGATGTGTTTTTTGCAAAGTGCCTACCTGTGGAGTTTGGCATCTAGCTCAGCTGGCCCCGGGAAGGGGGAGGGGGGGGGGGGGTCAGAAATGCCCTAAAATAAATTTGACCCCCCCCCTAACCCCCCCTGCCCGGGAACGACCCCTGCCTACGGGGTCGCTCCCCCTGCGTGACATTGGCGTCAAAAAACAAATCCCAGTTGCCTAGTGGTTTCTGCCTCCTTGGGGGCAGATTGACCTAAAATCGCCCAATCTGCCCCCAAGGGGGGCAGAAATGGTCTAAATACAATTTGCCACCCAGGGCAGCGACCCTTGCCTGATGGGTCGCTACCCATCTCTAAAAAAACAAACAAACAAAACAAAAAAAAAAAATTGGCCCAGGCGCCTAGAGGTTTCTGCCCCCCCTGGGGGCAGATCGGCCTAGTAATAGGCCGATCTGCCCCCAGGGGGGGCAGAAATGTCCTAAAATAAATTTGCCCCCTCAACCCCCACTACCCCCCCGGGAGCGACCCCTGCCTACGGGGTCGCTCCCCCTGCGTGACATTGGCGTCAAAAAACAAATCCCAGTTGCCTAGTGGTTTCTGCCCCCTTGGGGGCAGATTGACCTAAAATCGTCCAATCTGCCCCCAAGGGGGGCAGAAATGGCCTAAATACAATTTGTCCCCCAGGGCAGCGACCCTTGCCTGATGGGTCGCTACCCATCTCTAAAAAAAAAAGAAAAAAAAAAAAAAAAAAAAAAAATTGCCCTGGCGCCTAGAGGTTTCTGCCCCCCCCCCGGGGGCAGATCAGCCTAATAATAGGCCAATTGGGGGCAGAAATGGACTAAAATAAATTTGCCCCCCCAACCCCTACTCCCCCCCCGGGAGCAACCCCTGCCTACGGGGTCGCTCCCCCTGCGTGACATTGGCGCCAAAAAACAAATCCCAGTTGCCTAGTGGTTTCTGCCCCCTTGGGGGCAGATTGACCTAGAATCGGCCAATCTGCCCCCAAGGGGGGCAGAAATGGCCTAAATTCAATTTGCCCCCCAGGGCAGCGACCCTTGCCTGATGGGTCGCTACCCATCTCTAAAAAAACAAACAAACAAAAACAAAAAACACAAAAAAAAAATTGCCCTGGCGCCTAGAGGTGTCTGCCCCCCCCCTGGGGGCAGAAATGGCCTAAAATAAATTTGCCCCCCCAACACCCCCCTCCCCAGGGAGCGACCCTTGCCTACGGGGTCGCTCCCCCTGCGTGACATTGGCGCCAAAAAACAAATCCCAGTTGCCTAGTGGTTTCTGCCCCCTTGGGGGCAGATTGACCTAAAATCGCCCAATCTGCCCCCAAGGGGGGCAGAAATGGTCTAAATACAATTTGCCACCCAGGGCAGCGACCCTTGCCTGATGGGTCGCTACCCATCTCTAAAAAAACAAACAAACAAAACAAAAAAACACAAAAAAAAAATTGGCCCAGGCGCCTAAGATCGGCCTAATAATAGGCCGATCTGCCCCCAGGGGGGCAGAAATGGCCTAAAATAAATTTGCCCCCTCAACCCCCACTCGCCCCCCCGGGAGCGACCCCTGCCTACGGGGTCGCTCCCCCTGCGTGACATTGGCGCCAAAAAACAAATCCCAGTTGCCTAGTGGTTTCTGCCCCCTTGGGGACAGATTGACCTAAAATCGGCCAATCTGCCCACAAGGGGGGCAGAAATGGCCTAAATACAATTTGTCCCCCAGGGCAGCGACCCTTGCCTGATGGGTCGCTACCCATCTCTAAAAAAAAAAAAAAAATATTGCCCTGGCGCCTAGAGGTTTCTGCCCCCCCCCCCCGGGGGCAGATCAGCCTAATAGTAGGCCGATCTGCCCCCAGGGGGGCAGAAATGGCCTAAAATAAATTTGCCCCCTCAACCCCCACTCGCCCCCCGGGAGCGACCCCTGCCTACGGGGTCGCTCCCCCTGCGTGACATTGGCGCCAAAAAACAAATCCCAGTTGCCTAGTGGTTTCTGCCCCCTTGGGGACAGATTGACCTAAAATCGGCCAATCTGCACACAAGGGGGGCAGAAATGGCCTAAATACAATTTGTCCCCCAGGGCAGCGACCCTTGCCTGATGGGTCGCTACCCATCTTTAAAAAAACCAACAAAAAAAAAAAGAATTGACCTGGCGCCTAGAGGTTTCTGCCCCCCCCCCCGGGGGCAGATCAGCCTAATAATAGGCCGATCTGCCCCCAAGGGGGGCAGAAATGGCCTAAATACAATTTGCCCCCCAGGGCAGCGACCCTTGCCTGATGGGTCGCTACCCATCTCTAAAAAAACGAACAAACAAAAAAAAAAACACAAAAAAAAAATTTGCCCTGGCGCCTAGAGGTTTCTGCCCCCCCCCCCTGGGGGCAGAAATGTCCTAAAATAAATTTGCCCCCCCAACACCCCCTCCCCAGGGAGCGACCCTTGCCTACGGGGTCGATCCCCCTGTGTGACATTGGCGCCAAAAAACAAATCCCCGCTGCCTAGTGGTTTCTGCCCCCTTGGGGGCAGATTGACCTAAAATCGGCCAATCTGCCCCCAGGGGGGGCAGAAATGGCCAAAATATAATTTTCCCCAAAGGGGAGCGACCCTTGCCTAAGGGGTTGCTCCCCACCTAAAAAAAACAAAAAAAAACGTCAAAAAAAAAAAAAAAATATATATATATATATATATCCCTGGTGCCTAGAGGTTTCTGCCCCCAGGGGGGGCAGAAAAGGCCTTCACGAAAACATGCCCCCCCTGGGAGCAACCCTTGCCCAAGGGGTCGCTCCCTTATCACAATATCAGCAAAAAAATAAATCCCTGGTGTCTAGTGGGGTTTCAAAAGCCGGATTGCAAGCAATCCGGCTTTTGAAACCCTCGGAGAGACTTCAAAGGGAAGGAAATACATTTCCTTCCCTTTGAAGCCCTCCGGGCCTCCCCCACGTGATTGAAAGAGAAATGGTTAGCATTTCTCTTTCAATCACGCTGGAAACTCTGCTTCCAGCGCGATGGGGGATGCCCCTGTGACTAATCAGCGCGCGCTCGGGCACTGACGTCACGGGGGGGTGGGGGGGGTCGGGGTGGAAGGGGAAGGTCTTCCCCTTCCATCCCCGCCTTGGGGGGGAGGGGGGTGCACGGGGGGCACGCTAGCGCTCCCCCAAGTTCCCCTGTGCCTTGGACGAGATGATCTCGTCCAAGGCACAGAACAGGTTAAGGAAAACAGGCTGCAAAAAGATCTCCAGCAGGCCACCATCCCTGTGAGTGCATTGACACGCTATGGGGTCGCAAACTGCGACCCACCTCATAAATATTCATGAGGTGGGTCTTTGCGACCCCATAGCGAGTCGCAGAAGGTGTCTGAGACACCTTTCTGCATTTCCTTTTGCGAGTTGCAAATTGCGAGTCGCTGGGACTCGCAATTTGCAACTCGCAAAAGGAAACCTACCTACATCTGGCCCTAAGTTCTTCCATTCCTGCTTATGGATGAATGGGGAGCCACATATGTTTTGAGTCTGGAGCCATTGGGCCCCACCATGTTAGAGTCCTGCTAGCAGCCACTGGCTACAACCAATAGTAAGATTGATCCAAATTGCTGGGGTTTTTATATGAAGGTTTTTATATGAAGGTCTGTAGCAGTGTTGAGTGCACTCACTTAAAAAGCAGGACATCTGCAGGGGCGATGAATGACCTACTGGAACTACCACTACTGTTGGAGTTCAGGAGTCTCGGGAGGTGTCCTAAAAGGGAAGGGGGATTGGAAGACAGAAGACAGAGATAGACTGCTCGCCTTGCCACCTGGACTAATGTGTTGCTCTCCATATTCGCTCAGGACACGTGTTCTGTGTGGTGATAGCGAGAAATACAGGACGGGTATTAGTGCACGCTAGCAGAGAGCGTATTTTATGAATTCGCGTAATCGGGTTCTCTAGTTCTGATAATGTGTACCGAACTAGATAACTTAATCACTCTGAGACTTGTTTTAGGCCGATGAATCTTTTGACCCTGATTGAAGACACCTTAGGACAAGATAACTATTCAGTATGTCAATTAATAGATCAATAACCTCATCAATATGCACAATAGCCAATCAATCGGATTAATCAATAACATCAATAAGAATTTGAACACACCATGACCTTTCGGTCACGAATAACCACACAGAATTAGCAAGATTTCTGATATTTATTCCCTATTGATTACACTTCTACTAGTAGGTTTATTAGTCTCAATACCAGAAAACACATCAGCAATGTCACAATATGGCAACTAGAATAAGATTTAATCAAAGCAAAGATCATAAACATTAGAACAAAACACGACGTCAACATGGATTAATCTTAGCAGAGTAACATTAGCGCATTATTCAACAAAGCATCGATTTAGTCATTTGTCTATTTGCGTCAGTCTTAGTGAACCCCTTAACTAACCTCGAATCAGCATTAGCATGTTGGGCTTCATGCAAAACAATTTAGCAACACAAATTTAGAAAACATCTAACTATGTTCTGTCAAAAGGAGCAGTTGGTACCTAGAAAGAAAAGGCAAACAGACAATTACAATTTCGTCATTACATAGTTACCCTCCGTAATGAGTCAGCATACAGAGTCAGTCTTCGTCCTCAGGACATCATTTGATTTGCCATTAGCCAGGAAACACAGCAAAGTTCAGCAAGACTGGTATAAGGGACACTTCCCTCATAAGGAGGAAAAGTATGAATCAGGCAGGACAAAGGTAAGGATGGTTCAAAAAGTCTAACAGCAAAGTCTTTAAGCAGAGTGACAAAGTGGCTAGGTGTTAACAAAAAGGCACGTAGTGGCAGTGACAAAAAGTGGCTCGGAATGGCTGATTTCTCCTTGCGTCAAAGGAATATATCATTTTTGTTGTACAGTCCCCTAATTTCCAATTGGGCAAGTTTTGGTGCATCCGTATCTCCAAACAATTATTAGCTAGTCACCTCATTAAGATTGTCACTTTAATACAGTTCTCATGTAGTTTATTGGCTCCTGGAATTGACGTCTCCAACGGGTAGAATGTCAGGTGCACTTTCTTTTTCTCGCGGTCCTCTCAGAGCCCCGTCAGTAGTTCCATTGTCTATACCAGTTCAGACGACCTTGTACCTGTTGCAAGTTTACACTGTTGCATTCGGCAAGAATGTCTCCTTGAGCAAGTCGAGCCTCATGAGAAAGAATTTACTACGGTTACACACATCTTCTAGCTTCTGGAAAAGTACGGCTACATGTCCTTCAGCAAGTCAGCACACTGCACATTAGAAAACACATTTAATATGAAAACGGGCAGCTAGGCCCCGACTCAGGCTAACTAAGCCTAGTGATTAATTTAGCAAAACCTTAACATATAACTCTTAATACTAATACAAACCATACATTAGTACATTAATAATTCATTATTAGTCAATTTTATTAATCATGGTATACATTGATGGCCACTCCCCGTGGGCACATTTCAAACACACGTTTAGTAAAAGCCCACTAATACATTGTCTATGCGGCAGCATCATACATTCATTTGCAAACATTTCATGTTAATTTTGATTACAAAAGCTACACTCCAACAGTTCTCATAAGTCACAGTCTCGGGATTGAAGAATCAGACTCACTCTCTCATATCAGTTTTTGAACTGAGGCTTAACACTCAGCACTCATATCCCATAATCACACAAAATTAAAGTAAAACAGCATGACAGAAATAAAAATACGTAATAAAGCTCAAAACTCTTGAGTGACTTGGGGCTGGTATTCTCACTTGAATCGTCTTTTAGCATGAAACGCAATGTCCCACAAAGTCTAAAAAATCAGCACACAGTGTCCGTTTCCAAGATCAATTAGTTTTCAAACACCCAACAGGTTTTAATAGAAAGCATGTAGGAAACACATCAAAAACCAGGCTGCCAAGGAACAAGCCTTTAAATAGTCAAAATGTTACAATGGGAATAGCGGAAAGCCCTCCAGTGGTTATAAAGGGTGGGGAGCCGGACAGATAGATCCGTGGAAGGAAGAGTGAAGGCGCTGCTGCAGGCTGCCAGGAGATGGCGCCAGACTCCCACGAAACACAACTGAACGGACAGAGTCAAGCAAAGCTGTGCGTGAACTGAGCTGTTTACAGCCTCTGGGAGAGACCGGGGCTGAGCACACGGCTGTAGAGCCTGCGGTCGGCTCTAAGGAAGATGCGGAGACAGAGGAAATTATTTAAACTTTTTTTTTAGGGTCGAGCCTGCGTTGCATGTGCTCACGCATGCCTATCGCAGCAAGACGCTTTAGGTATTACAAAAGGGCTCGGAGCCCTGTCGACGTCATGTCAGTGTTTTTCATTGGTTCATGTGCTTGCCTATTAAAATCTGCTTGCTTTCATTAGTCGAAGCACGCATACGTTATGCCTTTTCCAGTTGCTAGCCCTCCTCGAGCGCATCGACCAAGTACAGAAAACATGCGAGGCTCGCTGTTTTCTGTCCGGCTCGTGGACTACTTTTTTTCTCTATTTTCCTAGCGCGATTTCGCCTGGCAGGAGTCGAGCTCTTTACTTTTTCGGGTTACCTACATAAATGCACTTTTGCCGATAGGTGAAAAGTTGGGTTAGTAGTTTACAACACGATCAGCTCTAACATGAGCAAACGCGAGACCCGTTGCATTGCAAATGCTTGTTTAATATAGCACTCTCTGTCTCAGCGTATGCGTTCTTTTGACCCCGCTCCCTCCGTTTCATCCCTCTGTATCTCCTACCACTAAGTCACACTGCCCCAGCATTAGCCTGTCATGGTGAGGGGTGTGACCCTCGACTCCCCTGTCCGGGAGCGTCTCATTAGGCTCGCCCAGTGTTGCAGTGTGTCTTTTAAAATAATATTAACATGAAAAGCTTGCAATATATTGTGATTAAGCTGCATAGAAAATGTGTTAACATAGAAAATAATGCACGCATTTGAAATGTGCCCACGAGTAGTGGCTACCAATATATAGGAACACTAAGAAAGCTTGTTAATTCTGAATTATTTTGCAATAATGTTTTGAATTTGTATCAGTATATCGTAATTAGAGTTATGTGTTAAGAGTTTGCTTTATTAAATTAGAGGGCCTTAGCTTAGAGAGGATCTGGGCCTAGCTGCCTGGCCTCATATTAAACTGCATTTTCTAACATGTAATGTGCTGTTTTTCTGAAGGACACGAAGCTGTACTTTTCCAGAAGTTATGTGTGTGTGTGTGTAGCCGTAGTAAATTCGTTTTCATGACAACCGACTTGTTCAAGGAGACATTCTTGCTGAATGCAACAGTGTAATTCGTAACAGGTGCAAGGTTAACTGTAGTAGGAGAAAACAATGGAGACACTGACTGGAGCGCGAAGTATAACTTTTCCTACCTGATATTCCAACCAATGAAGACGTCAATAACATGGACCAATCCGCGACATGAGAACTGTGGTTTGGGGAAAATTCTGACAAGATGCTTGAAAAATTATTGGACAGAGATAACGATGCACCAATTATTATCCAATGAGGAGTTAAGGGCAAATTAGATAGTTTTGATTTAACACTGTGACTCAAGAAGAAACGCGCTCACTTCACTTCACTCCAAATTCACTCCTTTTGCCATCTCAATTTGTCATTCCTATTGCTGTAGCGTTTTCTTGAGTTTATTCTGAGTACTTTAAAACCATCCTCTACCCCATTCTTTGCTTGATACTCACTTCTCCTCCATATGAGGGAAGGGTCCTATTCCTTAGCTATGCTTTGCCCCGTCCTATCTTCTCTGATGGTGAATTGACTGATGTCCTGAGGACGAAGACTGACGCTGTTCGTTGATCTGTTGGATTGGTAACTATCTGATGCTAAATTGTAATTGTCTGTTTGCCTTTTCTTTCTAGGTACCAACTGCTATTTTGATAGAGGCCTTAGTTTAGATGTTTTCCAAGTTTGTGTTTTCTAAATGTTTTGCATGAGGCCCAACATGCTAATGCTAATATGAGGTTAGTTAAGGCGTTTACTAATAAATTGGTGCAAATAGACCAGTGAGTTTTTGCTTTGTTGAATCATGTATGACTTAGACTTTGCTAAGTTGCTTCATACTGATGATGTGCCTAAATATTGAATGAATATTCTCTATGCATTGATTAGTTGAGTTCTAATTGCTAATAAAAGAGTTTCTAATGAGATTTATTGCTAATGAAATTAACAGAGGTGACATTAGATTGTAACCAATAGGGAAATAAATATACCAACACTTAACGAATTGGTGTGGTTATTCATGACTGAAGGGTCATGGTGTGTTCAACTTATTGATTCTTATTAAATGCTATTGATTAGTTGTTGATTAGCTATTGTAATTATTGATTGGTTTATTGATCTGTTGGTTGGTGATGCCAAGAAGACATCTCGTACTGGGAAGTCCCCGAACATGGTCCAAAGGTTTGTCGAGCTGAACTCGTCTCCTTGTAAGTTTACTTATTAAGGCTCTGACGTGCTAACACCAGCAAATGGCGAACAATACATTCCTCCCTAAAATAAGGCAAAACACGGGAAAAATCAAAAACACCTACATAAAGAAAAAGAACACTGTGGGAACAGGGGCTGCATAGGAAACTGCAGCGTAAAAGGGGGTTTGGCTCAGTCTGTCACAAAGTCAGCATACCTCCAAGATGGGTCTGGGTTGGACCTTAAATGATATCGTCCAGCTCCCGCCCTCCCAGGCAGCGACAGGGAACTACTAATCCCTTGCGGTACATGCGCTCTCCTCCTCCCAACCCGTCCCTTGCGGTACATGCGCTCTCCCCAGCTGCTGAGGATCCTGGCTCAGAGGGTATCGACCGCCCTGACGTCGAGCTGTCTCTCGGCGGGTGCCCGCCCTTGATCGAGGACTTCTGTCAGAGAGCAACATCCTCCAGGTCACTTTAACTACCCTGGTTCAGAAGTCTATCCCCCCACGGCCAACAGAGAAAGTGGGGGAAAGTCTCCTAAATTGGGACACATTCCTCGTAACCCGCGTTTCCCCTCTCTTTTGCCGTAACCATGGTCCCTTTAACAGTGGTCACTGACGATGTTTCAGCTTCGAACGGCAGTCGGAATTTCCCTCCTGGGAGCGATCTCTCACAAGCACTGTGTCCTCCACCTGGATCGAGCTGCTCCGAGCTTTCCGCCTCCGTGATGTGTAGTTGTTGTTTCAGGACCTCCATTCTATAGATCGGTTCAGAGGAATCGACTGGGTGGGCCATTGAGGGTGGTGTGGAATGGCATAGGTTACCACTCTTCCGAAACACAGCTGGCTTGGGGCAAATCCGGTGGATGTATGGGGCGACAGTCTGTACTCACAAAGAGACGTATACAGGGTGCTCTCAATATTCTGTGATTCAGCTGTGACAATGCGGATTGTTTTTGTCAGTGTCTTTACGAACCTCTCTACCTCCCCATTCGCTTGGGGCCATCGGGGAGTAATCCGGCAGTGTTTGGTGTTCCTGGATATCAAAAGTCGGACCATTTGTGGCTATTGAAGGGGGGGGCCATTGTCTGTGCAGACCTCACTGAAGAGGCCATAGGTGGCCATCATCTTTTTTACCTTTGGGATGACTACGGATGCCGAGGTAGTCGGCACGATCTCCACCTCAGGGTACCCGGACTAGTTGTTCACCATTATCAGCATGTATGATCTGTCTGGCAGGCTCCCAAAATCTGCACTGATCCTCTGCCAAGGGGTGGTGGGACTGTCTTCGGTGATGACTGGCGCTGGAGGGTCCGGTGCACTGCTAGCCTGGCAAGCGAAACACCCTTTCACCACATCTTCCACCTGATTTTAGACTTCACAATGCCTTGGTGGTTGCCGTGCGCTAGCAGGATGGCCAGAGATCTGAGGCAGGCAGGAATTACCAGACAGGGGCCTCGCAGCCGACATCCCTCCTCACTCATTGAAAGCTCCGGCTGGACAAGGAATACGGCTTGGAGGGTAGCTTTGGCATCTGGTGTTCGAAATGTTGCCGGGTATTGAGTGGCATAATAACAACAATACCTTATATGGTGACACAACAACTTGCTGTATTCATACTAGAAACACCCCTTCCAGAGTATTAATTATTTCTTCAGTTGTAATTTACTTCGTAATTAATGACAAATTCTCTCAAATTGGGCTCTATTATGAAACATAAACTAAGCAAAAAAGTTATATGTCTCAAAAATATACGTTTACAATACTTGGTCCCTTTCTTCCCTTTTAGCCTTTTAGGGCTCATGTTCTGTACTGAAGTTATACTTTATTACAACTCTCTCTTGGATAATCTCTATTCCAAGATATCCTACTACTAGGAGTTGTGTTAAACTTATGTTTACCTATACAACATTTATAAAGTGCATGAACGACATATGGGGACTTAAAAAAAACATATGTGATCTCTGTACATTTCTCTGTCGGTACGAATATGTTTTTTGACCAACGTAATATGACAATGAACTTCAAAAAAGGATTTACCCATAAGAATTATTGAATAGGTGTTGTATCATTCAGCTGAAATTAGCATGGGTGGAAGTCTCACTAAAGGACACCTCTTGAATTAATGACTGATCACTTTTCACTTTTATTATTAATTTGCCCACTTCTTTTCGTACAGTATCTTAGTCACTTCTTTTTCATCTAAAATACCTATTTTTTTGGAGAAGATTCCTCTTTTGAAAAATTAAATTTCTTCTTGCACTTCGGGAGATATTCCTTAGTTTTCTTTCTTGCCTTCCAAAAAGAAGAGTACTTGTCTTTAATTTCTTTTTTTACTTTTACAGTCTTGAGAAAGCCCCAGGTTTACATACCGCCAGGGGGCGAAACACGTGTTGGCTGCTGTTCTCCTCTATGTATTTCATAATAAATATCCACTGAATTCACTGACTTGGCTGTGTTGTGTAGCTATTTTAGCTTTAGCTCCAAGCACGTTATTTTAACACACTTTAACCTAGATATATTTTATTCAGCTTCATCTTATTATTGTTACAATACCCATTATTACGGTCTTGTTTTTTTTTTGGTTTATCTAACTGTTTTTGCCTAGGCCAGCACTCTGTTCTGAAACAAGACATTCTTGATCACTCTGTGCCTCTTCCAAGGCTACAGCACGGTACATTGCCAATGAACGTGGTAGAAGTTTAGTCTCCAACATTCATAGAAAACACACATCCTTACGTAGGGACATTTTCTCCGAACATCAGCTGTGTTATTACAAAAATACTTCCTTGTCCCCTACACGTTAGAGGGAGATTCCAGCCAGGGAACCACAACTGTATGCTGATTGCTGAATGCTTCGCTACAGATGCTAACGCAGACCGCTGGCCTTTGCACAGGTATGGGGGTTGATGTCTTCCCAGGGGAACCTGAAGGGCAGAATTAGGGCTTAGCATGCTGTGCTCTATCATAGCCTAGGTAGGAGCTTGTCCACTGATTATAGTGACAATATGATAATATTGTTTTAAGGCTTCACTCTTCTCGTCACAATTTTAATACTGTCATGTTGTGTCGTACTGGTTATTGCAGCTCACGCTTTGCTATCTAAGATGCAGTTATTTTATTAAACTCAGTACTGAAACATATACTGCTTCTGTTTGTCATTTATATATGAGACTGAATTGTAAATGAGAGAAACGGATGAGACCTGAGTGACCACGACTTCCCTGAGAAGCCAAGTATGTCATGCTCTCGGCTGCCCAGTCATCCCTATCCTTGGGTAGAGATGAGGCACTGCTAGTTAGCCGGAGCAAAACCCGGTTTGGAGCAACAGGTGTCACCCGCAGTGGGTTAGACTTAGTCTCCCACACCGCAATCGATTCTGCTGCTCAAAATCCAGTAGTCTCATTAGAATAATGAGAGCCCACGCGACAGCTGAACGTGCTTATTAAAATATGACTATGATGTGAAGACTTAGGCCCTCATTCTGACCTTGGCGGGCGGCGGAGGCCGCCCGCCAAAGTCCCGCCGTCAGGTTACCGTTCCGCGGTCGAAAGACCGCGGCGGTAATTCTGACTTTCCCGCTGGGCTGGCGGGCGGTCGCCTTCAGGCCGCCCGCCAGCCCAGCGGGAAAGAGGCTTCCACGATGAAGCCGGCTCGGAATCGAGCCGGCGGAGTGGAAGCTGTGCGACGGGTGCAGTTGCACCCGTCGCGTATTTCACTGTCTGCGCAGCAGACAGTGAAATACATTTAGGGGCCCTCTTACGGGGGCCCCTGCAATGCCCATGCCAGTGGCATGGGCACTGCAGGGGCCCCCAGGGGCCCCGCGACCCCCCCTACCGCCATCCGGATCCCGGCGGTCGGACCGCCGGGATCTGGATGGCGGTAGGGGGGGTCGGAATCCCCTCGGCGGCGCAGCAAGCTGCGCCGCCTGGAGGATTCAATGGGGCGGCGGTACACTGGCGGGAGCCCGCCAGTGTTGCCGGTCCGACCGCGGCTTTACCGCCGCGGTCGGAATCCCCATTGGAGCACCGCCGGCCTGTCGGCGGTGCTCCCGCAGTCCTCCGCCCTGGCGGTCTTTGACCGCCAGGGTCAGAATGACCGCCTTAGACTATTAACGTGAAATATGGGCTTACCTATATTTTGTTGCAGATATTTATACTTATACTGAGAAAAAATAAGGGGTCCACACCTCCTTGGTAGCCCATACCCCTAAAAAATAGGGCATTTAAGAAGAGAGTGTTGGACCTTCTGGAGTGTATGTTTCAAAGTTAGAAACGTGTTAAAATATGTAAAAGTAGAGTATTTCGTAATGGAAGTATCCCATTCCAATGCAAAAATTATACTTGACCTCCCACGCACTCTTGCACTCCGGTGCAAGGGTGTGTTAATTAGCGAAAGACAGGGTACAGGGCACCAGCGCAGAGAGAGTGAAAAATACTGCTATATCCTATCTGATATGGCACTATTCTGTTCTCTCCCTTTTGCACAATGCAGCATAGCAATTCTTATTGCTAGGCTGTGTCGCAGGAACTCTTTGTACATTTGGCACAGACAGTATGGGAATTACACAGCACGTACAAGAAAGGTGTAACAAATAAGGGCCATATTTACAATCTTTCGACTCAGGGCTGCGACCAAAGATTTCTTGCTACGCTGCCCTGCGTCAAAAGAAAAAAGCAGAAATGCATTATATCTACAAGATACAGCACATGTCTGTTTTTGTCCCTTGAGCTAGTGCATAAATTGTGCCTAGCGCAAATGCAGGCACCCTTGCACCATAGTACAAGGGTGTCTGTATTTTAGGGATTTTTGTTTTTGTGCAGGAAGGGACACCTTTGGGCATAAAAACATGTAAATCTGGGAATGCATCAAAATCCATAGGTGTTGCATGGGAACACCATCAGCAAAACTCATGGAAAGCACCTATGACGCAAAGTAAGGCAACGCAGTGACTTGTCCTGAATTGCCTTACTCCATATCTACAAGGCCATGTAAAGCCACCCAAAGTGGCTTTACGCGGCCTCGTAGATATGGCTCTGCAGCCTGTGCTGCCGGTGCATCACAACACGTGATACACTGGTGGCACAGGTCGCTTGTAAATATGGCCCTCAGATTTGATGATAAACAGTAAACAGTTTTCATTGTATGACATAAATTACTTGAAATGTGTTATAAGGCACAGTAATAAGAACAAATTGGCAATAAGGGGAGTTAAAAAACAAAAAGTCGCCAGTAGGTAGTTTTAGTTAGGACGATGTTTCCACAGAAAAAGCATTTTTGACTCCCCTATATCTTTACCACCGTTTGACGAATCATCAAGAAATTTTCCCATAAAAGTGTGCCACTTATTCTTGTTGCGTACGGAAAGTGCCAGGGTGATCCATCAAGCAGAAGCAGAAAAAAGGGGGGGGTGTCAAAAAAGTTGTGTTTCCCTTGTTAATTCCCAGAGGTCCTTTGAACACGACTACAGCCCAAACCACTGGCTAGAACTACACCACATTTGGAAGAAAGCTAGCTTTCGGTGTACAGAATGTGTCTTTGTTTATTTGATGTAAATCTGTTCTGTAGTTGTTGGGATATTAAAGGGGAAATACATTTGGGCCGCGGATCCGTCACAACGGTTTTGCGCTTTTTGCAGTGAATTTGTGAATGCGCGCCCCAACACCAATGTTGTGATTGGCTGCCTGCAATCTGACCAGAAAGGTGTGGCTGCCATTTTGAGTCATGGGGGCCCCAGGGCTAAAACTTTAAATTAAAGGTGACATAAGGGGCCAGGGTGGCAGTACCCTGACCCCAGGGGTGTGATATAGGGGTGTTTGAGGGCCAAATTTTGGGTTTAAAATTATTTTTCTCCACCTCATGTGATATTCATGAATATTCGAGAATATGCAAAAACATTTTAAAAAAACATTCAAAGACTCATTCATAAACTAATTCATTCACTCACACATGCCCTCACAGACCCAGGCACCCAGTCATACACCCACTAAGACATTGAGGCACCCACTCAGACCCACACATAGACTCACACACCTGCTTTCAGGCACAATCAGACACTCACACCCCCTCACAGAACGACTGACAGAGACAGGTCTTGTGGACAACCTCCACTGCGCATTGCAAAAGGCAGTGATCAGCGCTGGGCTGGGTGATTGTTGAGGGCTTGGCTGCAGTGCCTAATTGCAGGCCATGCATGGCGGTGGTTGGATTAATGTATTGTAATTAAAATTACTTTACATTAAAACACAATAGACATTCACTGAAGGGACGTTATAGAAAACCATAGAAATTCAGCAGTTAAAGTTAGAGTTATTTCAAGTAACTATAACTCATGACCTAAGGTAACTATAGCGCGCAATTTCGCCATGCACAGTCAATCACTCCACATATTATATCATTGATGATATCTTCTATGACATCTTTGATCTTATCACTGCAGCATTCGCAATACAATTATTGATAAGAAAACTGTGCTGAATTTATATGTTTTTTTACGAGTACATTCATATATATATATACATTAACTGAAAAAAACAAAGGTTACAGGGATTTGATAGTTAGGAAATAGAACTAAAAAAAACATAGAAATTCACTGACAAAAAACAGTGGTTGCAAGGATGTTCTAGTTAGGATCACATTTTATAAAATCAAAACCTTAGAAATTCACCAGTTATATTTAGAGTGATCTCAACTAACTATAACTCATGCCCTAAGGTAACTATAACTCGCGCCTCCACCATGCAGTTTTTTTGTCAAAAATGTTACTGCAAATATTATATTGATATGATCAATGATGTAATCAAAGATGTCATAAGTGCCATAATTTGTGGGTAATTACCAGTGCATGGCGAGGCCCCAAGTTATAATTACCTTAGGGCAGGTTGAGATAACTCTAACTATAATATATTTATTTATTTATTTTTATTTTTACTTTTTTTTTTTAAATGGCTGTTATCGGCTATCTTAACGAGCCCTCAAGGGCTCCCCCGCAGTCCCTCCTTATATATATATATATATATATATATATATATATTTTTAATAAAATGCCCTTTACGGGCTACCTGACATTGCAGAGGAAGCTTTGATGCCATCTCCGTGCTTGCTGCTCAGAGCTGGCGTTAACAGGGGGGCACACCATTGTTTACAATGGGCCCATATGTACATCAATTGCGTTGACGCTATTGCCCCCTGCCCTGCGTCATTCTGCACCATATCTTAGATATGGTTCACGCATGGTGGGGCGTAAAGGATGCAAGGAAAGTGGCGCTGCACTGGGTGCAGCACCACTTTCCTTAAATCTGCCCCTTTGTTTACATGAACCCTTGCTCACCTATGCCTCAGTGCAGGGGAGTCCAGCAAGGGTGCAGACCAGGAGGATCCGTGACAGATTTTCAGGATCCTTTAAGTGGCAGTTACAGGTGGCATTTAGGTAACACATTGGACTTGCAGGCGTCCTGTCCTGAGAGACACCTACAGGTTGCGTCAAGACAATTTAGGGCAGTGTAAATGGGGAGTGCTAAGTGTCTCTCAGATATCACATATGAAATGTGATGTCACACATGGTCACTCCAAGAATATGGAAATGTCAAGGGGCTGAAGTCCATTCTGTCCAGGAAGCAGACCACTTCTCTCACAGCCTGACCATGAGATGGATCTCTTTCAGTTCCTGAGGTGTGCTCAGACTTCTCCAGTCTGGTCCGCATGTGCACGATGTGTTGGTCCAGTACCTGTACGCACCTTGTGCACATCAAATGACTGGTGTTTGCTCCCATCAACGCACTACACAGAAGAGGTCTCACTTACTAACCTTTGCACAGAGTGAAAGGTACCTTGACTTCTCCAGTCTGCTCTACCTGTGCACCATGTGTAGATCCAGTGCCTGTTCCTGTAGAGACCCTGTGTACACCCTGTGGCTGCTCCCAACAATACACCACACGGGTGAGGTCTCGCTAACTGTCGTCCTCATCACCACTTGAAGAAGTAAGATGTGTGAATAAAACAATGCAGTGGGAGCCTCACATGCAGGATCAGAATCAGAATCAGAATAATCTTTATTTCGCCCAAGGACATTCACCATAAAAGTACAATCGGAGCAATGCACTATAAACATGTGAAAGTATAAATAAAATTAAAACAGACACTAACAAGACATGACGCAGGCCCAAATGTTAATATACATAATATTAACAAAATATCAGTTAAAATATCAAGGAATTACGAAGTGTTAGAGTAGGCTTTAAAAAGAAGCCCATTCTAACGCAGATGTCCTGAGTTGGCAGTGACTGAAGGTGCAGCTCTTCACTCATTAATCTTAGCTTTCCGTAGAGCCGGAATGAGTGAGCCCTTACTCATCTCTCTGTAAAACCTACAAAACACCGGGAAAGTGCAATAATGTTTGGTCAGATGATTCATCGCTTGGACAGATAGTAGATACATCCTACTGACCAAGGTGAAGGAACAGTTTCCATCTAACAGCTCAGGCGGAATCTCGTAAGGAGGGACCGTTCCCAGGGGCTGTGAACCCTCTAAATATGGTTCAGACCCGGGATACATTTTAAACATCACGTAATGTCTTTAGGATGCCAAGGCGGGTGGATTCATGTCAATCTCCATAAACCGTTCCAATCCCTCTTTGTGAGGAAAGTAGGATCAGTAAAAAGACTTGGTCTGACAAGACTGGAAAGGGTAGTTTGAATGCACTGAAACCATGAAGCGAAGGACCCTTGGCGCACTCCAAACAATCTTCAATCACAGCTCTACACGGAGATGCCTGGCCATTAGACCAGTGTGAGCACCAAAGTAATTATGGGATAACATGATATGATCTTCCACAAAGTCTATGGCCACATTTATGCAGCCCCAAATCCCGGCATTATTTGTCAGAACAGGGCTATATCCCAATAAGCAGACAAATTGAATTATTCCCCATATTTACCGAAGCAATACAAATCTTTCCAGGGGCATGTCTGAAGCTCGAACACCTATTAGCCACGCATGCAGTCCAGCTAAGATTATCCTCAAAAGTGGTGTCCAAGTAGGGGAAGCATTGCACTCGTTCTACTCGATGGGCCTTAATATAGATGGAGCAGGTTTATGCAGTAACAGGACCACTATTCATTATAAATGTTTTAGACCTGTTGGTTTCCAGGCTGAGGTCCTCCATAAAATCAACGAAGCCATCAATAAATGTCTTCAGCCCCTTGGAAGTTCTGGCTAATGGCACAGTGTCATCGGCATAGAGTAATGCCTGCATCGATCCTGCTCTTGATTTTAGGGACATCAGTGCCTAAACCTACCAGGTCAGTCTCAAGCTTATTGATGTACAGTATGAATGGATTGTGCAGGGCATGGTAGGAGTTCATCTGCACTGGACTAGAGGCACCACACTTTATATCCCTCTGCCTAACTGTAAACATGTTTGATGGCATGCAAGTATGTGAATAATGTGTGGTGTGCTGCTGGATGGCCTGACAAGGCTGAACACTGGAATATGGTGCAAGAGATAATAACATCTTAACACACAGACGTGCCAGCAGCACATATATAACAGACCTGTGAGTCATGACACCTGTAGCCTCTTGTGTTTCCAAGCCATGTGCACCCTCTTCTCACACGTGTTGGTGACAAGGATCACTGTAGAAATAAAAGCTGCCATTGCACAAGCACTGTGGAGGGATTTACCTGGGCACAATTTGGGTGCAATAAAGGTGCCATAGTAATCACAGACTCTCTCCAAAGCTTCTGATATGCTGTTTTGTGTTATTCCAGGTGTGCCACAGTGTGACCCTGCTTGTGCTGATGACGAGCTGTGCACTAACAGTGCAGGATCCGCAGAGTGCAAGTGTCAAAGAAGCAAATACCTAAATGCAAGTAAGTATCCAGGGTTCTTTTGTATCAGTGCATTCCACGGTGAAACCCTTCGGTGCATCCCTGCTGTGAGTACACCATTATGATAACATTCGCCAGTGTCAAATGTGACTACATAACCACAGTTGAGTGAGTGTGCACAATATTTGCACTCCACACAGACCTAAAATACAATCTGCACATTCATTTCTGATCACCAGGACAGAAAGCAGCATTTGTCTACGTCGATATGACTGTCTCAGGGATGGACAGAGGAGATGGAGAAACAAAACAAGAAACACCAATGAAATTTACCAGATATGGTTGTTGTGCAGACCATAACTCATGCTACCCCTTCAGTGTCAGGCTACACTCATGGATGGACTTTACAAATAAACAGAACATAACCGTGCTCTCTGTATAACATCATGCATGACATTGTTGATGACATCACATGTGACATCATTGGTGTCATCACTTCTTAAATCTAGCAACTTTCAGCGGTTTGTTGTGTTTGAGTCAGAACCATGACTGTTTTATAACTGTGTCTTTTTTAATGAAGTTCATGTTTTAGGTCACAATTTTCAATGTCTGCTGTGTATGGCCAAAGATGGTGCACGGCTGAGGTTGGCCGTAGGGCTGAGCTTCTGGCAAGGCCATGCACTCAAGCAAAAGGGTCTTGGGAACTCCTGCCATGTAGGGTTAGCCATAGAGCATGGCCTTCAGTCTGGCATTGTTCCCTACCTGTAGCGTATGTCCCACACCAATGAGAGAGTGTGAATATGTACAGAAGTGAGTAAGATGAATTGCACTAGGGAGAAGACCTCCAGCCATGGACAGCTGCACACAGACAAAGCTGGATTTGGAGTTTGGCAGATGGGGTTACTCTGCCACATATGTGGCAGATATCCCATCCACTGTATTATGATTCCCATAGGATATAATAGAATCATACTACGGCAGCTGGTGTATCAACATATTTGGGATGGAGTCACCCATCCTGCCCCTAGTCTTGTAAATTTCTAACAACTCCTTAATTGGCTTCCTGCTTAATTGGGCCATAAAGTTTAGGACTGCTTCGATACTCCTAAATAGTGCAGCTACCCTACTAGCTTACTGATTTTTGTTCCATTGGCAAAAGAAAACCTGCTTCCCTTATCCCTGTCCCCAAGGACCATGATGTGGCTCTATGACCATCAGGTCTAAACTTGCCATGAAGGCACAAAATTGATCTAACGAGTGTTGCAAACTAATTGCGTTTCTGGGCAGCAAGGCAGTATTGTCGGCATAGACCAGAGCTGGTACTCTACTTGTGCCAACCATGGGGCAGTCAATTCTAGAATGCAATAGTTGACTCTCAAAACCGATGACATATGAAGGAAAGAGGGAGGGGGCCAGTACACACCCCTGCTACAAGCCAAGTTTGAGCCTGGAAATGTCTGTAGTTCCCCTGCTGGACCGTACCTCATACTGTCAGTCACCTCTGACTAGAGGTTCCTCAAAAAATCTATTATACTAGACTCAACACCCAGCAGGCCATGATACCCAGAGCTTTGACCTAAGTCAAAGGCTGAGATCAACTTCATGTAGGATGCATACATTTTACCTTCCTTTGCTACTGTATATGTATTTATCAGCAGACTAGATTGAGGTATTGTTCTACAGTCCCTAAGCTGATACAGAAGCCAAATTATAAATCCAAAAGGATATTGTTTGCAGATGCCCAGGTTTACAGCTGCTCCAGTACAATTCGGCCCATTGTCTTGGCTTACTGCTTAATTGATGTGATCAGTAATGTCATCAGTGATGTCACTGATCATGTCGTGAGTCATGTAATATGGGAGGTTGAAAGCAGTGCATTGCAGGGGCCTAAGTCATAGTTAGGGCTGGTAACCATAATTGTTGAATTTCAATTGGTTTTGTGGAAGTAAATTCAGTACCTAACTATAACATCCCTGTAACCTTTGTTTTTTTCAGTGAATTTCTAAGATTTTTTCATTCTATTTCCTAACTATAACGTCCTTGTAACCTTTAGTTTTTCAGTTAAATTTCTAAGGTTTTTTCATTCTATTTCTGAAATATAATGTCATTTTAACAATTTTTGTAGTGAATTTCTAAGGTTTTTTTTTTATTCTTATTTCTAACTATAACGTCCCTGTAACCTATGTTTTTTTCAATTAATTTCTAAGGCTTCTTTTAGTTTTATTTCCTAACTATAACATCCCTATAACATTGGTTTTTTAGTGAATTTCTAAAGTTTTTTTATTCTATTTCCTATCTATAATGTCCCTATAAGCATTAATTTTTTCAGTGAATTTCTAAGGTGTGTTTTATTCTATTTCCTAATTATAATATCCTTGTAACCGTTTGTTTTTCAGTGAATTTCTAAGGTGTTTTATTCTATTTCCTAACTATAATATCCCTGTAACCTTTGTTTTCTTAGTGAATTTCTAAGTATTTTTTAATTATATTTCCTAACCATAACATCCCTGTATCCTTTTTTGTTTGTTTGTGAATTTCTATTTTTTTTAATGTACTGAAGGATTGAGACGGGGCCTGCAGCCAACCCCCTGCGTGCATCCAACCACAGTGCATTCATCTAACAACACGCTGTGCACAGCCTTTGAGGGAAAAGCAAGGAGAAGGCGCACAAAAAACAGTGGTGTTGTGCATGCCTGCTGCTAGGCTTTTGATCGTTCTCACTGCCTTCTCCTTCCTCCCCCTGTTTTTTGCATCCTTCTCCTTGACTTATCCCTCCTTCTCACTGCTTTCTCCTTGCTCTTAGCCCAGTTTTGTGTGTCCCTGATGCTTGCCTTTCTGCCCTTCTCACTGCTTTCTCTTCACCTTCAACACAGTTTTGTGGTGCCTGCTGCTTGCCTTTGCCTTCCTTTCACTGCTTTCCCCTTTCTCTCAGCCCCTTGACCTTCCCTCCTTTTTGCTGCTTTCTTTTTGCTCTCAGACCTGTTTTGTGCTGTCCGTAGCTTGCCTTTCGCTTCTTCTCACTGCTTTCTCCGTGCTTGACCCTCGTTTGTTTGCATCAGTGCTCCTAACTCTCCCTCCTTCTCACTGCTTATTCTTGCTCTCAGCCCTGGTTTGAGTTGCTTGCTGCATGCCTTTCCCTACTTCTCATCACTTTCTCCTTGCTTCCCTTTCCGGTTTTTAGCATACCCTCTGCTTGATTTCCCCTCCTTCTCACTGCTTTCCTCTTGCATATCCCTTCCCCCGGTTTTGTGGGAGCCTTCTGCTTGCCTTTACTCCTGTCTGACTGCTTTCTCCCTGCTCTCAGTCTGGTTTTGACAAGACCATGCCTACTCACCTGAATTCCAGGTTCCGCGGGAGCCAAGAGAATACAACCCTCACCCTAAACACTATTCTCTCATATATGAATAGGAAATGAGTAAATAGGCTCTGGGGGAAAGGGATAGGGAACAGGGTTTTGGGAAGGGAAGAGAAACAAAAACACTGGTTCACAAAGGAGCGTCACTGTTGTTTTAAGAAAGTTGCCTCAGGGTTTGCTGCAGGAATTTCTAACACTAACAACAAATCAAAAACAAAAGAACTACAATTATCACAGAGTCTTTCAGCAAAATAACAATAATCATTAGCACTTGAATGCTCAACTATTAAACACACTTTTGTAACACAACAAAATCTTTATAAAATCAAACTTATGAATTTGTCTTTTGTTATTCATTTTCACACAATAGACTCGCTCAAAAATAATCAGAATAAATGTCTAATTTCACATAGATATCGAGCAATTCTTTCAGGAGTTCACAACACTTAACTTCAATGCTGCCTTTAAAAACACTTCTCAAACTGTCTTTGGAAAATAGTCTTGTATCACCAGTTTCTCAGCATCGAGGAATGCTCTTCATAATACACCAAAAGATCACTAATTTCGAGAAGGTTGAAAACAGGGGAACGAGAGGGGGATTACTCTCGAACCGACTTCTCCTGGAATGTTTTCGATTATTTGAGGGAGATGGAATACTGTTCGTAAATTCTCCAGCTGCTGTGAAAGTAATCTGCTCCAGAGAGGGAAGCTCCGATGAAGCCTCACACTCAAATGTCGACTCCAGAAAGAATAATGGGAACTCCATCAAACCGGGAACACCTGCGAGCAAAGGAAGACTCAAAGCCAAGCACAGGAAACACTTTGGCAGTTCCATTTATAGACTGGTGATGAGTCATCACACACATGCTGGTGATGAGTCATCAATCACTTCTGATGATTCATATGAAGGAATTCTGGTGATGAGTCATCAGACACACGCTGGTGATGAATCATCAAACACTTCTGATGATTCATATCAAGGAATTCGATGATTCATATGAAGGAATTCGATGTCTCCATAAACCACTTGGCACACAGTTCATAAATGGGACAACACCTGCCTCCATCAACACAAACAAACATGCCATGTAGTTTTCCTCACAAGTTACAGGGAAGTGCTGTAAACACATTCATGACATGTTTCATTGTTCTTCATAATTGCTGATTTATATTGTCAGGGGGCAGCAAGAAGTGTGCGTGTTTGAGTGCGAGTCTTAACAGGTTTTTGTGTGTGCCTGCCTTCCCCTCTGTCTCACTGCTTTCTCCTTCGCCTCAGCTCCATTTTGTGCTTGCCTGCTGCTTCCCTTTCTCTCATTCTCATGGTCTTCTCCTTGCTTCCACAACCCCATCCCCCGTTTTTTTGTGCGCCTGCTCCTTAACTTTCCCTTATTCTCATTGCTTCTCCTTTCTTTCAGTTCCTTTTTGTGCTGTTTGCTGCTTGCCTTTCCCCACTCTCACTGCTTTATCTTTGCTCTCAGCCCAACTTTGTGCACGCCTACTCCTTATCAGTGCTTCCCCTCAGCTCCATTTTTTGTCCTTGCTTGCTCCTTGGCGTCCCTCCTTCTTACTGCTTTCTCTTTGCTCTCAGCCCAATTTTGTGCATGCCTACTCAATGACTTTTACTCCTTTTCTATGTTTTCTTCTTGCTTTCAGCCCTGATTTTGATGCTTGTTTCTTACCTTTTTCTCATTCTCACTGCTTTTTCCTTTCCCCCCCTGTTTTGTGTGTACCTGCTACTTGCCTTTCACTCTTTCTCACTGCTTTCCCCTTGCTTACCTCCCATTTTGTGAGTACCTGCAGCTTGCATTTCCCTCCATCTCACTGCTTTCTTCTTGCTCTCAGTCTCGTTTTGAGCATGCCTGCTGACTGTCTTTCCCTCTGTCTCACTGCTTTCTCCTTGCTCTCAGTCCCTATTTTGTGCGTACCTGCAGCCTGCCTTTCCTGCTGTTTGACTGCTTTCTCCTTGCTCTCAGTGCTGTTTTGTGCATGCCTTTTGCCTGCCTTTCTCTCCATCTTACCGCTCTCTCCTTGTGCTTGGCCCTATTTTGTGATTGCCTGCTGGCTGCCTTTCCCTCCTTCTCACTGTTTTCTCCTTACTCTCAACCCCGGTTTGATTGTGCCTGCTGCCTACCTTTCCCTCCATCTCACTGCTTTCTACTTGCTCTCAGTTCCATTTTGTGCGTGCCTGCTCCTTGAATTTCTCTCTTTCTCACTGCATTCTTCAACTTGTCAGCCCTGTTATGTGCTGTATGTTGCTAACCTTTCTCTCATTATCACTGCTTTCTCCTTGCTTCCTCCCATTAGTTTTCTGCATACCTGCTCTTTGAATTTCCCTCCTTCTCACTGTGTTTACCTTGCTCTCAGTCCTGTTTTGTATATGCCTGCTCCCCGCCTTTCCCTCCATCTCACAGGTTTCTCCTTGCTCTCAGCCACCTTGTGTGCGTGCTTGCTGCTTGCCTTTCCCTCCTTCTCACTGTTTTCTCCTTGCGCTGATCCCCATTTTGTGTGTGCCTTCTGCTTGCCTTTCCCTCCTTATCAGTGCTTCCCCTCAGCTCCATTTTTTGTCCTTGCTTGCTCCTTGGCGTCCCTCCTTCTTACTGCTTTCTCTTTGCTCTCAGCCCAATTTTGTGCATGCCTACTCAATGACTTTTACTCCTTTTCTATGCTTTCTTCTTGCTCTCAGCCCTGATTTTGATGCTTGTTTCATACCTTTTTCGCATTCTCACTGCTTTCTCCTTTTCCCCCTTTTTTTGCGTACCTGCTACTTGCCTTTCCCTCTTTCTCACTGCTTTCCCCTTGCTTACCCCCCCGTTTTGTGAGTACCTGCAGCTTGCCTTTCCCTCCTTCTCACTGTTTTCTCCTTGCTCTGATCCCCATTTTGTGTGTGCTTTCTGCTTGCCTTTCCCTCCTTATCACTGCTTCTGCTTTCCCTCAGCTCAGTGTTTTGTGCTTGCTTGCTCCTTGGCATCCCTCCTTCTTACTGCTTTCTTTTTGACCTCAGCCAAGATTTGTGTTGCATGTTGCTTGCCTTTCTCTCGTTCTTACTGTTTTCTCCCAGCTTCCTCCACTATTGTTTGTGTGCCTGCTTCTTGACTGTCCCTCCTTCTCACTGCTTTCTCTTTGTTCTCTGTCCCGTTTTGTGCATGCCTGCCACCTGCCTTTCCCTTCATCTCAGTGCTTTCTCTGTTTTCTCAGCCCCGCTGACTACATGCCTGCTGTCGTCCTTTCCGTCTGTCTCACTGCTTTCTCCTTGCTCTCAGCGCTGTTGTTTGTGGGCCTGCTACTTACCTTTCCGTCTGTCTCACTACTTTCTCCTTGCTATCAGCCCTGTTTTGTGCATGCCTGTTGCCTGCTTTTCCCTCCATCTTGTTGATTTCTCCTTGCTCTCAGCCCCATTTGTGGCATGCCTGCAGCCTGACTGTACCTCCTTATCACTGCTTCCTACTTGCTTTCAGCCCCATTTTGTGCTGCCTGTTGCTAGCTTCCTCTCATTCTCACAGTTTTTTCCTTGCTTCCTGCCCCTGGGTTTTCTGCATGCATGCTCCCTCCTTCTCACTGCTTTCTCTTTGCTCTCAGCCCAATTACGTGCATGCCTACTCATTGACTTTCTCTCCTTCTCTGCGCTTTATTCTTGTCTCTCAGCCCTGATTTTGATGCTTCTTTCTTTCTTCTCATTCTCACTGCTTTCTCCTTCCCCCCGTTTTTTGCGTACCTGAAACTTGCTTTTCCCTCCTTCTCACTGCTTTCTCTCATTCTCATTACTTTCTCATTGCTTCCCCTCCTGGTTTTTTGCATACCTTCTGCTTGACTTACCCTCCTTCTCACTGCTTTCCCCTTTCCTTTCCCTTCCCCTGGTTTTGTGCGTGCCTCCTGCTTGCCTTTCCTTCTGTCTAACTGCTTTCTCTCTGCTCTCAGTCCGGTTTTAGAGTGTGCCTGCCCTTCCCTCGGTCTCACTGCTTTCTCCTTACTCTGAGCCCCATTGAGTGCTTCCTGTTGCATGCCTTTCTCTTTTTCTCACTGCTTTCTCCTGCTCTCAGCCCCTTTTAGTGCATGCCTGCTTCTTGACTGTCCCTCCTTCTCACTGCTTTCTCTTTGTTCTCTGTCCTGTTTTGTGCATGCCTGCCACCTGCCTTTCCCTTTATCTCAGTGATTTTTCCATTTTCTCAGCCCCTTTTCCTCTGTCTCACTGCTTTCTCCTTGCTCTCAGCCCTATTGTTTGCGTGCCTGCTGCCTACCTTTCCGTCTGTCTAACTACTTTATGGATCAAATCTGTTTGTTGGTATTTAACATACAAAAAAATACAAAGCTCTGTATCAAAACCTCCAAATATTTAGACTATTGATATATCAAAAGTCCAAAATCGTTCATATTTAAGGGCTATTTCACAAAATCACTTTTCTGCCGCTGGGAAGAACTACCTCCCCTTGTCCCCCCCCTCTCATACGAAAATCGAAGTAGTCAAAGCACAACAGTCTGGATCTCTCAGAGCTAACCACATAATACAACAATAACATAAAAAAATAACTGCACTTCCCCTCCAGATGCTTCGCCTCCCACCCCCAACACACTCTCAACCTCCTTCACAATATTGTCCTGGCCCCTCTCCAGGCCCCACAAGGCCAATCATTCCTTTAAGCCTCCCGTGTCAGCCCCAGGACCCTTAGATATTCTGGGCATGTCAGTTCAGTAAACTCTGTCGACAAGATCTGAAGAAACGGCCTCCACAGTGTACATATGTCACCCACTCTCTGTTTAGAAGCCAGAGTAAGCTTCTCCATCGCTAGAATGAACCACAGCTTCTGAAGCCAAGACACATACGTCACTAACCTGTCTGAGCCCATAAGGCAAGAATCGTCTGCAACGCAGCATTGAGAGCTAAGGCCATCTGGCGCCCCTCAACGATCGAAGAGGAAAGGTGAGGGGATTGGGTAAACCCAACAATACATTAGATGGAAATCTAGGAATCTCTGTCTGAAACACCTTATAGATGATATCTAAAATACTCATCCAATATCTCTGTAACTTGGGGCAGTGCCAGAGAAGATGTACCAGATGTACTCATGCTACCACACCCCCTCCAACAAAGGCCGGACTTAGCAGGATCCCACGCATGTATCCTTGCTGGGGTGTAATACCAATAGGAAGCCACCTTGTATGCAGTCTCGTTCCCTGCAGCATTATAGGCCGTATGATGTGTTCTATAATATATGTTGTCCCAGTCCTCCTCTGTGAACTCCCTCCCCAACTCCTTCTCCCATCTCTGCTGTCCTTTAGACTTAGGCGGTCACCCCACACCCTGCAGAAATCTATAAAGCTCTGATATCACCCGCTTATCATCCTTCTTTGTCAATATCCATTTCTCAAACGGGGTAAGCGGCCTATCTATCAAAGCCCTATTCGCCGGCATGAGGGCCCAGTGCCGTACTTGATAATACAACAGTCTATCCGCCTCGGTCAAGCCATACGTCTCCCATATCTGATCGAAAGGAATCACCCCATTCTCATCAAAGAGACTGCCCACCCTCAGGGGTATGTATACCTTTACTTGGCACTCTACAGAGGTGGGGTGGAGTGGCACATGACTTGGATTCCGGAGGGTCCTAGCCTACGGAACTCGCCCTGGCTTAGGGAAACCCACAGCCCTCCTCCCCCACCCAGACCACTCCACTGCGCGCAAAGTCATGAGAATGTGAGTGTACTCAACCCCTTGTGTCTGCTGTGATGCCCTCAAGCGCCCATCCAAGTCAGGGTAGGCCACCGCCAGGATCCGGAACATCAGGGGGGTCATGGTGCGACGGGCACCCCTTCCACGTTTGGAGGCCATCCCCAGCTGAGCCTCCGCCGTCTTCTTGCTCCAGCGGCGAATGTCCTCCCATCTTTTACGGCAGTGGGTGCTCCGTCTCTGGTGGACCCCCAGGGTCCGGACGTCCTTGGCGATGGCACGCCAAATATCCTTCTTCTGGTGGGTGCTGACCTACATGACATGTACAGGGGAAGAAGAGAAGTCATTACCAACTGCACCGTTGAAGTGAGTGGCCCACATCCCTACCCTTGCCATGTGGCACATGCATTCACAGTCCTTCATGCTCGCAGAACTCTGCCCCCTTCCTTCTTACAGCCAGCCATCTCCACCCAGGCGTAGCCCATACAACTTGCACCCTATGTACTCACCTGTTGGTCTGGAGGACCGTAGAGTAGCGTGTACTGGGGGAGGACCCCGTCCACAAGCTTCTCCAACTCCTGTGCAGTGAAGGCAAGGGCCCTTTCCCCAGACGCACGTGCCATTGACTCTTCCAGACCGAGGTCACAGCAGCACTTGCAGTGTATGTCCTCTCCTGTCGAAGATGAGGTATCGAGTGATTCAACAGATAGAAAATGGCGGTGACGTCCACGGCGGTGCGTATCATCACCGCCGGCGCACTTCGTCATTGGCTCCTGGGACCCACAGGGTCCAATGTTAACCAATGCAGCATTGCGCAGCGGTCTTCGACCGCCTACCGCGGCGGTGTACAACGCCAGCTCAGTTGCCTCACATCCCATTGTCCCACTTTAGAGGTCAGGCAGCCGCCATTTCAGGGGCCCACATGGCTTCATTTTCAACTGCGTCACACATACCTAGGCCTGGACTCAACACACATACAGACAACTTTTAGGATTATGTTTCGTGTTCTGTGTAGCTGTAGGCAAATACCTCTGAGTTACTTGACTCTGTGGTCGCTTTTGTCGTTCCTAGGCACCGTCAGCTGGGACATGTGAGGAGATGGCAGAATCCTCCAGTGTACCGACCGCTGGTGGACCTGTTGACAATGGAGGAGTGACATTTCATCATCACCTACTAGTTTGACCGTGCCACCATCCAGGAACTGTGTACCCAGTTGGAGCCAGACCTGATGTCAGCAATCCGCCATCCCACAGGAATCCCCCCTCAAGTGCAGGTGCTATCAGTGCTCCATTTCCTAGCAAGTGGGTCTTTTCAAACAACAGTGGCCATGGGATCAGGGATGTCCCAGCCCATGTTTTCCAACGTGTTGTCCAGAGTGTTGTCTGCCCTGCTGAAACACATGAGGATGTCACGTGGGCTCTCATTATCCTAAATGAGACTACTGGATTTCTAGGCAGCAGGATCGATAACGGTGTGGGGGACTGAGTCTGACCCACGTGTAAGAAACGCTGTCACCCTAAATCCGGTTTTTGCTCCGGCTAACTAGCAGTGCCTCATTTCTCCCAAGGGGAAGAGATGATTGGGCAGCTGAGCGCATGACATCTTTGGAACTTCTCAGGGAAGTCGTGGTCACTCAGATCCGAACCAACTCTCTCATTTCCAATATGATCTCATATACAAATGACAAAGACAGTATAAGTTTTAAATAATGTTTTAATAAAACAACTGTATTTTAGTTAATAAGGCGTGAGCCGCAATAACCAGAACCATACAACACAGTAGGATTGAAATAGTCACCAGGAGAGTAAAACATAAGAACAAAGCTATCATCGTGTCTATTAGTTTCTACTCTCCCTCTGCTTGATCTATTTCGAGCACAGCATGTTAAGCTTCTAACTTCCCTTTCTGAATCACTGGGGAGACATCAGCCCTCATACCTGAGCAAAGGCCTGTGATCTTGGTTCAGCATCTGCAACAAGGCAGTCAGCGTCTAGTTGTGGTTCTCTGGTTGGAATCTCCCTCTTTCGTGTATTGGGACAAGGAAGTGATTTTATAACTAACATGTCAGCGTGATCACAAAATGTCCCTACGCAGGAATGCCAAAGACTAAACTCCTACCACGTCTATCGGCAATGTACCAGACTGTATCCTTGACTAAAGCACAGAGTGAACAGGAATGTGTTATGGAGAACTCCAGTGCTGAAGTAGGCTAAACAGTGTGATATGAATAAAAAACAAGACCGTAGAACTGGCTATTTGAAAAATAACAGTACGAAGCCTAATAAAAAGCATTTAGAGCAAAGTGCACAGAGGCTCTAAGCTGCAAGCAAATGAATAAAATACATCCAGGGCAAAGTGCACAAAGGCCTAAAGCCTGAAGCTAATGCGCAAAGGATAAGTAAAACTAACCACACTACACCCTCCCCTTGTCGGTAGCAAGTGGTTCCAATAATATAAAAGTATGCCCCAAATATAAACAATACATAAAACTATATATATTTCGACAAGGTCAGAAGACAACAAAGTCATAAATTTAGGAAACGTGACGATAAAGCCAAATTCAATATAATGTCAATTTTGCAGGAGAGAAAAAAAACCAATTGTCAGACAGAAGCAATAGAACGTAGGAGCTCCTCCACTTCGATATATGTCAATATCGGAAGATCCAAGCCACAAAGTACCATGGAGCAGGTGTGTTCCAAAGCCCCAATACCATTCAGGGCGGCACCCCGTGCAGGGCCTATGAATGAGACAATACCATCTTCCTCCAGGAAGGGAATCTCATAAACTGCCTCACGAAGCAAACACAACCGTAGTGCACAAGTCTGGGAATGAGCCCTAATCGGGAACATCAACAGATCAGTTTCGACCACTGGAGGGCGCTGCAGTGAGAGACAGAAAGCCAGTGCATGTTCAAACGAGCACCAAAGGCACCGAAACACGGGTTGCACACAATCCAAAACTGGTCGGAATGACAGAGACCAGTCACACTCCAAATGTCCCAGGAGTGTCGCTCCAAAATGCTGCATCATTCGTTCACGACACAGCTGCGCTGACGGGAGCAGCAATATAGGATCTCGTCGTGGCGGTACAGCCATTGCGAAAAAATAGCAACAATAGCAAGACTCCAGCCAATAAAGCCAAAGTAATCGGGAAACCCCCAAAAACGCTTCCGAAAATAGAGTGAATAGCCGAAGGTATCAAACCGAATATGGAAGAGAATGTGTGAGCAAAACCAACACCAACGGCTTTGAAAAAATGTGCAATTCCAGCAGTGCTGGACGCATTAAATATACGTCCCACAAGTTCACCAAAGTGACTCGGAAAGTTAGTATTCAAAAGGGACTGTATTTCCGCTGATGACCTTGCCACCTGCAGTGCGTAGGTCTCGCTAGCAGATGTAAGGGCCACATGCTTTTGAAACAATAAAGCCTTAAGTCGACTCAACTTGTCGAAATTAACCTTGGAAGTAGCAATATGAGGCCAGATGTCCGCTACCTCCCTAATTTGAGTGGGGGGAAACAACACATTCCCACAGCACGTAACGGCCTTGGTGACAACGACAACCTAAACTATTCCGGCACGCATGCCACAGCAGCGTTCGCTGTTAAGAACAATGTAACTGCCGTTAGAAAGCACCTGGAAAGTGTTTTTAATAACCGGGACTGGAACTCCCTTCAGATAACAAGCTAAGTTAGCAATCGAAGCGTTACACGCTCTGTGCAAGGACAGCTGTTTACAAACCATGGAATGGCTGACAGAAGTTTCGCATTCACTACAGCTAAGAAAAACCTCCCGCAAACCATTAATACATCTGTATAGAAAGGGAAGCTCCCACACCTCGTGTATGTAACTGTGTCCCAACCGTTCATATCTACCCACCGGAATGTGCTTCAAACAAGAAGTAAATTGCAGAGTGGAGATAGGCAGATTAATTACCCCATGAATCAACCACTCAGCTGACGGAATCTCAGCAACCGTGAAAGGCAGTTTCTCCAATTTTTCAATATTCCACATGACATACTTCGCTTCCTTTTTAGCCATCAGCTGTTGTTGATGAGTTAGATTAAAGAAGACAAAGATCTCCCTGGCACGAATGTGCTGCCACGGAACGCGACCTGCCTTCAAGGTCTGAAGAGTCCAACCCAGCTGCATGATGGACCGCGTCTGACTCTGCCCATGATATAAAGAAGACATATCTGATTTAATAATGTCTATAGCAGAGGAAACGATGCTGTCAATTGTGTAAACACGGTCAGAAAGGGTATGCATGCCATTATCCACAACAGTTAAAGCCTGTATCAGGTTTTCCTGATCAATTTGCCTCAACCGGGCCGCTGCCTCCTGTTGTGAAAGCTTCCAAATCTCATTATATACTTCGTATAAAAATTGTTTCTTCCGTGGTACCTTAGGTCCTGACAAAAAATCTTGTAAGTCAGTATCATTAGACAGTAACGTGAGATGTGATTGAACTGCATCCGGCGTGGATGACTTCAACCATTGCTGACAAAGTTTCCCCACGCTGTATGTAGTTATGATATCAGCATGTTCTGGTGAATTGTAGCGAGGGTCTGCCCTATTAGTCCTGAACCCCCCTGAAGAAGTAACAAAACGTTGATGACACTTATTAGTGTCTACAGGCCATAATAACCACTCGCCCGGATGTACCAATGAAGTGTTAAGCGTACCATTCTGGACCCAGTGTGTAAACTCACTAAATGTAGCATTAACATATCGCTGCCAATTGTTCAATTTGGAAGGGACAGGTATACTAGGCAAATTTAACTCTCTAATCATTGCCAAGCCCAAACAGTTAGTCTGTTGCACTGTGTCATTGAGGAAAATCATCTGCACAGGGATAATACATGCCCTAAATAATGTGTCCCTGCCTTGCATTTGCCAATTTTTCGTTCCCCAGACACTTTTTAAATCAACAGTCTTAAACCAATATTCATATCCCTCAACCAAAAGTTTAGACACAAACAAAATTGAATACAGTAATTTAGTATCGGTCAATAACATTTGCTTATTAGCATATGGAGTAACTTTAAAATAGTAAGACTTAGCATTTTGTTGATTATGTCCAGAAAAATATGCAAATGTATCATAATACGTTTTTGAACTCCCTTGTGGAGGAGTTGGGCAATGTTCCCATTGCACATAATCAAATATGGACTTAGGGCTACTTGCTTTATGAATAAAGTGTTGTCCATGATAGTTGTAGCAAAACATGTCACCATGATTATCTCTAAATAGGTAAGCATCTTCATCGTCATAGACAGTATAATATTGCAAGTCTGTCAGCATAGAATCTACTGTCTTCACATCCCAATCATCAGAAACAATGCCTGGTATAACAATATAATTCATTGATAACTTGAGGACATACGGTATTTGAATCAATTCAGTGGGACCATATATATCAAACATTACTTTATCCCACACAATCCCATCCCGAATCGGTATTGCAGAAATGTTTACATTGGACAAGTCTCTTCGAACCATATGAGACGAAAAATGTGGTTTTAACACTGTCTCCACGTGCTCAATATCAGATTGTTCAGGAAGAAAATTACCATGTATTACTAGAAAAAAAGTAACCACAAATCCCATCCACAAAAAAATAGTCATTATAGCCATAAAAAGCCACAATTAGTTCCAAGGAAAAACAAAATATGTGCGTTTAAGCCAACACAGCAGCTTACGTGGACCTCTGACCGAAGACAGTGAGGACGAGGAGCCTGACACAGCATCATCAGTGTCGTTGAAGCAGCCAGAGGCAGTTCTTGCAAAAGGTGCAACTGTGAACAAAGAAGCAGATGGAGGCTCTCGCCTAGGCACGCTATAAACCACATGTTCAGAAACATCAGTAGAACGTGCAGCAACTTGATCAAAAGATTCCAAAGTAATGGTCGTCTGTGGAACAATTGCAAGATCATCTTCCACCCTCCCCAAGCTCGGAGAGGAAACAGCGTCAGTGTAAATCACCTGCAGCGGGACTTCTTCCCCAGTAGTGAGAGGGATTCCGGAACTACTAGGTGTCCCTCTTGGTCTGCTGTGCAGAATCGGCCACATGTTGTAACTTGACATTATCAATGGAAACAAAGCGATTTCCTTTGGCCCCTTGCAGCAGCGGTAAAATCACAGTTCTCGTGCCGCTAATCCCTAACACAGGGATAGGTGCTCGATAAGAAGGACCACATTTTTTTCTTTACTGTGACCTTTTCACGCACTAGATCCCCAATCCTGGGTATCCAACCAGTAGGAGTTACTGGCTCATCCTTAATTCCTGAGGAGGCAGCACTTGCAGAAGAGTTATCTTCACAGAATTGTTGTAAATCCTGCAAAACAGTGACACGATCATTTATGTCAAAGGGCGTATCTGCCGCCTCCACACCAGGACCATCTAGATCAGGAACATACATTTGTGTTCCAAACAGGCACTCATATGAAGTACGACCCCCCAGGGACCTTCTAGGCAAGTTATTAAGTGCTCTCTGTACTCCATACAGGTGGGCTAGCCAACTACGACCCGTACCTATAACTCTGGCCGTTAAGGATTGCTTTAAATCACGATTTAAACGCTCCACAACAGAATTTCCCTCGGGATGAAATGGAGACGAGAATTGGAGTTGGACCCCCAACAAAGCCATGGTGTCCCTGAATGCCTTAGAGGCAAAAGCAGGGCCCTGGTCCGAATGAAAAGCCGCTACTGCAAATGTACCGACAAAGACACGCAAATCTTTAATAACAGTTCGAGCGTCAGCCGAGCGTTGTGGCCAGACCCACACAAATCTGGAGCACGAATCTACAGCAAACAAAATATATTTGTATGCACTGTCTGGGGTCAACGGACCACAATGATCCAAGTACACACACTGTAAAGGTTTGTTTGAAATTGGAAGGGGCGTCTGCTGCGGGCGTCTAGCTGACGAAGCTTTAATTTGTTGACAAACGTTACAACAAAGGACATATTGCTTTGTCTCTTTATAGAGACCAGGCCACCAGTAACGAGCCTGTAAAAGTGAAATCGTGGCAGCCACACCAGCATGTGCAGATGCTGCCCCCTCATGTGCTGCAGAACTTAATCGAGGTCTCTCAATTTTATTTGGTAAATCACGCACACCAATGCCGAGAATATAACAACAGCATTGAGCGCACTACTCAAGCAGTAACTATATTTAGAAGGAAATCCTTTAGGAAATGGCATGCCAACAGCCGTAGCTTTTATGGCAGCCGAAATCTCTGTGTCTGGTTTGGAACTCGAACGAGTCACTGCGGCCATAGTGGCAACAGCCACTGCCGACTTCGCGGCTTCATCAGCCAAAGTATTCCCAGCAACGTGTATCCCAACGCGCTGGTGTCCAAGTGTATGCATGACATGGACCTTAGGAAGCGTTTCTTTCAGATCTGCAACCTTACCCCACAACAATTTGTGTTTAATGGTGTTGCCCTTAAAATCTCTAAACCCATTCAACTTCCAATAGTGTAGATATTCATTGAAAGACTGAACACAGTAGTAGGAGTCACAGACCAGCAACGTTAAAATCGCTGGATCCGCGTGCTCCAACGCTAACAATAGAGCTTTGAGCTCAGCCAGCTGTGCCGTGCAATCTCCCAAGGTTTTAGTATAAGTATGTCAGGGGCAGAACACTTCCCCCTCCATAGTGCCGCTCACCACCGCACATGCAGCAGAATACTGTTGTTTAGTCCCAACCGCTGGTTGCGCAGAGCCATCGGTATACATGACCACCTGATATTGGTCAATAGGCAATGCGCCAGCGGGAACCGAGTACTCCATTTCATATTGAAGAAATTCTTGAGTCTGCAGTTTAGGGTCAAATATGTAATCTACATCAGTGGCTATCAAAGACGTAGCCCATTGAATCCATTGCGGGTGTAAAGCTTTCGAATTAGGAACACTTGCTTTTGTAACAGCCTCTAAGGCCGGTATCGGGGAAACAACAACGATGCGTTGGCCCTGGGCAAGCGGTCTTTCTTTAATCACAGCCATCTGTACTGCAGTGAGTATTTTCTCAGTCTGTGCAAATCGTTGTTCTGCAGCAGAATACGAGTGGGACTTGTATGCAATCGGGACTGTCTCACCCTCATTAAAGGTGACATACGTAAACCCAACAGCCCCAGGTATCACCCTGATGGCCAAATGTGTCTTATTGTCCCGTGTGTGTAAGTGTTTAACTGCTAAGAGATCAGTCTGCAAATCTTGTAAGATATGTGTATGCTCAATCGTCCAAAACCTACTCGAAAAATTCGGACGAATCAACTCGTATAAGGGTTTTATACGTGTAGCTTATTCAGGAATGTAAGTTCTGCCAAAATTCAGGAACCCCAACAATGACTGGAGCTTCCGAACCGTATTAGGAGGCTGCAATTGAGCACATTTCTCCCAAAAATGTGGCGCTAAGCTCTTGCCCTCTCTCGACAACTCATATCCCAGGAAAATGACGCTGAGGAAAGCAATCTTCGATTTCTTAAAATTAAACTTATAGCCAATTTCAGCAAACCCCACAACAATGCGTGATACACGCCTTAGATGTTGCAGAATCTCATCGTCTGTCAGATATATGTCATCAACATATGATAACGTTTCAGGGTCCAACTCGTGCAGAATTTCAGTTACACGAGCCGAAAACAGTCCTGGGCTATTCTTATACCCCTGAGGCAAACGACAAAACTTCTACTGAGAGCCAAACGCACTGAAACTGGTATAGTCCCGACTTTCGGGCGCTATATTTTGGCAGAAAAATCCATTCGAGATATCTAACGTTGTTTTGTATTTTTTACGCACTATATTATTCATAAGCGCTGCGCTATGTGAATTTTGCGTTGCATATGTGTGTGTATGACCATTTAAATGTCTGTAATCTACCACTATCCTGGTTCGGCTTAGCAACCGGAAATAAGAGATTATTCATCGGCGAGACACAGGGCTAAATTACACCACTGTACTCCAATTGTGTAAGAATATTCCTAACCAATGCCCTTGCTTCAAATTTGATAGGATACTGCGGCTGCGGCTGAGGTTCGCCCTTTATTGGAATTACATGATAAGGTGATTGTCTATCCCACCCCACATTATTTCTGTATAGAGCGGGGGCCTGTGCAAGAGCCCATATTTTACTATAGGACTCGGCTAGTTCTCCCGGAACAAGTGGTGAGAAGGAAGGTGTAATAACCTCTTCCCCCACCGGACAGTCGCGAACAAAGTCAGGCGGCCAATCTTGTTCGGCCAGCAGAACGTCATATGATTTCACCATATGATCCCAAAAGATGGCGTGTACAATGCGGTCAATGTCCCCTTCTAATTGCAGAGTCACGATATATACTCTATCAGGATCAGAGACTCGCATATCCGCCGTTTCGACTTGTATGAAGTCATCAGTTGCTTTCACCTCCAGATGTTCTAGAAGACTCCAGCGAACTATTGTGACCTCTGCCGCGCTGTCTAACAGTGCTAACACCCATGTATTGTTCGTCAAGAGAACTCTCTTCTTGAGCGGCATGTCTAACTGAGACTGCTGCCACTTTCTTCTTTTTAAATTGTTGTTTTTGTTGCAGTGGTTTCTCTTCTTGTTTAATAGAAACCTCCGTTGAGCGCTGTGAATCCTGTCTTGGTTTCACGTACTCGGTTCTCCGCTCTGACCGCCCACCTCTCTCACTTCTCTTCTCTGAGGAGCCCTGAAAGGAACGAGATTGGCTTGTATCAGTATATTGATATCTTTCAGGCGTTTTCAAATTATCCCTATATCTGAGATTATACCTATTCTGCGGGGTCTCCGGTTGCGGAGACTGTCCCCCATCTTTCTTAGGTGTTTGCTGTTTCTTTTCCCAGCGCTTTTTGGTACCCTCAGGTTGCTGTTGTTTAGCATTATCTTTATTATTTTTACCCTGTAATTTGGGTTTTTGCGGTCTAGCCCCTAGGCTATCTCAACCAATACTAGAATATGTCTCTGCTATTATTCTCGGAAGTTCCCGCTCCTGATTAATCTGCTGAACGTCCCGAAGACGCATTCGCACTGCTAGTGCTACTGCCTCTCCCTTGAGATTACTGAAAATAATAGAAGAAACTGCGGCAAAATTGCCCATTAACTGCATGCCCAAATCTAAGGCAGGGGCAGCCCCATATTCATCTTGAATTTGTTTAAGCACTTCCGGTAAATTCGCTAATGTCGGTGTACCGTGTGTCGTTGTATAGAGCGTGGCAAACACCGTGTCCCAGGTATTGCAAAGGTCCACCGGAGGAACCATCCCATACAGCAAACACATCGTCAAAATTCTATGTTTATCCTGAGGTCCCGTATGGGGAAATACTGCTTCCAGCGTATTAATTTTTTGCGCCAGCCAAAATGGAGTCTCCTCACGCTTAGCCGGTACTTTACCCATAACTGAGTGCACAGTGGCCAGATTAATACCCGGAACCACTGCTTGTGGGTGCGCCGGAGCAGCATGCGCTGCGTTTGTATTTAGTGTCTGCATTACAAACTGAACTAATCGTCTATATGTAGCCGTTAAGTCTGTATATAAACGACGAACTTCAACCACTGTCAATTGAGCAGCTGCAGGATGTGGTGTATATGTAGCCAATAAAGGCCAGGTAGGACCTTCATTACTTAGTGGACCTAACCTAACTTGTGCTACTGTGTGTGGGAGGGCGCCATCAAGCCAATTATGGTGTTCTTGATAAGATAAAGGTACCTCTAAGTATGCATAAGCCTTGTATTGTCCAGGGACATTCGCAACAGTGTATTCGTGAAAAGTGTTTGTACCCCCATCAACTGCTAGAAATACTACCCAAGAATAAAAAAGTTCTGTTCTATAGGCTGCATGGGCGTCCACCACAAAAGTGACCGGACCCCCTTGGACCGTCAGTCCATGTGCAATCAGATGTCCTGTGAGCGGTTGTCGCATATTGAGCGCTATATTCACTACATTAGGATTCGCCATTTGTAAAGAATAGCACTAGGTCAGAGAAGGCACACCAATATCGGGGTTTTCCTTTTAAAGTTCAAGCTTGAAAAACCAACCCCTAAGCAATAGGATGTACCTATCCCGTGGCGGCGGAAATCCTCAGCCCCACGGACGTCTCCGCTTACGGAACCGAGTAGTCAAAATATATATGAGACCGAGAGAGTCAGCCGGACCTAAATATTAGAGCCAGACCAATCGTTGGCGGCGCCATGTCGCGTGGGCTCTCATTATCCTAAATGACACTACTGGATTTCTAGGCAGCAGGATCGATAACGGTGTGGGGGACTGAGTCTGACCCACGTGTAAGGAACGCTGTCACCCTAAATCCGGTTTTTGCTCCGGCTAACTAGCAGTGCCTCATTTCTCCCAAGGGGAAGAGATGATTGGGCAGCCGAGCGCATGACATTTTTGGAACTTCTCAGGGAAGTCGTGGTCACTCAGATCCAAACCAACTCTCTCATTTCCGATATGATGTCATATACAAATGACAAAGACAGTATAAGTTTTATATAATGTTTTAATAAAACGACTGTATTTTAGTTAATAAGGCGTGAGCCGCAATAACCAGAACCATACAACACAGTAGGATTGAAATAGTCACCAGGAGAGTAAAACATTAGAACAAAGCTATCATCGTGTCTATTAGTTTCTACTCTCCCTCTGCTTGATCTATTTCGAGCACAGCATGTTAAGCTTCTAACTTGCCTTTCTGAATCACTGGGGAGACATCAGCCCTCATACCTGAGCAAAGGCCTGTGATCTTGGTTCAGCATCTGCAACAAGGCAGTCAGCGTCTAGTTGTGGTTCTCTCGTCGGAATCTCCCTCTTTCGTGTATTGGGACAAGGAAGTGATTTTATAACTAACATGTCAGCGTGATCACAAAATGTCCCTACGCAGGAATGCCAAAGACTAAACTCCTACCACGTCTATCGGCAGTGTACCAGACTGTATCCTTGACTGAAGCACAGAGTGAACAGGAATGTGTTATGGAGAACTCCAGTGCTGAAGTAGGCTAAACAGTGTGATATGAATAAAAAACAAGACTGTAGAACTGGCTATTTGAAAAATAACAGTACGAAGCCTAATAAAAAGCATTTAGAGCAAAGTGCACAGAGGCTCTAAGCTGCAAGCAAATGAATAAAATACATCCAGGGCAAAGTGCACAAATGCCTAAAGCCTGAAGCTAATGCGCAAAGGATACGTAAAACTAACCACACTACAAGGAGCTACATCGTTTTACCTCAGGTGGAGGATTTGGCTACTGTTAAAGGTGACGTCTATGCCCTTGGACATATCCCCAACATCATAGGTGTCATTGATGGGACCCATGTAGCTCTGGTCCCCCCCCACAGGAGTGAACAGGTGTACAGGAACCGGAAGAGTTATCATTCCATGAATGTACAGATGATATGTTTGGCAGACCAGTACATCTCCCAGGTAAATGCTATGTTCCCTGGCTCTGTGCATGACGCCTACATCCTGCGGAACAGCAGCATCCCTTATGTGATGGGTCAACACCAGAGGCACCAGGTGTGGCTATTAGGGGACTCTGGTTACCCCAACCTGTCATGGATATTGACCCCAGTGAGGAATCTGAGAACAAGGGCAGAGGAACGCTACAATGAGGCCCATGGGCGGACTAGGAGGGTGATCGAACGCACCTTCGGCCTCCTGAAGGCCAGGTTCAGGTGCCTCCATATGACAGGTGGTTCCCTATTCTACTCACCAAGGAAGGTGTGCCAGATCATCATCGCCTGCTGTATGCTTCACAATCTTGCGTTGCGATGCCAGGTGCCTTTTCTGCAGGAGGATGGTCCAGATGACGGTGTTGTGGCAGCTGTGGAGCCTGTGGACAGTGATGAGGAGGAAGCAGAGGAAGAAGACATTGACAACAGGGACTCAGTCATACAGCAATATTTCCAGTGACACACAGGTGAGAACACATTCATTCCTACTACAAGTACTTTCACACTTCTACCTTTATCCTGTCAGTCAATTTCAAGTAGTATTTGGTAACTGAGTTGTACATTTCCATTACGGTTTCACAGGTGTGGTTACCAACGTGTGTCATCTGCTTGCATCCTTCATGGACTTGAGATGTGTGACATAGGTATGTTGACATTACATTTGAAAACGCATTTTGTCACTGTCATAGCTAATACACATTTTCAAAATCACAGACTGACTCCAGATTGTTTTGTGCTTCAAGGGTGTTTATTGAAGTGCTAATTATTGGAGGAGATGGTAAAATGATGATGGGTGATGGTGGAGGAATGTCCATGGCACAGTCCAGTCTATTAGTCTCACAGGTGCACTGCCTATATGGGCATAGGAAGTGGAGCTGGGGCAGTTTGAGGATGGACAGGGTTACAAAGTGGGACAGTGGGATGACAATCAGGGTGGTCTCATTTCTTGGAGGGGTCTTGCCATCGTGCTCTGTCCTGTTCCTGGATCTCAGGAACTGCTTGCGGGGTGGTTCTCAGTCTGTAGGGGGTGGGGTGCTGGTGTGGTGGTCCCGTGGCGGGGCGTCCTGTCCACTAGCGCAGGTCCCTGTTGTTGTTTGGGGTGGTGGGTTATCCTGGGTTCCCTGTAGTGGTGGACACACAGCTGATTGACGTGTCCTGGGGACGGAGGTATGGGCCCGCTGGGTGGGTGCTGTACTGTTGTTACCAGAGGGTGGAAGGTCAGTGTTGGGCTGTGCCTGTGCGAGGGGAACCGACTGTCCCGAGGCCCAAGATGGTCCGGGCTGGTCATCTGGATCCAGTTGGCCAGAGCTACCGTCATCACTGTGGGCCTCTTCTGTGGGTGGGGTGAGATGTCTGGACCCTCCTGTCTGATGACGTTAGGTAGTGGTTCTGGAGGGGTGTAAAAGCATGATTATTGCATCTGTGTGTGTCATGGTGTGCAATGGGTGGGTGAGCGTGTACCCCAGTGCTAGCATTCCTGTGTGGGGGATTGTGTGATGATGGTTAGGGGGTGTTATGGGTATGTGCAGTGGGCATGCTTTAGTGATGGGTGACCATGCTTTGTTGTGTCATGCAGGGCTTGGTGTTGGGATGGGTGGTTTGTGTTAGTAGTACATATGTGAGGAGTTGGAGTGATAGGGGAGGGGGTGAGGGTGGGGTTGTGTGATAGCATGCAGGTAGGGTGAGGGATATGATACTTAAGATTTGACTTACCAGTGTCCATTCCTCCACCGACTCCTCCGCGGCCCTCAGGATGCATAATGGTCAAGACCTGCTCCTCCCATGTTGTTAGTTGTGGTGGAGGAGGTGGGGGTCCACCGCCAGTCCGCTGAACCGCGATGTTGTGCCTGGAGACCACGGAACGCACCTTCCCCCGTAGGTCGTTCCACCTCTTCCTGATGTCCTCCCGATTTCTTGGGTGCTCTCCCACTGCGTTGACCCTGTCCACGATTCTGCGCCATAGCTCTATCTTCCTAGCTATGGCGGTGTGCTGCACCTGTGATCCAAATAGCGGTGGCTCTACCCGTACGATTTCCTCCACCATGACCCTGAGCTCCTCCTCCGAAAACCTGGGGTGTCTTTGCCGTGCCATGGGGTGGTGTAGGTGATGTGTGGGGTGGTGTATGTGGTGATGAGTGTGGTGATGTGTAGTGGTGTGGGGTGTTTTGTGTGTGGATATTGTGTGGGTGATGGTGTTGTGTGCCTCTGTGTGGTGGGGTTGTCTATGCTGTGCTCTCTCTCTCACCTTCGTCTATAATTTTGGTCATAGGGGTTTGTGGGTGATGTGGGTGTGCGTTTTATATAGTATTGATTGTGTGGGAGTGGTGTTTGTATGTGTATCAGGTGTGTGTATTTGGAATTGTCCAATGTGGCGGTGTTTTGGAGATGTGTGTATTTTGAGCGCGGCAGTGTGTATCGCCAATGGAATACCGCGGTTGAAAGACCGCAGCGTAGATTCGTGGGTCGTGATAGCATTGGCGTGTTTCTGTTGGCGTGACGGTGGAGGTTTTGTTTTTGCCAGTTTATCACTGACCGTTGGTGTGGCGGACTTGTGTGGGTGTCTGAATTTCGGCGGATTCCGAGATGTGGGTCATAATAACTCTGGCGGAATTCCGAGCTGCGGCGGTTTACTGGCGGTCTTCTGCACGGCGGTAAGCGGCTTTTACCGCCAATGTTGTAATGACCCCCATAGTGTCATGTCGCACAATGGAATGCCATGCCGTAGATTGGAGTGGAGTGTCATAAAGCTGAGTGGGGTGTTGTAGAGTGGGGTGGGTTTTCAAACAGTGTTACAGAGTAGAATAGAGTAGTGTGGAGTATGGGGGCATAGAGTGGAGTAGAGTGTTATAGAGTGCAGTGGTTTACAGTCAAGTGGCATCCTATACAGTAGAGTGGACTAGAGCGTAATAGAGTGGCATGCACTATGGTGTTGTAGAGTTAATTAGATTGGTGTAGCTTTTAGAGGCATAGAGTAGAGAGTTGCAGAGTGGAGTGGCAAAGGGTCTGAAGGAGAACAGAGTAGTGGTGTGGGACAGTTGTGTGTTTTACAGTGTGTTACAGTGCAGTGGCATGGAGTGGAGTAGAGAAGAGCAAGGTAGCGTGTCATAGAGTACAGTGGAGTAGAGTGGCATAGAGGGAATTACAGTGTAAAACAATGTCATAGAGTGGCATAGAGTGGAGTAGAGTGTTGTAGAGTGGAGAAAAGTTCACTAGAGTAGAGTGAACTGACATACATGAGAGTGCTATAGGATGGATTATCTTAGAGTGAAGTGTAGTAGAGTGTCATGGAGTTGTCGTATAAAGGGTCATAGCGTACAACAAACAGGTGTAGAGTGGAGTGACGCAGAGGAGACTGGAGTGGGACAGAATTAAGTTCTTGTCATAGAGTAGAGTGGAGTGATGTGTCATAGAGTGGCATGATGTTTAGGCCCATATTTATACTTTTTGACGCACAACTGTGCCAAAGCAGTTGTGTGTCAAAAATGTTACCGCCGGGTAACGCCATTCCAACGTGCCATGCAGGCGCCTTATTAATGGAATGACGTTAGCCGGCGCTGCGGACTGGTGTGCGTCAAAAAAAATAACTCACACCAGGCAGCGCCGGCGTATGGGAAAATGGGGGTTGTGCGTCAAAAAACGGTGCAAGTCAGGTCTGAGGCAAAATTCAGGCCTCAAACCGGATTTGCGCCATTTGTTTTGACGCCCAGCCTTCATTGACATGACTCCTGTCTTAGCAAAGACAGGAGTCATGCCCCCTTGGCCAATGGCCATGCCCAGGGGACTTATGTCCCCTGGGCATGGTCATTGGGCATGGTCATTGGGCATAGTGGCATTTAGGGGGGCCCAAATCAGGCCCCCCTATGCCACAAACAAAATCAGAAAAAAATACTTACCCGAACTTACCTTTCCTTCCCTGGGATGGGTCCCTCCATCCTTGGGTGTCCTCCTGGGGTGGGCAAGGGTGGCAGGGGGTGTCCCTGGGGGCAGGGGAGGGCACCTCTGGGCTCCTTCCGAGCCCACAGGTCCCTTAACGCCTGCCCTGACCCAGTGTTAGAAATGGGGTTTTTGGTTGGCAGTCAGGTTACCCTCTGTCCAAGCAAAAGCCCTCACTCTAGTCAGGTTAAGTCACACACTATCCAAGATTATCCTGTTCCCACCCTCTGGTAGCTTGGCACGAGCAGTCAGGCTTAACTTAGAAGGCAATGTGTAAAGTATTTGTGCAATAAATCATACAACACCATAGCATAACACCACAAAAATACACCACACAGTATTTAGAAAAATATATAATATTTATCTGGGTATCTTCAGGTCAAAACGTTCAATCAAAGTTGCAATACGAATTTGTAAAGATATCACTGAAAAGTGATAGAAAGTGTCTTAAGTCTTTAGAATGTAAACAAAGTCTCTTTCAAACACAAAGTACCTGGTTTCTGGTGGAAAATCTCCTCAGAAGGCCACAAGAGAAGAGGTGCGTGGAAAAAGGGTGTGTGCGTCAATTTCTCCCCAGCACACCCGGACTTGCGTTGTTATTTTCCACGCGGGGAAGTCGGCGTCGTTTTCCGGCGCTCGGACAGTCTCTTTCTGTGGATCGCGGGGATTACCAGATGTCCCGGGTCTGTGCGTGGGTTTTCCTGCTTGTTCTCCGGCTGCGCGTCGGTCTGCGGGGCTGGGCGTCGAAATTACGATCTCACGGCAGGCGTCGCGTCGATTTCTCCTCTGGATGTCGATCTGCGGGGCTGCGCATCAAAAGTACGATCTCGCGGCAGGCGTCGCGTCGATTTCTCCTCTGGATGTCGATCTGCGGGGCTGCGCGTCGAAATGACGATCTCACGGCAGGCGTCGCGTCGATTTCTCCTCTAGAGGTCGGGCGGCGTTGTCCTTGCGAGGCCGTGCGTCGGATTTTCGATCGTCCCAAGAGCGTCGCGTCGATCAGCGTCGGTGTGCGGCGTTTTTCTCGCCACGGAACAAGCTGTGCGTCGAAATTTTCGGCGCACGGAGCGTCCAAGTAAAAGAGAGAAGTCTTTTTGGTCCTGAGACTTCAGGGAACAGGAGGCAAGGTCTATCCAAGCCCTTGGAGAGCACTTTCACAGCCAGACAAGAGTTCAGCAAGGCAGCAGGGCAACAGCAAGGCAGCAGTCCTTTGTAGAAAGCAGACAGGTGAGTCCTTTGAGCAGCCAGGCAGTTCTTCTTGGCAGGATGTAGTTTCTGGTTCAGGTTTCTTCTCCAGCAAGTGTCTGATGAGGTAGGGCAGAGGCCCTGTTTTATACTAAGTTGTACCTTTGAAGTGGGGGTGACTTCAAAGAGTGTCTAAGAAATGCACCAAGCCCCCTTTCAGTTCAATCCTGTCTGCCAGAGTCCCAGTAGGGGGTGTGGCAGTCCTTTGTGTGAGGGCAGGCCCTCCACCCTCCCAGCCCAGGAAGACCCATTCAAAATGCAGATGTATGCAAGTGAGGCTGAGTACCCTGTGTTTGGGGTGTGTCTGAGTGAATGCACAAGGAGCTGTCAACTAAACCTAGCCAGACGTGGATTGAAGGGCACAACAAGATTTTAGTGCAAAGAAATGCTCACTTTCTAAAAGTGTCATTTCTAGAACAGTAATATTAAATCCGACTTCACCAGTCAGCAGGATTTTATATTACCATTCTGGCCATACTAAATATGACCTTCCTGCTCCTTTCAGATCAGCAGCTGCCACTTCAACAGTGTATGAGGGCAGCCCCAATGTGAGCCTATGAAGGGAGCAGGCCTCACAGTAGTGTGAAAACGAATTTAGGAGTTTTACACTACCAGGACATATAACTACACAGGTACATATCCTGCCTTTTACCTACACAGCACCCCGCTCTAGGGGTTACCTAGGGCACACATTAGGGATGACTTATATGTAGAAAAAGGGGAGTTCTAGGCTTGGCAAGTATTTTTAAATGCCAAGTCGAAGTGGCAGTGAAACTGCACACACAGGCCTTGCAATGGCAGGCCTGAGACAAGGTTAAGGGGCTACTGAGGTGGGTGGCACAACCAGTGCTGCAGGCCCACTAGTTGCATTTAATCTACATGCCCTAGGCACATGTAGTGCACTCTTCTAGGGACTTACAAGTAAATTAAATAGTCAATCATGGATAAACTAATCAATAGTACAATTTACACAGAGAGCATATGCACTTTAGCACTGGGTAGCAGTGGTAAAAGTGCTCAGAGGTCAAAAGCCAACAACAACAGGTCAGAAAAAATAGGAGGAAGGAGGCAAAAAGTTTGGGGATGTCCCTGTCAAAAAGCCAGGTCCAACATGACCCCCTACCAGCCTAAAGCCAGGGGAGAACAATCACTAACCTGATGTACTTCCCTGTTTGAGGCGACAGAACCAGGACCCAGGCCCACAACAACAGGGGAATGCTCCAGTTCTTCGCCTTCCTGACTCCAATTGAATCCCTCTGTCCATACTCTCAGGGCCCACTAAGCCTATCCATGGGAACCTTTCTCCTTACCTGCGGATCCCATCTGTGCAGCACCTAACCTTACTTTGCTCACAGATGTATCCCAGGAGCAGGATAGTACCACCATGACCAACACAGTGGTGTTACCCACTCTACCCCCGGGGTGTGACACTTGTCCCCTCCCCAGGGATAACTCTGTCCACCCGGACAGCAAGCCACAGTGATTACTGACAGCTGCCAGGGATGAGAGCCAGGCCCCAGGCCTCTCAAAGCTCTCCAACCACTGTGGCTGTGGAGAGTGGGGGGCGGTAGCCCCAGGTGCTGGGCACCCTTTAACCACTCTCCCCTTCACCAGGTCAGGGATGACAGCCTGAACCTGGTCCTCCCCTCTGGGGCTCTGTACCCTCCCTCCTGGAGCGGTACCCCCAGAGTCCAACATGGTCAGGGTGCTTACAGAAGTCGCCCTGTACCATTCCTCCACCAGTGCAGGGCTGTTAACCTGCAACTGGCCCTCCAACCTGGGGTCTGTACCTTCAGGTTGGACTAGGGCCCGGGGTGAGGCTTCCCTCCCCCTGCCCTCCCTTCTGGGGTCCAGCACCCTCCAACTAGGAGTGGCCTCCTCAGAAGACAAAAGGGTAGGGGCACTGTTATCAGTAGCCCCTCCCTCCAGGTCCGGGGGGACACCCTGAACCTGGCCTTCCAGCCCAGGGTCTGTACCCTCAGACTGGATCACTGCCTGGCAAACCAGGACTTCCTGGGAGGCACACCTACCCCCCACCAGGTCAGAGTTTAACCTCTGCACCTGACCGTTCAACTCAGAGTCACCACCCTGAAGTTGAACAATTGCCTGGGACGCCAGGACTTCCTGGAGGGCACACTGACCCTCCACCAGGTCGGAGTTTAACCTCTGGACTGGGCCATTCAACTCAGAGTCACCACCCTGAAGTTGAACAATTGCCTGGCGCACCAGGACTTTCTGGGAGGCACACCTACCTCCCACCAGGTCAGAGTTTAACCTCTGAGCCTGGTTCCCCAACCCAGGGTTACCACCCTGAGGTTGGGCAATTGCCTGGCACGCCAGGACTTTCTGGGGGGCACACCTACCCCCCACCAGGTCAGAGTTTAACCTCTGAACCTGGTCATCCAACCCAGAGTCAATACCCTGAGGTTGGACAATTGCCTGGCACAGCAGGACTTCTTGGGAGGCACACCTACCTCCCACCAGGTCAGAGTTTAACCTCTGAACCTGGGTATCCAACCCAGAGTCATCACCCTGAGGTTGGGCAACTGCCTGGCACACCAGGACTTTCTGGGAGGCACGCCTACCTCCCCCAGGTCAGAGGTTAACCTCTGAACCTGGTTCTCCAACCCAGGGTCACCACCCTGAGGTTGAACAATTGCCTGGCACGCCAGGACTTTCTGGGGGGCACACCTACCCCCCACCAGGTCAGAGTTTATCCTCTGAACCCGGTTATCCAACCCAGAGTCAGCACTCTGAGGTTGGACCACTGCCTGGTTCACCAGGACTTTCTGGGAGGCACGCCTACCTCCCACCAGGTCGGAGGTTAACCTCTGAACCTGGTTCTCCAACCCAGGGTCACCACCCTGAGGTTGAACAATTGCCTGCCACGCCAGGACTTTCTGGGGGGCACACCTACCCCCCACCAGGTCAGAGTTTAACCTCTGAACCTGGTCATCCAACCCAGAGTCAACACCCTGAGGTTGGACAATTGCCTGGCACAGCAGGACTTCTTGGGTGGCACATCTACCTCCCACCAGGTCAGAGTTTAACCTCTGAACCTGGGTATCCAACCCAGGGTCACCACCCTGAGGTTGAATCTTTGCCTGGCATGCCAGGACTTCCTGGGGGGCACTCTCACCCCCCACAAGGGACACACCTTCCCCAAGGGCCACACAAGAGTCTGGTTGGCGCAGGTCTCCCGACCTCTGCCCATCCGGCAGAGTCTGGGTTTCCCCCAAACCAGAAACGGTTTCACCTGGGTCATTCCTGGGGGGCTCTGCTCTCAGAGCTGTCCCCTGACTCTCAAGGTCCTCCACTGGGGTCTGCAACCCCCTCTCAACCCTATGTCTGGACTTCTGCACCCCCTCACTAGGAGGGGTACTGCCAGACACCAGAACTGTTGGGATGCTGGCTACAGTCACCCCCCCAAGTTCTTCTGACACTGCGGGGCTTCCCTCAAAAGGTGGCCCTACGGTACAGACTAGGCTTCCCTCCTGGTGTTCCCTCATGGAACCCTCTAGGACCTGGGACCTACCTGGGACACTACAATCCTTTCCTACCACACTCGGTTGGGAACCACCTAGACCACTCCCTTCAGGAGCACCCCCAAATGCCTCTTCAGACTCTCTGGTACTCACCCAGAAGTCTGCCTCCATTGTAAGTTCCCTGGGGTCAGAGAACTCACACTCCACCTGGTGTTGGCGTAGCTCTGGAAAATAAGGACCAGACATATGCTCTCCAGCAATTACATCACTCTGCCCTTCACATGTATTAACCACAGTACCCTTCACCCAACCACCCAGTAACTCAACCTTGGAAAAGCACTCTACTTCACCCTCCTGAGACTGGTGAGACAGTATCTGTCTGTCCCTGACACTCAACCCATACTCTTCTGGGATGTCTCTACACTCTATATCCAGGACGTCCACCAGGGGGGAACCCTTTTCTCTGTCACTCTGTCACACAGAGGGGGTTGGGGGGGAATGCACTCTTGCCCTCTGTGAGGTGGCAATCAAAATATATTGCCTGCCTTCCCTGAGGATTTCTAAAATACATTTGCCCAGATGGTCCACGATATGGACATATTACCAAGTTCATCAAATGGGCAGGTCTGGACGCCAGACTGTGTGGGCTGTGTAATGAGCAGAAGTGTGGTGATTCGCCATCACTCCTGGAGTCACACCATGTGTATCTGTATGGACATGCAAGGATTTGTTATTGATACACATTTTGATAGCTCCAGGCTGTTTGGAAGAGTCAGTTATGAAGCCTTTCAAATATAGCCATGCTATTGGCCACTACTTGGGCCTGCCAATTCCATCAACAGTACCAAAAATTCAAATTTGGAGGTGGCCTTTTCAGCCCCTTTCAGGCACCAAGTGGGTGTTTGATGGCAGATAAGGCCACTCCTCTTCCTCATCTTCTTCCGCTGCCAAGCTGCTGTTTCCTCCTTCAGCAGAACCAGACAGGCAGTAGGGTACAGAACAGATTTTTATCTGCCAATCTGACGTGCAGTTACTTCAGACCAGTGGGTCTTGCAGGCGGTTTTTCATGGTTACAACATTCTCTCTCTGTCCCGTTCTTTGCAGTTCCTGTTTTTCACTTGGTCGTTGCCTTTTCAGGTCCTCTTGTTTTCACTCAGCATATGGTGGCACTATTCTTGCCATTCATTTCTTCCTGAAGTTCTTAATTAACAAGCCAAAATCCCACCTTCAGCCCGAGTATAGGATTCCCTTATCAGGAGCTGCTTTGGACAGTGGGGTGTTCAAACTCTTTCCGCTCCTGCAGCGAGTCTGGAACATTCCAATTATCTCAGTTTGTCCCGCTCAGTGTTGTGTTCCACCCCAGATGGTTCTGAGGCTGCCTGTTGGCACTTGCAGTCTCTTCAGTAGAGCCTCTGCCTTCAGTGGGCTCAGCTTCTGTCTTCCATCAGGTGCAGCCTTATGCAAGTTGTGACTGACAGTTTTGTCGTCCGTGCGGTACCGCAACAAACAAGGCACTCGGACACTGGCACTGGCTAAACGATCAAAGGGACTTCCTTGGCTGTCGACCCATCAGGCAGGCTTCCTAGATGTCAGGGCTGATGTGCTCAGAAGGTTCCATCTAGCTGACCATGAGTGGCATCTGCACCCAGAGAGAATTGGGATAATATTTGCCTACTGGGGAGTACATTGAGTAAATCTTTTCAGTATTTTTGAGAATGCTCATTGTGAATCGGTTTGCACTCTAAAGCAGTTCTTAAACTTTTTACTTCTGTGGTGGAAGCCCACTGAATCATTGTAATCTAGGGACCCCATTGAATCATTATTTTAATCAGCGACCTGATGACTTCACTGAGTCGTCATTACCAGAAGCTGGGAACGACGGCTTAAACATTTTTGATGATTTGAACCTCAAAACAAAGACCAGGCTGAGGTGACCTGAGAGTTTGGAGATGCAGGTGTCCATCAGCAGAGTGGACCCTAAAGTATTTCTGACTATCCCTCCTGACAGGGAGTCACAATTGCCATTGCCATTCAATGAAGCCCTCACCGATGTCCTCTTGGGTACTTGGCCCAAACCCAACAAAGGGGCTCCTGTGAACAGGACTATCGCACGCTGCCATCGGCCCGTCCCAAACGACCCTAAATTCCTGTCCCAACACCCCACGCCTGAGAGTCTTGTCATCTAGGCTTCCTCTTTCTCAGGTGCATTCCCTTCCGCACACCCGGATAGGGAATTTAAAAAGGCTGGAACAATTTGGGAAGAAGATGTTTTCTTCCTCCAGTCTCGCGCTGTGGTCCGTGAACATTGCATGTTTTTTGGGCCGCTCTACCCACTCTCTGTGGGATACGGTCGCACAAGTTCTGCCACCGAGACCGGAGGAGGACTGTGCTATCATCTCCCAAGCTGTCACTGATGGGAGAGATGTGGCGAAGTTCACGATCCGATGTGGGCTGGACACGACCGACTCTCTGGGCAGATCAGTTGCTACAACGGTGACCTTGAGGCGCCATGCCTGGTTGCGTACTTATGTTTGTTTTGGGAATGTCCAACAGTCTATTATGGACATGCCCTTTGATGGCTCCCGTCTCTTTGAAGACAAGGGGGACCCGGCCTTAGAGAGATTCAAGGACTCCCGGGCTACGGCTCAGTCCCTTGGCGTTTCCACTGCCCCTCGCCTCCAACACTCCACCTTTTGCCCCTTGCCTCCCTGTTGTGTCCTCAACCCAGCCACCGTGTCACCCATGCTGTTCAGCTGCTGCATGGCCAGGGATGCGGAATCTCACGTGGGCATGGGACAGGGAACCAGAGGTCTGCCCAGTCCCCCCCTGCCCCGCTGCATCCTCCAAACCCTCCAAACTGTCTTTCTGGGTGCCATCACTCCAGCTCGCAGAGTAAGTGAGCTTCAAGCTCTTTCTTCAAAGCCTCCATTCTTGTCTGTGCACCCTGACTAAGTGGTGTTACACACTTTAACTTCAGGAACTTTTCCTGCAGACCTGAAAAAGGCATACATATGACCATTATTAAATAAAACAAACCTAGACCCGCAAGACCCCAACAACTACAGACCAATCACAAATGGACCTTTCCTGGGCAAATTGATAGAAAGAGCAGCATTCGCTCAGATGTCACAATTCATTGAAGACAATTCTATACTTTCAGACTTCCAAACTGGATTCCGCCCAGGAAGAAGCACTGAATCGGCACTCATGGCAATCTGGGACGATCTTAAAAACACAGTCGACCGAAATGGAGTTGCTGCACTACTTCTCTTGGACCTCTCAGCTGCCTTTGATACGGTTGACCATGACACCCTAACTCAAAGACTCCACGAAACAGGCATACAAGGGATTGCTCTCGACTGGATTACTTCCTATCTTCAAAAAAGAGCAAATATCATCCACTCACCCCCCTTCTCGTCCGAACCCTACTTCACAAAAGCAGGGGTCCCTCAAGGGTCAATCATCTCACCTTTGCTTTTCAACATCTGCATGATATCTTTACCAGAACTGATCAATGATTTCCATCTCACATGCTACAACTATGCAGATGACACACAGATACTACTTAAATTAGAAGACCCCAATTATGACCCTCTGTGCGTCTGGCCTGACGATCTTGGACCACCTCCTCAATTATCCAAGGAAGTTAAAAACCTAGGAATCACCATGGATTCCAAGTTAACTATGAATGCCCAAGTAGACAAATTAGCACGCACAAGCTTCATCACCTTAAAGACTTTACGACGCATCTTCCCCCACCTCGGATTTCCACACAAGGTGCAAGCTACTATCTCGCTTGTACTATCCAAACTGGATTATGCCAATAGCCTCTACCATGGATCATCTCTATCTGTTATGAAAAAAACTACAACGTATCCAGAATTCCGCAGCCAGGCTACTACTACATATAAAGCAGCAAGCCCACATCTCCCCTGCCGTTGCCAGAAGATGCACTTTCAAGCTGCTTTGTATCACCCACAAAGCTATACATGGAACAGGACTGCTTTTTATCAGAAAGAAAATTACCAAATACATCCAACAAAGAACCCTCTGCTCAAGATTGGCACCCCGCCTTAGAACACCACCATACAAGAAAAAGACTATAGGTGGTACATCCATCTCCGTCCAAGCAGCCAAACTATGGAATTCATTACCCCCAACTATAAGAGCCACAGATAACTTTCTTGTCTTCAGAAAACTACTCAAGAGTTGGCTCTTTCCTTCATAACCACCTTTTTCAAACAACTATGAACTGCATATGCCTATGTGGATAAATATTTTTTTCAGATTATATGTATATTTCTATTTATTTATAGATTCTTTGGAAAATATGTATTGCTACTATGTCATAACAATAAAATACACACACACTCTTTAAACCTGTCTGACTAAGTATTTTTTACCCATGATTCTAATTATGTATTGTATGTGCATATGTGTGTGTGTGTGTGTATATATATATATGTATGTGTATATGTTGTTTCTGTGCTTGGCATGTTCGTGGATCATTGCATGGCTCCTGGTTCTTTGGGTTGTTATACTAGATGTAAGGAAATGCCTCCTTGGCATGGTTGCCCCCTGACTTTTTGCCTTTGCTGATGCTATGTTTACAATTGAAAGTGTGCTGAGGCCTGCTAACCAGGCCCCAGCACCAGTGTTCTTTCCCTAACCTGTACTTTTGTATCCACAATTGGCAGACCCTGGCATCCAGATAAGTCCCTTGTAACTGGTACTTCTAGTACCAAGGGCCCTGATGCCAAGGAAGGTCTCTAAGGGCTGCAGCATGTCTTATGCCACCCTGGAGACCTCTCACTCAGCACAGACACACTGCTTGCCAGCTTGTGTGTGCTAGTGAGAACAAAACGAGTAAGTCGACATGGCACTCCCCTCAGGGTGCCATGCCAGCCTCTCACTGCCTATGCAAGTATAGGTCAGTCACCCCTCTAGCAGGCCTTACAGCCCTAAGGCAGGGTGCACTATACCATAGGTGAGGGTACCAGTGCATGAGCATGGTACCCCTACAGTGTCTAAACAAAACCTTAGACATTGTAAGTGCAGGGTAGCCATAAGAGTATATGGTCTGGGAGTTTGTCAAACACGAACTCCACAGCACCATAATGGCTACACTGAAAACTGGGAAGTTTGGTATCAAACTTCTCAGCACAATAAATGCACACTGATGCCAGTGTACATTTTATTGCAAAATACACCCCAGAGGGCACCTTAGAGGTGCCTCCTGAAACTTAACCGACTGTCTGTGTAGGCTGACTAGTTCCAGCAGCCTGCCACACTAGAGACATGTTGCTGGCCCCATGGGGAGAGTGCCTTTGTCACTCTGAGGCCAGTAACAAAGCCTGCACTGGGTGGAGATGCTAACACCTCCCCCAGGCAGGAGCTGTAACACCTGGCGGTGAGCCTCAAAGGCTCACCCCTTTGTCACAGCCCAGCAGGGCACTCCAGCTTAGTGGAGTTGCCCGCCCCCTCCGGCCACGGCCCCCACTTTTGGCGGCAAGGTTGGAGGGAACAAAGAAAGCAACAAGGAGGAGTCACTGGCCAGTCAGGACAGCCCCTAAGGTGTCCTGAGCTGAGGTGACTCTAACTTTTAGAAATCCTCCATCTTGCAGATGGAGGATTCCCCCAATAGGGTTAGGATTGTGACCCCCTCCCCTTGGGAGGAGGCACAAAGAGGGTGTACCCACCCTCAGGGCTAGTAGCCATTGGCTACTAACCCCCCAGACCTAAACACGCCCTTAAATTTAGTATTTAAGGGCTACCCTGAACCCTAGAAAATTAGATTCCTGCAACAACAAGAAGGACTGCCTAGCTGAAAACCCCTGCAGAGGAAGACCAGAAGACAACAACTGCCTTGGCTCCAGAAACTCACTGGCCTGTCTCCTGCCTTCCAAAGAACTCTGCTCCAGCGACGCCTTCCAAAGGGACCAGCGACCTCTGCATCCTCTGAGGACTGCCCTGCTTCGACGACGACAAGAAACTCCCGAGGACAGCGGACCTGCTCCAAAAAGACTGCAACTTTGTTTCAAGAAGCAGCTTTAAAGAACCCTGCAATTCCCCGCAAGAAGCGTGAGACTTGCAACACTGCACCCGGCGACCCCGACTCGGCTGGTGGAGAACCAACACCTCAGGGAGGACCCCCGGACTACTCTACGACTGTGAGTACCAAAACCTGTCCCCCCTGAGCCCCCTCAGCGCCGCCTGCAGAGGGAATCCCGAGGCTTCCCCTGACCGCGACTCTCTGAAACCTAAGTCCCGACGCCTGAAAAGACCCTGCACCCGCAGCCCCCAGGACCTGAAGGACCGGACTTTCACTGCAGAAGTGACCCCCAGGAGTCCCTCTCCCTTGCCCAAGTGGAGGTTTCCCCGAGGAAGCCCCCCCTTGCCTGCCTGCAGCGCTGAAGAGATCCCTTGATCTCTCATTGACTTCCATTGCGAACCCGACGCTTGTTCTAACACTGCACCCGGCCGCCCCCGCGCCACTGAGGGTGAAATTTCTGAGTGGGCTTGTGTCCCCCCCGGTGCCCTACAAAACCCCCCTGGTCTGCCCTCCGAAGACGCGGGTACTTACCTGCTGGCAGACTGGAACCGGGCACCCCCTTCTCTCCATTGAAGCCTATGCCTTTTGGGCACCACTTTGAACTCTGCACCCGACCGGCCCTGAGCTGCTGGTGTGGTAACTTTGGGGTTGCTCTGAACCCCCAACGGTGGGCTACCTTGGACCAAGAACTGAACCCTGTAAGTGTCTTACTTACCTGGTAAAACTAACAAAAACTTACCTCCCCCAGGAACTGTGAAAATTGCACTAAGTGTCCACTTTTAAAGTAGCTATTTGTGAATAACTTGAAAAGTATACATGCAATTGAAATGATTCAAAGTTCCTAATGTACTTACCTGCAATACCTTTCAAACAAGATATTACATGTTAAATTTGAACCTGTGGTTCTTAAAATAAACTAAGAAAATATATTTTTCTATAACAAAACCTATTGGCTGGATTTGTCTCTGAGTGTGTGTACCTCATTTATTGTCTATGTGTATGTACAACAAATGCTTAACACTACTCCTTGGATAAGCCTACTGCTCGACCACACTACCACAAAATAGAGCATTAGTATTATCTATTTTTACCACTATTTTACCTCTAAGGGGAACCCTTGGACTCTGTGCATGCTATTCCTTACTTTGAAATAGCACATACAGAGCCAACTTCCTACACTAGATATCTATGAATTCCTGCTCTCATCTTATCACACTTTTCTACTCATCACTCTTATGTCATGTCTCTATCAAACTATCCTCCATTCTCACTCTGACTCATCCCAAATCCCTTCTACCACTTTCATCTCCTAAATATCTCTGCCTAAGCTCTTCCCTCCACATCTAACTCACCAAACCTCACTCTGTGACCTCCCACACAACCCTACTAAATTCTCCTGCATTCATCTCACCCTGCTACTATGCTCTCCCTAACCCTTCCACATACTCTTCCCTCTCCGCCCCCCTTTACTCATCCCAAGCCTTTGGGTTGAGTAAATGAAGAATATACTCCTAATTAACACTTCTGGATTTCTTTCCTCCTCCACCCCTCCATTACTCCTGTCAATCTAACTAACAAACTCTCATATCCGCGGCTCAAATTAACTCATAATAATACTAAAACTGTACTCATTATTTAATGATACTAATCCATCACTAATTCTTGTTGGGTTCCAGAGTAGCGTGCTACTCATCGAAAAGCGCTTTGACGCCTCGTCAGGGGTAGTAAGCGCTATATAAATACGATTACAATACAATACAATATGCTCTCCAGCAATTACATCACTCTGCCCTTCACATGTATTAACCACAGTACCCTTCACCCAACCACCCAGTAACTCAACCTTGGAAAAGCACTCTACTTCACCCTCCTGAGACTGGTGAGACAGTATCTGTCTGTCCCTGACACTCAACCCATACTCTTCTGGGATGTCTCTACACTCTATATCCAGGACGTCCACCAGGGGGGAACCCTTTTCTCTGTCACTCTCTGCTAGAGTCAGTAAAGTGTCCCTCCCCCCAGTAGGAATATGACCCCCTGTGCCAGTTCCCCAATCCTTCTCAGGGACCCTGTGCATAACGGGAACTACCTCATACCCTTGAACCGCCTGGGGTGTGTCAACTCCCTTCTTCAAGTTGGGCACCACATCTCTGGGCTTGTGCCCTCCTTCAGCAGTACTAGATGCAAGATTTTTGCTGCCACCATCTGAACTGTACTCAGACCTTCCGGCCTCCAGTTTCAGCTCTTTACATCTCAGCTCTTAAGCTGCAATCTTTTCTTCGTCCAGGGCTAAGAGACTTGCTGCCTCAGCCCTTTCAAGAAACTCATCTAGCTCTTCCATACACCGTTGTAGAGCTAGGAGCCCTTCATCTCCCACTAGTTCTCTTTCCTCATCTGAGTAGTCTTCCTCCTCATGTGAGCAGTCTTCCTCCTCGTGTGAGTAGTCCTCCTCCTCCTCTGAGGGGTACTTAGTCATTTGGTTTCTTGCTGCCTCTCTCTCTGCCCATCTTTCTTCCCCCCAGACTATGTAGGCATGTAGCATCTCCGCCTTAGTAGATCTCCTTGCTACAGGAAGGCCCCATTTTCTGCAAAGCTTCCTTAGGTCAGCCTTAGTGAGGTGGTCAGTAGGCACAAAGAATGAGTAGGTAAGCAATCTCATTGCTGACAAAGTCTTACTGGCAAGAACCAAAATCCAAAGTCTAAAATATCAATAGTATATCCAGGAGGACATCAGAGAACCAAAAGCAAAAAAAGATGAAAAATCAAGTTGACCTTCAACTGTGGGTAGGTAGTGAAATACTTAGCTACTGTGTGTCACTGCACAAACACAAGTCCTATCCTCACCGCTGATCACCAATGTTAGAAATGGGGTTTTTGGTTGGCAGTCAGGTTACCCGCTGTCCAAGCAAAAGCCCTCACTCTAATCAGGGTAAGTCACACACTATCCAAGATTATCCTGTGCCCACCCTCTGGTAGCTTGGCACGAGCAGTCAGGCTTAACTTAGAAGGCAATGTGTAAAGTATTTGTGCAATAAATCATACAACACCATAGCATAACACCACAAAAATACACCACACAGTATTTAGAAAAATATAGTATTTATCTGGGTATCTTCAGCTCAAAACGATCAAAGTTGCAATACGAATTTGTAAAGATATCACTGAAAAGTGATGGAAAGTGTCTTAAGTCTTTAGAATGTAAACAAAGTCTCTTTCAAACACAAAGTACCTGGTTTCTGGTGGAAAATCTCCTCAGAGGGCCACAAGAGAAGAGGTGCGTGGAAAAAGGGTGTGTGCGTCGATTTCTCCCCAGCACACCCGGACTTGCGTCGTTATTTTCCACGCGGGGAAGTCGGCGTTGTTTTCCGGCGCTCGGACAGTCTCTTTCTGTGGATCGCGGGGATTACCAGATGTCCCGGGTCTGTGCGTGGGTTTTCCTGCTTGTTCTCCGGCTGCGCGACGGTCTGCGGGGCTGCGTGTCGAAATTACGATCTCACGGCAGGCGTCGCGTCGATTTCTCCTCTGGATGTCAATCTGCGGGGCTGCGCGTCGAAATTACGATCTCGCGGCAGGCGTCGCGTCTATTTCTCCTCTGGATGTCGATCTGCGGGGCTGCGCGTCGAAATTACGATCTCACGGCAGGCGTCGCGTCGATTTCTCCTCTAGAGGTCGGGCGGCGTTGTCCTTGCGAGGCCGTGCGTCGGATTTTCGATCGTCCCAAGAGCGTCGCGTCGATCAGCGTCGGTGTGCGGTGTTTTTCTCGCCACGGAACAAGCTGTGCGTCGAAATTTTCGGCGCACGGAGCGTCCAAGTAAAAGAGAGAAGTCTTTTTGGTCCTGAGACTTCAGGGAACAGGAGGCAAGCTCTATCCAAGCCCTTGGAGAGCACTTTCACAGCCAGACAAGAGTTCAGCAAGGCAGCAGGGCAACAGCAAGGCAGCAGTCCTTTGTAGAAAGCAGACAGGTGAGTCCTTTGAGCAGCCAGGCAGTTCTTCTTGGCAGGATGTAGTTTCTGGTTCAGGTTTCTTCTCCAGCAAGTGTCTGATGAGGTAGGGCAGAGGCCCTGTTTTATACTAAGTTGTACCTTTGAAGTGGGGGTGACTTCAAAGAGTGTCTAAGAAATGCACCAAGCCCCCTTTCAGTTCAATCCTGTCTGCCAGAGTCCCAGTAGGGGGTGTGGCAGTCCTTTGTGTGAGGGCAGGCCCTCCACCCTCCCAGCCCAGGAAGACCCATTCAAAATGCAGATGTATGCAAGTGAGGCTGAGTACCCTGTGTTTGGGGTGTGTCTGAGTGAATGCACAAGGAGCTGTCAACTAAACCTAGCCAGACGTGGATTGAAGGGCACAACAAGATTTTAGTGCAAAGAAATGCTCACTTTCTAAAAGTGTCATTTCTAGAACAGTAATATTAAATCCGACTTCACCAGTCAGCAGGATTTTATATTACCATTCTGGCCATACTAAATATGACCTTCCTGCTCCTTTCAGATCAGCAGCTGCCACTTCAACAGTGTATGAGGGCAGCCCCAATGTTAGCCTATGAAGGGAGCAGGCCTCACAGTAGTGTGAAAACGAATTTAGGAGTTTTACACTACCAGGAAATATAACTACACAGGTACATGTCCTGCCTTTTACCTACACAGCACCCTGCTCTTGGGGTTACCTAGGGCACACATTAGGGATGACTTATATGTAGAAAAAGGGGAGTTCTAGGCTTGGCAAGTATTTTTAAATGCCAAGTCGAAGTGGCAGTGAAACTGCACACACAGGCCTTGCAATGGCAGGCCTGAGACAAGGTTAAGGGGCTACTGAGGTGGGTGGCACAACCAGTGCTGCAGGCCCACTAGTAGCATTTAATCTACATGCCCTAGGCACATGTAGTGCACTCTTCTAGGGACTTACAAGTAAATTAAATAGTCAATCATGGATAAACCAATCAATAGTACAATTTACACAGAGAGCATATGCACTTTAGCACTGGGTAGCAGTGGTAAAAGTGCTCAGAGGTCAAAAGCCAACAACAACAGGTCAGAAAAAATAGGAGGAAGGAGGCAAAAAGTTTGGGGATGTCCCTGTCAAAAAGCCAGGTCCAACACCCAGGTATTAAAAAACGGCGCCCATCAGGCTGTGCGCCGTTTTTTAGGGCTCACCCCCTCCTGTGCGTCAAAATGATGCCAGAGTATAAATAAGGGGCACAGGCCTTAAAGTCATTTTTTGGAAGGGAACGCCTACCTTGTATATAATTAACGCAAGGCTGGTTCCCCCTTCCAAAAAATGATGCACATGGTGGAATTTTGATGCCCGCAGGGTCACCAACCCTGCTGCCCCAATGTAAAGCTATCTCGCATTTGACCAGTAATAGAGCCAACATGGTAAACCCATGGGCCTCTTTAGGAACATCATGTACGTAACCCAATAACGCAAGGAGCGGGTTGGGTATAATAGTGAAACTCACAATTAGTGAGAGCCGAGTGAAAACAGCAATACAGAAGTCCCCTAATCAGGTGAATGCCCAAGTCATGTGTGCAAAATCGTCATCTACAGTTCCGCATGTAGGTCACTTCGAGGACGGTGAGGGATCCACTTTTGCCAGAAAACTAGGGGTGGTTTAGGTGCGCCTAAGAATTTTAAAGTGCATCATGATTGGGAGAAATCAGTTTGCTTTGTAACAACAAAAATACCAAATTTTGTCTGGCAAGGGCCGTTGTAACTCACATTCACACCGCTTCCTGATACAGCCACACCCCACAGGCAACAACACCAAGCAAGCATGATAAAGTGAGGAGAAAAGGTGTCCGCCATCAGCATGGTCTATCAATTTGGTTAGAGGGGTGAATTTGGTAGGAGCGAAGGGATATTTGGGGACCTGAGCACAGAGTGTGCATGCAAGCACCGCAGGACAAAGTAATCCATAGGTTTGGCGGCAAAGTGTGTATTATCATTGTGCAAAAGAACAGGGCCATCCGAGAACAAATCAGCAAATTGGTGCAGTGCATGCCACAACAGCCTTTTTTTGGCAAGTGATAAGGTAGGAGGCAGCCAGAGATTATCTTTCAGGAGCCCGAGTAGTCTCCTTAACGCCCAGCAAGTGGTAGACGGGGTTTGGATGTCAGAGGAGTCCAGCGGGAATGCACATGGGATAAGTGTATGTAGCTGGTAGCACTAGTGTGTTCCACTCCACCGAGGACGTCAGCCTGCCCAGATCAGCAATACTAAGAAAGCATTAGTAAGAGGTATAAGGATATTGAGGAATAGATTAAAAACATGGGGTAGGCCCGCCATGGATAGTGGTAAGCGAATCCAAGCCTCAATCTGCATCATCAAGCGGTCGACAGGCAACAGCTATTCACTCTTGATATCATAAAAATGGACCACAAAACAAAGACGGTGTAGTCTAGCTGTGTAGCCCATAAAGGAGGGCCACCACTGGTTCAGGGACACCCATCCATCAATTCTTCTGCTAATCTATCCAACCTTTTGCTCCATTTATCCATTCTTTTACTCAATCCATCCATCATCCTCCCTTTGGCTCATCCATCTATCCACCCTTTCACTGAGACATCCATCCTTCCACACACCCATCCACCCTTTGTTCTATCCATCCATCCCTCAATCCACTCATACATCCATTCATACATCCCTCCATTTACCCTCTCACTCAGTCATCCATCCTTTCACTCACTCATCCATCTGTTCATCCATCCATAAATTTACCCTTTCATTTATCCATCCATCCTTTCAAGCAGACATCCATCTACCCTGCCTTTCACTCATCCATCCGTTGTTTTACTCATTCATCTTTAGATATACCCTTTCACTCATCCATCCTTTCGCTCTTCCATCCATATTTTCCATCCATTCATCCCCTCATCCATAATTTTACACTTCCACTCATCCATAATTTTACACTTCCACTCATCCATTCACCCTTTCACCCATCCATCCATTCATCCATCTATCATCCACCCTCCCTTTTACTCAGATACCCTCTCTCCCTTTCACTCTCCCATTCTTACATCCATCCTTTCACTTATTCATCCATGCATCTATCCATCCACCATTTCATCCATCCAAGCATCCATGCTCCCATCCTTCCTTTTACTCATGCACCCACCAAGTTCATTATGAACCCTTTTCTGCCAAGCATCAGATAGAAGAGGCCCGTCAAGAACCCCATCAACCTGTAGCTACTAAAGCAGGAAGTGGGGTGAGGGTAGGGGCGGGGGGTGACACTGCCACTGATGCAGAAGCTTAACTGCATACTCACCTCTTAGTCTACTGGTGCAATTGTTGTCCACGGCTGGTTCCTTCCCTCTCTTGGGCCTCTGCCCAAATGCAGTACTAAACATGTTACTGCCAGGTGAGCAGCCCCCTGCACCCCTCATACTGCCTTCCCTACTGTAATGATCAAGACATTATTGCCACCCACTTCCTCCTCCTCTCATAGGCCAGCCCCACCCCAGCCATTGAACTGAATGGAGATTTGCCACCTCCTTCCAGGGCCATTGTTTATGTGCCCAAAAAGCAACTGGATACATGTATTTCTAATTAAGCAGTCACTCTCTGATGATGTCACTGCTGTAGGGTGTGGGTGGCAGGGCGACTCCCCTTTTGCCCATGAACACCAGTCGCCCCTGGGACTGTGTTCAAGCAATACTGGTCTGTGGATGCATGCAGAAGGCTCAGGTACTGTGTGCAGACAGTTGACTGAAGTTAATGCATGCAGGAGCCTCGGGGACTGTGTGCAGACAACCCTGGACTGTGGTCAATTGTGAGCTGGAGCCTCGGCGACTGTGTGCTTACAATCCTGGACTGTAATTGATGAGTGCAGACAACACTAGACTGTAGTTGATGAATGGAGGAGCCTCTGGGACTGTGTTCAGGCAATACTGGTCTGTGGTTGGATGTTTGTGGGAGCCTCAGGGACTATGTGCAGACAACCCTGGACTGTGGTTGAATGTTTGTGGGAGCCTCATGAACTGTGTGCAGACAACATTGGATTGTGGTTGATGCATGCAGGATCCTCAGGGGCTGTGTGCAGACAATACTGGGCTGTGGTTGATACGTACAGGGGCCTCAGAGACTGTGCACAGACAATCTTGGACTGTGGTTGATGCAAACAGATAACACTGGAATGTGGTTGGTGTGTGCAGGAGCCTCAGGGCTCCTGTGTGCAGACAGGACTGGACTATCGTTGATTGTGTAAAGGAGCCTTGAGGAGTGTGTGCAGGCAATACTTGACTGTGGTTGATGTGTCCAGGAACCTTGAGTACTGTGTGCAGACAATACTGATGGTAATGCACGCAGGAGCCTTGAGGACTGTGTACGCCTCAAGCAGGTGATGAAGCGGAAAAAGAAAGAATAACAAACATTTATATATATCATGCAACAAAACCGCATAGAAAGTGTGCTTTAGCAAAGAAAATAGTGTACGTAGAGAAATGTGCCCACGAAGTAAGTCACTAATGGCTTAAACAAGCTCGATTAATCATGAAAACGAATCAAATATATTAGTAAATGTACTGATATGTCATATTTGAAATTATACTTTATGATTTTCTCATTAAAACTGTTACGCGCTTAGCTTAAATTTAGCAGAGGCTTTGGACTGGTTGCCTGGTCTAAATTTTAACTGCGTAGTTTCACTTGTATTAACAAAAGACGTGTTTGAATCACTAAAAAGCTGCATTTTTCCAGTAGATGACTAATACTCTTATCTCAAAAGTTGCGTGTTAGGCAACTTTGATCTACTTTGAAGCTCAAGGTCAGCTTCTGCAGGTGCAGACAATGAAGACACTGATGCAGAATTTAATTGGCAATTTTTTTGCTACTTATGATCCTAAATTCAAGGACACCTCATGGAAGGATGAACTTTAAGAGAAAATACAACAATTCATTGGTCAAAGAAAAATCACCCCATGGACCCTCCAATGGAAGAACTTGAAAGAATTGGAACCGTTATTACTTAATCCCACCAGACGAGGAGAAGGGATTTCCTTTTTCCCACTGCCATTCTTACCTTGAGGACACCTTGATGCTTTTCTTGGTGCCAGGGAGACACTTTGAATAATTCTCACCCTAGAGACTTTAACTTTAAATTTACCCTTTCTTGCCCATATGATAACTTTTGCCCCCTTTACCTTGCTGCCGCAAGGAAACTTGACTTAAACTTTGCCCCTTTCAAAGCCTTGCCCCATGCTGATCGAATTGGTGCCCTGAAGGACGAAGACTTACCTTGAATGCTGATTGTATTTGGTAATTATAAAAGGATAAATGTATTATCCATTGTGCTCTTCCTTCTTTGGTACCAACTGCTTATTTTGACAGAGCCGAAGCTAGAAGCTTTCTAAATTTATGTTGACTAAATTCATTTTGCATGAAGCCCCACATGCCAATGCTAATCAGAGGTTAGTTGAGGTATTCATTTAATGCACCGTGCTGAATTGAAATCTTGTTATGCTGATCAATGTACGCAATTAGCCAAACCCACTTGCTTCTATTTGTGATTTGCACCGCTATATCTGAGTGTATCATAATCCAAGTTTTGCGTAGATTGCGTTTCTTTCGCCGCTATGGACAGCCAGTAATGTTCGTGTATGTGTATCATTTGATTTTGAGACTTACTTACATTGTATTGGCTTTGTTAATATAGGGAAATAAACTCATTAACTTTCAATATACAAGTGTGGTTATTCATGGCTGAAAGGTCATGGTGTATCAATTACTGATTTCTATTGACTTCTAATTTGTTGTTTGATTACTAATTGAGTATTGGTTATTGATCATAAATGATTATTGATTACTGATTTGTCGGATCTGACGATTTCTTTGGATGAGGAGAACTCAACCTGCTTCAAAAGGTCCTCCGGCGTGTCCAAGTATAAGTAATTTACAAGGACTGGACGCGCTATCACAGGTACATGAAGTTTAGATGAATTAGAGCTTAAGCCTAGTCACAGTTAAACATATGAGAGGGCTATGGGTACTGTGAGCCCTCTATCGGCCCATTCCTGTCCCTCACAGAAAGGCAGGCTGCTGACCCCCCCACAATCAAAAGACATTACTCTACCTTGCAAAATGCCTTCCCACGCACATTGTTAACCTTTGTAGTCCGGTCTCTGGTGCTCATCCTGTCGTGAGGGTGGAGGGCCCCACCTTAGCAATTTCAGTTGTCTGCTAATGCTCAGGGCTGTAGGTCTTTTAAAACATAATCCTGCCTGAAGAATCTGTGTGGCACTGCGAGTGCGACCAACCCCCCCCAGAGGCCATGGTCATAGCAAGGAGATGCAGATCTGCTGCCTGCCGCCTGAGTGTTTGAGTGAGAGAGGCACAGCATACACCACTGACACTTTTTATGTGTGGAAAAGTCTACTTTATTGAACCGGTGCACATCACTAAGGTTCCTGGGCATTCTGCTTTACCAAACTAAAACTACACTATACAAAATGTGTCATCTAAGTTCCTGCCCCCACTCCTAAAAGTCTCGCCCCCACATATTGTAACCCATCAAGTATCTATACCTAGTAAGATAGTGCACTCCTGCAATTGTGATGACTACAACTTCTCCTACCGTTTAGCATTGAATCTATTGACATCTACTAAACTTAACTTTCTATAATGTAACCTTTAACTTTCTGCCTTGTTCCGGTGTGAGCGTGCTCACGTGGCAACAACAATAGCATTAGCTAAACCCACGCAAACTTGTCGCCCAATGTACACTGCACTTGTCTCAAAGTGACAACAATACAACCTCTGGGCACATGTTCTGAACAAAACCAGTCAAGACTGATTGCAAAAATGTGTTCCATATTATACTAAGAAAACCCCTGAGCTGCCACAGTGTCACCTAAACCACACAATGGTGGGTGGCAGACCCAAAATGGCCGTATATATACTCTTGGGCTATATCATTTAATTGATGAGGCCCAAAAAGGAGCACAGCCTTCTGGACTGCGCTATTTCCCACAATAATCCCGTGGGATGGACCTCCCTCTGGTTAGCTGTCCCCCAACCCCCCATTGTCTGAGGTGCGCAACAGCAAGCAAGGCGCCTCCTCCATCCACCTGCGATCCTGAACTGTCTAACTTGACAATGACACGTGGTATACACTCAGGCTCAGCTTCTGGGTGATTAATCAACATTCACCCTCAGAATACCAAGATCATTTGGTCACTGTCTGTGCCACTTGTTTACTTTGTTCTTTTGCAGTGACCAAATGAACTTCACAAGATTGCTCTAGTCTGGCCTATGTGAAGTGAAGATGGCCCAACAGCCAGAGTGACAACCGCCCGACAGCAAGACCCATTCTTAGGCTCATTCCTTCCTCCTCTCACCATAGCCTCAGTGTGATGGCCTGGTAGGGCAGGAATGAAGGCCCTAAACAAACCGACCTACTGCTCACCCTTTGGCTCTTACCTATCGCCCAATGCCCGACTGTCCAGCTTCCCAATGCATCGCTGGTCCAGTGTTATACAGAACACAAACATTCATCTTCCCAAGCCCTGGCCATGTCTTGACCTGGGCGTGGATCACTGGAGTTGAAATGATATGGCCTAAGTGGTGACAGTAGAACAATGACCAAGGTTAATCAGTATTGCAGGAACATGGGAGACTGTGGCATGCAGTGGCTTCATGTCAATTCCTGACACCATAACTAGACTGCCCTCAGTGTATATGCACCATGATTACACTTTCCAAACAGTTGGTTAGCCAGGCAATGCAGATGTGCTCCTAGCAGCCATCATGCTCTGAGTCATAGTTACTAAGTACCACAGCTGGAACTGAACAGCTGGTGGGAGTTATGGTGATGGCTGATGAATAGCTGTAACGTGGCAGTTCAGAGGAATGGAGAATTACCTTTGTAAGTCTTACTGTCATGGCTGCCAAATCCCTCGGCCTTTGTATAGAGTGGTGCAAGGAAGGTACTTTTTGCCTCTTATGTTGTGATCTACTAAATCCTGTAGGCTGACCCAAATTGTGAAGGAATGCCCATGGAGCTAATGCCTGGAACAAATATACCATCTACTAATTTTTTTGTCCAAGCTCACAGAAGATTTCAGCTGCTAATAATTCTTCCTCTGAAATGTTTCTGGTTGTAAAAACTCTCACATCATTCTCTTTTTTTTCACCTTCTTCTTTGCCCTCTGAAGATAGTTGCAATGCACTATCATCCTTTTTTTTGCTGAAAAAGTAGAGAAAATCTATACTTCCATTCCTATAGAAGACACAGGCCACTCGCTGCTGGAGATGTGATTTGACTCAGCTACCACCAGTGTTGAGTTACAGCGAGTTAGCCCAATCTCCACTACTCAATTGACTTCCCTCTGCTCCATCGTTAAATCTGGTTCTCCAGCAGATCTAATCCCCCCTCCTCTTGTAACAGGGCTGCGAGAATAGTCAATCTATAGTCAGTAAAGTGATTCACCTCTCCCTAGCCTCTGGTTGCGTTCCATAGAAATGGAAACATGCCATGGTGGTACCTCATTCTTTCAGGGACGCACCTTTCAGGAGTCACAAAAAACATTTCAGTTTTAAATTTGCTCTTCTTTGAGTCCAACTCTTTTTAATGTTTCTCTCAGTCCACTGGCTGGGATCATTGAGGAGAATGGTTTTGCTATTATCTCATATGCCGATGGCACACAGCTCATAACTCTCTCCCACAATAGTGAGCGGATGGCCTCCTCTCTATGTGCGGCTTTGGTGGATGTTGCCATTTGAATGGACCTTAACTGTTTAAAACTGAGGGCCTCATTTGAAGGATCTTGCACTCCTGCATCACTTTGTTTTTGACGCAGCAGCAGTGCAATCAGTGCTCTACACTACTCCATTGCTACAAACTGACGCATTGGGCCCAATCAGTCTGTGTATCTATATACCTGCACCAGGTATAATGTATGCATGGGTAGGCATTCCCACCGTAAAAGCCATGCAGAACTGGTGCAGTGACGTTTACAACTTTTCACTGCATCACTCTAGGACTTGACTGCATCAACATTCTTACACCTGCTCAGACCAGGCGTAAGGATTGATGCAGGCCTTTTAAAATGTGACTCGCCTCTGTGTTCTGACTGCTGGAGTTAAGTCAGTTTTATGATGCAACTCCAGCAATGTGTCACTTTAGCACCAACAGATGCGCGACAGTTTCTGATGCATCTGTGAAAACCTGTACCACGGAGCTCTGGATTGTGAATACAGTGCACCCAGGAAGTCGTTACGGCATTTGAGACAGGCACAAGAAATCTGACGCATCAATGCCGATGTGTCAGATTCTTGTAAATGAGGCCCTAAATGTTTAGAAGACTGAGGCTCTGGTACTGAGCAAACATCTAACAAAATATGTTCCAATGCTTGGTGTCCAGATAAGCTTGGCCCTCCCCAGCTCAAGATTAAGAACCTGGGCATCTGGTTGGATGAGAATCTTTCTTTCAAAGCCCAGGTTAATGCCTTGGCAGGAAAGTGTTTTGGTATATTGAGAGCCCTCAATAAAATTTGACATCTCCTTCCTGAATCCGCACAGAAAACAGTAGACCATGTTCTGTAACTAGGTGTCACCCAATTGCATATGAATAGGCTTCAACGCATGAAGAGATTGCATTGGTTGCAGTGAAACAGTGACTCACCCCTAAGGCTCTCTGTTATTGTTATAAAGCGCTTTTCTGCCAAGGCCATGCCTACTTGCAGGGTATGGCTACTCCCAATGCTCCCGCAAGAATCATGAGGTTGGCCACAGCCAAATTCATCGCTGTTCCTACATTTAAAAAATCTAAAATTGTTGGCTGTGCGTTCAGTCACCTTACTCCTAAAATCTGGAACTCAATACCTGTGGAACTTCTGCTAGCCCCTTCCGAACTGATTTTCAGGTAAAAACTATACCTGCCGTTTTGGTTCAAGCTAGCCAGTCTCTTTCTGTCTGTGTGCAACTCTTTTCCATATTCAGACTTCTAGTACTGGGGCATTTCGCTTGAAGTAGCTATGCGCTTTAGAAATGGCATTATTATTATTCATGCCTGAAACACACTCCCCCAACCAAGCAAATGGAACTGTCCAAAAGCCTCTTTCTGTAGGTCCATAGGTATGTATGTGAATGCATATTGTGTAGAGTTTGTGTGTCGGTAATAGGTATTTCCACTTAGCTAATGTTGTCTGTAGCAAGACCTAAGGAGAGGCAGTGAATCAGTTACAAATACAAGTATTGCAAGACCTCAGTGTCTTGTACCAAAGGCTGATATCTGTGAGGTGATATCTGTGATGTACTGCCAACATGAGCGCCAGACTTTAAGAGAAACAGTGTACTCTCTGCAAATATGGACCCAGGACATCTCAGTGTGGGTTTTACGGTTCTACTGTTTCCATGTTAGATGGTCATTAAAAAGGATGTGTCTTGCAGATTACCGGAGTGCTAAATAAGCTGACCCTGCATGTGGTTATTTCTCAACCGGTCTTGTTTTGTTGCAGGCCTCAGTGACATTCTTCCCACTGTCCAGTGTGAAGGATCAACAATGGCTTTGTCTCTCAGCAAGTGCCTCCTGGAGAGGTTCAAGTACAGCTTCACACAGATGTACTTTTCCAATACTAACTGCACAGCCACAACCTCTCTGCAGCTGGTGGGAAATGAGCGTGTGGTCCAACTTACAGCCCTCCCACAGGCAGGATGGTGTGGAAATGACCTGGCGGTAAGAAAGGACACAATGTGTGCATTTAGGGCTTCAGCTAGTAAACATAATTATTGTCATATAAAAATGTACTTCATGAGCAGGAAGTAAATGAGAAGAAATCCTAACTCAACTCTGTGCTCTTCACAGTAGGGTTCAGTACCTCACGGTAAATGAATCTTCAGGATGTGTGTGTGTGTGTGTATGTATCCATGTACGTATCTATGGTATTTCTGTATTGTATTTCTGTGTAGTGTACCTTGGCAAAATTCAGAGAAGCACTGTAGAAAAGCAAAGTCAAGCTTACGTCAATAAGTGATCCAAGACTAAGCTGGGTTGTGAAAGGTTAATGCAGTGTGATGTAGTGTTCTTTAAAGTGGTGTGTCTTCATCTCTTTCCTAAACTGGAGCAGTGTTCAGGTTTCCTCCTGGAAACATTGATGTGCTTTCAGATCCTGGGTGCACAGATGGAAAAAGCCTACTGTCTTGTATTTTCAGTTTTTACACATCTTAAGGACCAATGGATAGTTTGGTGGAGAGAGTTTTCCAGCCCAACTGTGAGCGAGTCCCCCCTCCACCAAAATAAAGTTCCACCTGCCTCGTTTAGAGTCGGGCGGATCTCCTGTATGTCAGGGTCGGAGACTACCCCATCTCCGCTACCGACATAGATCTATGACAGCCCCCAAGAGTAAGGGCCATTTGTCAGTTCACCCCATGGTTGGATAAATAGCCGGTTTTCACCACCGGGTAAAACAAAACCTGCTGGTAAGTGACAGTGGGCACTGCAAAATGACCCTAACCAAATGGAAGAGAGCTCCTAGGAATATGTCCTGAGTGAATGAGGCTTTGACAATGGTAAGTTGGGGTAAGAGAGTCCCCAGAGAGAGCCTCGATGAAGGACACAGGCAAGACATCATCTTCACACAACACATATGATTGCAGCAGACACACGCTTACTGTATGTAGGATATGACAGCTGGTACACACTCAGTAGATATCCAGTTGCTGCATGTGGGGTCCACCAGCTGCTAGACCCTCAGCAGACGCACAGCTAATGAATGTGCAATCAGATTGCTACTAGGCACGCAGTAGATGTACAGTTGCTGGATGTGAGATCTTCCAGCTGTTAAATACACAGCACGCTCACAGCTACTGCATGTGGGTTGAAATAGCTGCTAAATCTTTGCTATTATATCCTTATAGCCCACTGCAGTGGGCTAAACTGCCCATTAAAGGCTGGTCCCAGTGCTAAAGGCCTGAGCTGAAGGCTTTTCCTCATTCTGTGGGTATTAATTTAGAAGATAAAGGGCCAGATGTAGGAAACTTTTGCGAATCGCAAATGGGTCGCAGTGCTATTTGCGACCTCGCAAAAAGCGAAATGGTATGTACCAATGCCATGTCGGAGTTCCATTAGCGATGCGACCCATTACCGACTCGCAAAAATTGCGACCTGATTTTACCATTTGCAATTACGAAATTGCAAATAGCGATTTAGCAAATTGCGAGGTCGCAAATTGCGGTGCAACTCCGCACTGAATCGCTATTTGGTATAGCAATTTTTACGTGCATCTCGCTTTGTGAGTCTGAAATAGCGATTCACAAGGAGTCGCTATTTCCGACTCACAAATTTTTTTGTTCCAACATCTGGCCCCAAGTTACTTGCTTTGGATAACACTATTTATGGCTGATACTATTTCTAACTGCAGTGTACTCACCTTGAGCCTGTGAGCCACTCGATGGTGCCATATGGCTCCTCATTGACTTCTTAGTGCATATAGGCACCCCCACCTGCTGACGTTACGTCTTCAGGCCTGAAATAGACTTCATCACAAATGTGATGGAGAGCACTGCCTGCCAAATCCTCAGGAAGACCTTAATTATTCCATTGATGGAAACCATGGGCTAAGTCAACAGAATACTTCCTCTATGGCCCAAAAGGAAAAATAACACTAATGACCCCGCATGCCCTGAAAAGAAAGTCATATGTCCTTTTGCTTCTCAAACACCTACTTTTGAAGTTTGTTTTACAAAAACAAAAAACACGAAAAAGCCTCTGGCCAGGCACCGCACCTAACCCACTAATGCGCCCAAGAACTACTGCACATGACCTTCAGAGATGCACAGTATGGGTTGGCCACAGAGCTTGTCTCCACCTAAGTCTTCTGCTCAATCCACCACATATGACCTGCAGACACCAACCCACACTGTGTATTTTTCCTATATTTTTTATACCCTTTGCAGGTATCAAAGTACTCTTATGGGACAGACGTTCAGGATTTACCCATGTGGTACCGATGTGGCATGCAAGGACAGGAGGGCCATGTGTGTTCCCTTGGAAATACTGACAGACCCACAGCAAAAATCTTTTTATGTTGTCCCTTAGAAGAGTCCTTCTGGGTCCTGTTACTAAGTGCAAGAATGTCAGAGTGTTCCTACCATGCCCATTTATATGTTGCTTTTAATAGAGCTTGAGGACACCCGCATTTCGTCCCCAGGTGAAGTAATGGCAGCCACAACATTTTTCTCTGGGTTGCTGCCAGCCAATCAGATTGTTTACTACCTGGTACTAAAAGGGCAGATGGGAGAAGATGCTCCCTTGTTCAATCAGAGGACTCCATTTTTTTCAATACTGGGGTATTCCTGCAGGACAGACATTCCTAACACTTTTTAACCTCTTCAAGTCCACCTTAGCAAATTATAAACACACATTCCTTAAAAATGGCTGAACAAATTTACATAAAACACAAACTTGCATGGGAAATCATCATTTTGAGATGCTCCCTCCTTCTTTTTCTCAATAGCTGCTTGACTAATCCACTCAGTTTGTGGATGAACTCTATTGATCTATCTATCTATCTATCTATCTATCTATCTATCTATCTATCTATCTATCTATCTATCTATCTATCTAACTATCTATTTATCTATCTATCTACCTGTATATTCCCCAGTGGCAGTTATAGTTAGGTCAGCTGATCCATAGGCAGTGGACACTGCATTCAGGCTTCAATGGCAGTCCTGGGAAATGTTCTAAGGTTCTACTTAAGTGGGTGGCACAATACGTTCTGCAGTCCGACTGGTAGCATTTAATTTACAGATCCTAGGTATATGTTATACCATTCTTCAAGAGACAAACACATGAATTAAATACGCCAGTCGCGTCTATGCCAATCAAACCATGTTTAGGAGAGTGAGAACAAGTACTTTAGCACTGGTTAGCAGTGGTAAAGTGCACAGAGTTCTAAGGCCAACAAGCAAAATGTCAGCCAAAAAAAGAGGATCAAGGCAAAATGTTTGGAGGATGACCCTGAAGAGAGGGCATTTCCAGAAGTAGGGATCCCCTGATCCTCCAGACCCCATAGAGGGGACCAAAGGGACTCACCCTGGGGCAAAAAGATCGCAGCAAAGCATGGCTGAGGGACTTAGAAAAAAATAAAATGTCAGGTAGGTTACATTTATTACTTATAACCCCATGGAGCCGATCCTCTGGGCCATATTCAGTAAATCACTAAAGGCTCTAGGGAGCCCATCCCTTGTGCTAAAATCTGCATGGAAGGGGAGAGGGGCCGATTGCCGTCTCACTCTCTGAACCTACAGAGGCCCCGGGGAGGTGAGCCACATGGCCCCCTCCCCTTCCATGCCTACGAAGCCCCAGGAATCTCATACTCTGGGACAGATTTAAATTAATGAAGAATAAAGGGGAGGGGTGTCATGCTGGCCACCTCCCCAAGCCATTAAAGGTCCTGGGGAGCTCTACTCTGGGGCTGAAGTTTCTTAGAAATGGGAAGGGGCCACGCAACCCACCCTCCCTGAGCCTTTAAAGGCCCTTGACATCCTATGCCCAGGGGTCACTAAACTACTTAAAGAGAAGGGGGTCCACGTGAACCCCCCTCCTTGAGCCATTAATGTCCCAGAGGGGACATATCAGGTTCAGTAGCTGCTCCCTCTGGGCAGGAGCAAGACAGGCCCCAACAGCATGCAGGAAGTCAGCAGGGGCCGCAGGGGCTTCACCTGCTGATTTCCTGCACCCCCCAACAGGTTTATGGTGGGTGCCATGGGTGGGTACAGGGTATCAACCTTTCACAGTGTAGGCCCCGAGAATGAGGTCCCCAGGGCTGATAACGGCTTGGAGAGGGGGGTCTGTGTGGTCCCCGTGCCCTTTAAGTAGGTTAGTGGCCCCAGGGGTTGGGGTTCCCAATTCCTTTAGGGCCTTGGGGAGCAAAGCACACAGCACCTCTCCACATTTTAAGAAACTTCGGCCCCATGGGTGGCCCCTCCCCTCTATATATACTAGTGGTCCTGGGTGATAGGGTCCCCAGGGCCTTACAAGGCTCAGGAAGAGAGGCCACAATCCCCTGTCCCCTTTATTTTTACTAGGGGCCCTGGGGAGGGAGTCCTCAGGGCCTAACAAGGCCCATGGAGGGGAGCATTGCCCCCTCTCCATCTATAAAAACAAAAAGCAGCCCTGGATAGGTTCCCCAGGACCTAACAAGGTACAGGGAGGGGGAAACATGTGGGACACTCCCCTTTCATTAAAAAAACAAAAATGGCCTGGGGTATGGTCATCCTCCGGCCTAATAAGGCTTCAGGAGGGGGGCACCTGCCCCCCCCCCTCCATTGCCATAAAAAAGGCCCGGGGAAATGGGGTCCCTAGGTCCTTTAATAGGGTCTGGGGAGGGAGAAGCGCGGACCCATCCCCTTAAAAATCCCTCCATTTTGGGGGCACTTGGACCCCACACCTTTAAAAATTAAAAGGTCTTGGGAATGGGGTCATTAGGCCCTAATAAGGGCAGGGGAGTTTGGCCACGTGGGCTCCCTCCCCTTTAAAAAACATAGGGCCCTTCAGCTGCGCGTGGCATGGGGTTGGCTTTATGTATGACCTCACATATTACATCACTCAGGACATGTTCTGTGACATAATGTATGATATCACTGATGACATCTCAAATGACATAATTGATGATACCACTGATACCATCATCCGAAGAGTGTTTTAGTTTGTTATAGTTTTTATATAGCTTTAATGGCTTTGCTACCTAATTGTGCACAGCCAATGTAGAGCTCGGTGTTAGTTTACCAAGTGCATGTGCTCCTAAGAATCAACAGTTTGTGGCTCTTGTGCATTAATTGATGGAAGGGAGGATTTTTAATATTCACCGACTAATTAGAAACTTTTGAAAAATATATCAGTGGAGCATTAATGTGTTTTTGATTTTGAGAAACTCTTCCTATGTGGATTATGAACTGTTTAATACATTGCTTTTTATAAATAAAATGATATTTTACACAATGCTGGATATTTTAATGTTCTAAGAAAAAAATGTAACATATGTAGAAGTTTTTCTGATAGTTTTCAAAACAATCATGTTTTATTTCTCAATTGCTGTAATTTCTGTTCTAGATAAATAATGACAAGACAATGACTTATTCAAATGTCCTCTATATACCCCCTGACAATGAAAGTGAGATTATAATCAGCAGTATGCTGAGACTCAACTTCTCATGTACATATAACATGACAATAGAGACCAGCCTGCTCACGGCGCTACATCCTATTATCAAGTAAGTCTCTGTGGAAAGGGCTGAATGCAGAAAGGAAAGACTCTTTGCTAAGGCACATGAATATTGTCCATCTCTTGTTTTTCTGTTATATATTTTTTCCATGAGTTTCTCTTTATCCAAAATTACTGTCTCTTTCTGCTCTTTTCTGTTTTGTTCCCTTCCATTATTGTTATATGAAGCATTTTCTAAAGCAATGTAATCACTGTGAAGTGATGTGGAATAGCAGGAGAGGTTCTTACCAGGTGTCTTAGACCTTGTTTTCCAAGACTGGGAGCCGATAATGTTACCACTCAATAATAAAAAATTAAATTATTTAAAAAAAAGAAATACTACTGAGAATGATTAGCCTTAAAACAGAAGATGACAAGACAAGGTCAGCATGAGGCAACACTGAATAATCATTGCTAAAAAAAAAAAAAATTAGAACTGTCTTATTCATCGAATGCCTACGGGCATAGTTCAGAATGGGGAGGTGGGTGACTTGATGAGGAATCTGTGGCCAGAGTATCCACCTGGAAGTTCAGTACCATAGGCAAGTTACTTTTACTCTGGTGAATAATTCTACCCACAGATTACTCACCTCCTCAATAAACTCTATAGCAGCCTCCCCCAGTCTCAAGAGGTCTGCATACCACATCCTCTTAGGACAGTCCAGAGTAATCAGACTAACTAGAACCTGGACCTGCAGCAGCTTCCTCAACAATCAAGGACTCAATGGTATGAGGAGAAATGCAGAGTGAAATGGAAAAAGCAATGTCAACCGAAACACATTCCCCAAGATTCCCTGGTAACTGGAGGCATCAGAACTGATGTGCAGTTATAAGATTTCCCAAACCACCTCCTGATGTACACAGCACTCATGGTCAGCAAGATGACACCATCTCAGGCTGTCACCGCTTATGTTCAGGAAACCTGCCATATACCTGGCAATCCAACAGTTGCATTCATCTTCACTCAGACCCAGAACCTCAAGCCTTGTAGGCAGGGTCGATAGGACCCCACACCTCCCTGCTTGTTTGTATAAAATATTGCAGTAAGATCTGGACCAACCAACCGTGAAGGGTGGCCTTTAAATTCCAGTTGCACACTCCACCTTAAGATCAATACACCGATCATCATTATGGTGACTGCAGGTGATGGATAAGTTCTCTATTTACCCACTTGACACGATCTGACACAATGTCTCAGGAGATACTTTTGGGCCCATATTTAAACTTTTTCACGCAAAACTGCGCTGACGCAGTTTTGCATGAAAAAGTTTACCGCCAGCTAGCACCATTCCATAGCTCCAACCAGGCGCCATATTTAAGGAATGTTACAAGCCGTCACTAAGGGATAGCTGATGTGGTAAGAGCTCTCCTTGATTTCCTATGCCCTTGCACTGACAGATATCCCAGATCTCTTGTCCAATCTACAAGACAAGCATTAGTCGCAATTGTTTGTGACAGTGTTCCTTTCTGGGAAGAAACACCTTGCAGGAGACAATGCTTTCTGCCCCACCATGAGAGAGGAATACCTTGTTGGGAAAGTCGGTCACAGCTTGTCTTCCCAGTTGTTCTGTCTTTGTGAGCATTGATCTTCTAGGTGTTAACTGCTGCAGGAGTCTTATGTGCAGCCTTGCCTTCGGGACAATTGGCATATAGGATGCCAGCGGTGCAAACCTGGCCAGGCAGCAAGAACTGCGGACTTTAGCACTGGAGAACCAAACTCAAATCCCAGGCTTTACTCAATGTCCTGTGATTGTGGGCAAATCACTTCATCTCCCTGTGCCTAAACATCAAATGTAGGAGGACATAATCTGGTACTCATGTAAATAGCTATAATGCCCTTGGGTCAGAACTGCTGTATACAGAACTGCATCAACAATTCCATAAAACTGAGATGAGAAGAGAGCTGCCAAGCTATAGATTTGCTGTGGATTAACAGGAGATGGCACTTGGCTTAGATACATGATCATTTCACCTCCGATGGACAAACTCTTCTTTCAACCATACCCCCTATATTGGAAAATCTCTGCTCAGGATTTTGAAACTGAATTTTGGTGATTGATTTAGAAACCTAATTTGTTTAGTAACATGAATGTTCTCCTCAGCGACCTGATTTACCTTTTACTGGCTTTGATTTATGATTAACCATTTTCACCCAGGTAAGAGAAGACACATATCCCATAACTTCCTTGCTGAGCAGCTACTACAGCCATTCACCTGGAGACCACACATGGGGTTAACCTGAGGCCAAATGTTAATACTGCACATTGTAAATGCGAGCTTATGACCACAAACCTTGGGTACCCCTGCTACGGGTATTTAGAATTAAGCATCCTGCAGATCTATCACACAGATCCAGTCCTTGTTCTTCAAATGGGGATCAATCTGATGTAAATCCAGCATCTAAACATTTTCTTATCTGATGAACTTGTTGGTAAACCCAGATGTAGGACCAGTCTGTACTCCAGATTCTGGCATTTCTTTCACATTAGGGAGTGCCTGGAATATAATCCATGGCCTCTTTGGTGAGATGGTACCAGCTTGATTGAATGATTCTTCAATAGGACAAATGTTTCCTTCTTCAAGGTGGGAATTTAGAGTTTCAATGTTAGTTTTAGGGAAATTTGTGATGGCTTGGCTTAAAACGTCAAGTGTATTTGTGACTTATACTATTTAGCACCCACATATCTATTTTAATGGTTCCACATTCTTCCAGGTGTTTAGATACCACTTCTGCACTGAAGTGGCAGATGGAGGGGATATGAGGTTGTTACAATCTGTTTCCAGAGGAGTGTCTTCCTACAGAGTTCATAGACCTTGCAGCAGTCGGTTTATATTTGAAAGTTTTCATTGGCACTGGAAAGTCTGACCTTCCTGATGATTTTGTCACATCTATCTGTGATCTCTTAACCTCAAAGGGGAATGAGAAATATTGGAATATACTGATGCCATAGATCTAGATAACCTGTGGTGGTGTCCATTGTGATTTTCATGTTAATCCATATTTGATGGGAAGCACTTTAGGACCATAGCCTTCAATGTCTTCCTCATGATCTTTAGCACCAACCAAAAGCGATGTCTGGAATGATGCTTTTGATGCTTTCTGTCATCTACTGACTTCCTCTTCCTAGAACTCTCTCTGGTGGAGTGTTTACAAGGTGCAGGATATGTAAAGGCTGCCACTTTCTTTGTCTTCAGATTTTTCTTGGCTTTCACATGCCATAGTTTACCTCCCAACCAGAGGTGTCCTTGATATTTTAATGTACTTTAAGACATGTTTGTCAAGTTCACATTCTTTGACAGAATAAGTGGGCATACCACACACACTGCATTAGCTACTTTTTTTCTGCCACATAAAGGGTATTTCACAAGAAGTGGAGAGAACTGTAGAGGAATATTCCTGTAAAACAGCCAAAAAGCAGGTTCACTCAGTGAAGCTGTAAAATGAATTTCTGAAAACACTGACACAGCAGTAGCCTCCAAGGGTAGGAGGGTGCGACCATATTCTACCTACACCAGAGTAGTGCACTGTGGGAAAGATTGTACTGAGGCAAACATGAAACCAAACCAACTATCACAATTAAGAAAGATTATGTTATTAGAGAAATTATAATATGAATGACTCATCAATACAAAGTTGAAGTTCACTCAGACCTCTCACTAAAGTAATCATCACCACCAAAGTAAGCTTCCACAAAAGATGCTCTTTGAGCTTTGTACATCATCTCCAAAGGAGAACCACGTTCGATTCCCAGTCTAGAGGATTTCTTCTAATTGGAGGAAAAGCTTTCTTAAAACCTTCTAACAAATGAATAATCACCACAACAGTGAAGAAAGATGCATGAGAAGGGGACATATAATAAGCGGTGATGGCACTTAAATACACTCTCACTGAAGAAAATTGTAAACCAGCCTTTGTCAGATAAAAAAATAAGGCAATGTAGATTTCACTGCCCCATTTTTGAAGGCCTTCTAACGCCCAAATGCCACCCTTGCATACATTACGCCTGGCGAAGGCATAATTTGGAGCGAGGAGTCGCAAAGTGGCACAATTCATGCAATGCGCCACTTTGTAAATATGGTGCGTTGAAAATTGCCTCCTTTAGCCACATTAGCATAAAAAAGACAGTAATGTGGCAAAGGAGGTCCTAAGGCCTTGTAAATCTCATTGTGTGTTCTAATCTGGCTTCACCACATTTTCAATTGGTAACTGAATGTAGTCCTCAAGATAAATAGTTTTTCTAATAAAAGCTTCAATCCCAACAATACTGATTTCATAGATTCACCGAAGGTCTCTGATCTTTGGACTGGCCCCTCTTCTGTCGTCTGGATGGACGATTTTAACATTCAAAAGTGTCACTTCTAGAACAGCAGTAAATGTGGTGCTCAAGATACTAGAAGGGAGCCTGTTACACATTTCCAGCACAATTCCTAAGGTGAAATCCTAAATTCGTTATTGAACTGTTTTCGTCTGCAGTTTGCTTTTGATTCTTACATTGATATTCCCATTCTAAAACCAACTTTTGCAGCGAGTGATAACCATAACTTAATTCATTGTACACTATTTACAAACGGCCTACAGGGTTTTTTGTTGACTATGCAGTTCTTGACAATTTGTTCAATGATCATAATCATTTAAAGATCTCTTTGAAGGAAGCCCAGTGTTAATGCTCCTCCTCTGATGGCAGAGGGGAATAAAGGAGTCCTGTAACATGGACAGGATCCCTGCATATTTGGTTATTGAATTATCTGATGTGATTGCAGCATTAAACAGGTGTAAGGCACAATGGGGGTTATTCCAACTTTGGAGGAAGTGGTAATCGGTCCCAAAAGTGACGGTAAAGTGACGGATATACCACCAGCCGTATTACGAGTCCATTATATCCTATGGAACTCGTAATACGGCTGGTGGTAAATCCGTCACATTTGGGACGGATTACCACCTCCTCCAAAGTTGGAATAACCCCCAATGTCCGGACAGGGTGCTGGTGCTAGTGAATCTGTTTAAAAGTGATATTGATCTCCGGACAGCTCTGCTAACCAGTGTATTAAGGGCTATCTCTAGGCAAGTTCCTCGTAATCCTGGCTCCATATCAGAGTTGAACCAATTTTTAAGAAAGAGGAGAAATCTAATCCTGAGTGTTCTCCACCTATATGCTTGTTTGATAGTACAGCTAGTATTATGGGCAGGATTGTTGTAGCTCACCTTGAAACATGGCTCAGCCTAATCATGTTCTTCCAGATCTACAGTATGGTTTCCACTCGGGCCTTGGTACGATTGAACAATGTCTAAATCTGTACCTACTTATTAGTAGCATACTGTAACTAAGACAGGAACTCAGCGCTCATGAATTTGAGTTCCACCTTCAATCATGTCAATAGATGTAAGCTGTAGCATATCATGCTCAGTATGGGGGTGGACAAACATATTGTTTGCGTCCTTATGCAACTGCATTCTGATGTTCCCGCAAGTGTGAGGAAAGGGCCAAAATTTTAAATGTCTGAGGCAATAAAGCTTGCCAGTAAAGTTCCTCGGGGCTGCCCATTTTTGTTCTTAGTTTACATTAAGAGCCTTGAGAAACAGTTGATTAGTCTGGAGCTAGACTCCTCTCAGGTAGGGTCCCACCTTACCCTGGTATTACTCGATGCAGGCAATGCAGTGCGCATTGTCAGAACTCCAGCAGCGCTCCACATATTGCTTGATCATTTTACTAAGTTTATTGCAGAACTAGATCTTTTAATTGACCACATAAAACCCATATTATGACCTATGGTGCTACTTGGTTGGTAAATAAGACATTTTCATGAATAATACTAAGATTAAATCGTACCTACTTTTCTCTATTTGGGAGTTTTATTTGATGATGCATGAAATCGGAATGCACAGGGACTGATTAGGGGCCAGATGTAGCAAAGGATTTGCGCGTCGCAAACGGCGAAAATCGCCGTTTGCGTGGCGCAAATGCCTCTTTGCTATGCAGATATGCATATTGCGAGTCGGACCAACTCGCAATATGCATTTCAGAATCGCAAATAGGAAGGGGTGTTACCTTCCTATTTGCGATTCGGAGTGGCATGCAATACCATTTGCGACCGCATATGCGGTCGCAAAGGGTGTCGCAGTTACCATCCACTTCAAGTGGATGGTAACCCACTCGCAAATTGGAAGGGGTCCCCATGGGACCCCTTACCCTTTGCGAATGGACCCAATACTATTTTTTCAGGGCAGGTAGTGGTCCTGCCCTGAAAAAATACCGAAACTAAAGGTTTCGTTTTTTTTTTAAGTGCAGCTCGTTTTCCTTTAAGGAAAACGGGCTACACTTAAAAAAAAAAAACTGCTTTATTGAAAGCAGTCACGAACATGGAGGTCTGCTGAAGACAGCAGGCCTCCATGTTTGCGAGTGCCTAGACTCGCTATGGAGCCGCAATTTGCGACCCACCTCATGAATATTCATGAGGTGGGTCATTGCGACCCCATAGCGAGTCGCAGACGGTGTCTGAGACACCGTACTGCATACCAATTTGCGAGTTGCAAATTGCGAGTCGCAGGGACTCGCATTTTGCAACTCGCAAATTTTTTATTTGCTACATCTGGCCCTAGGAGCTCTGAGTTTGCAAGCATTAGTGAGACACTTTTGGCTTTGTCTCCACGTTGAATGAGTTGATGGCGCTATACAAGGCTGAATGTCTCCCCTTTGCAACTTATGGTGCTGGTCTCTGGGGGGTGCTGCAATACCCTGACGTGCAGATATTGGAAAATTGATTTTTGAGGTGGTTACTCGCTGTACCTAGAAGTCTCTTGACCTGCATTTGCCACGCTGAACTGGGGCTAGGCGATATTATCAATTACATTACCCTGTGAGCACTGCTTCTCTGATTGTCCATATGGACAAAGCATAAAACCAGTTTGAATAGGCTGGTCTTTAAATTAAATAAAGCCCTTAAGATCCCTTGGTCGGCTTACATAAAGATCATATGCCATAGTTTGGACATGGCCGAGCTGCTTAGCAAGCCATGTGAAAGGGCAACGTGAAGGCTCACGTTTATGACTTTTGTAATAACGCCAGAGCCAGCCACAAATGTTAAAAGTTGACTGTAGGGAAATATCTAGTAATTCATCCTCCATCTGGACTAGTACTATATCTGACTTGGGTCACTAACCTACAGCTCATCTATTTTCTAATACACTTTAAACTTCAGACTAATCATTATCTGTTGCGTTTCAACCACCAGGTCAGTATTCTGGGAAGCTTACACTATGTCAGTGTGGTGATTGTTCACCACAAAGTCCACTACATTTTATGTTTTTTTTGCAACTTTTACCCAAAAAAGCAGTTGCTGCTCCCTATTCTGAAGCATTCTGGCTTTCGACCATGTGGACCTGAATTAATTTTTTTACAGTTACTTTCCTCAATATTAACCTGACTGTGGTCAAATATATTCAACTATCAACAAAATGTTATGATAAGTAGGGTTCTGCAATGTGTTTTAGTTATTGTACTGTTGTTTGCCGTAACACTACTGCACTATATATGTATGTTGTCTTCATGCCATTAACTTTTTATATCTGGCATGTTGGACATTAGATTTGTCAGCTCGTGATCTGCAGTATTTGTCATTACATTATCTCCTAATTCTGAATTTAACTGTATTGATTTGAGATGTTTTATGCTACCTTTTACCTTGATAAGTAATTTTAATAATATAGCATGTTCTCATAATGATGTATATTTTTATTGTTCACAACTGTCTCTTTGATGCACTTGTTCACTGGGGTCTTGAGACTCGAGCTGCAGTACTAGGTTTTTCTTTGATGGTTATATTTGTAACTGAATAGAGAGCTTTTGATGATGGGATGATGCAGGTTCCTAGGGTTTTTGAAAGGATAGAAGTGTTTTTGTGCTTGGTTTACTATTGACAGTGCAACACCACTTCTTGTTTTTTAAGTGGTATTTGTCAGCCAAGTACACTGTTATTTTACCATGTTAATTAAATTTAATGTTACTGTTAGAGTATGTTTTTTTCTTTAAAAATTAGTCTAGGATATATGATAAATTATCTTGAAATGTGTCTTTTCTGGATCTTGCAAATGCTCAGAGATATCCTGGCTTTTATGAATATCAGAAAGAATCTCATGGTGAAGGATTACTTTTATAATATGGCGGCAAGTGTTGTTCTCAACAACCAATCTCTTACCACCAAGAACATGTAAGAGCGCCAGCCAAAACAGACCTGTGATCCCTCCATGTGTGTCATAAATCCCAATGAGCATAACACGCTTCTTTCATTCCCTAGCTGTGTCACTTCCCCACTCCTTCTGTTAACATCAGCACCAAAATCTCCCTAGAAATATCCCAGGATCAGTAATATCCCCTGCATCAGGTACATCAGCTGCAATCATGTAAGGTGTTCTCAAGCCTCTTCCTTAAGAACTAAAGTGGATAAATTATTGATTTATTAATCATTAATTCAAGTAAATAAATCATAAATTTCTTTATGTAATTTGCACTAACTCTCTTGAACGTACCTTAAAATAATTTTTTTGCATATCCAGCACTGTTATTCTACCACCAATGAATGGTTCTGGACCAATTACCGCCATCATGGCCGCCTTCAATTCTAATTCCTTTAATGATCCAGTCACAGAAAGCGGCACCCTGACAGTGGGCACCCCAGTTTACATTGGTATTTCAACTATATTCTCGGATGGAGACACATTTACCTTAAGGGCAGACAGGTGTGTTGCTGCCCCCAGCAACAACCCCACTGATCCCGGCGTTGAACTAATTGCAGACGGGTAAGTGACCATTTCTCCAAACTTTTCTACATATCTTCCTCTTCAATAACATCTTCACTACCTATGTCCAGTGGAATGTGGGTGCTACAATATGATGGCAATGCAATTAATAGAAGACCATGAGTATCAGCAGCACATTATGGATTAATACAAGAGGAAAACATGTTGAACAAGTAAGATAAATGTACAAATTAAATGACAGTGACATAAAGGCAAGCATAACTAATACATTTAAGCAAATATTCACTGAAACCTATACTTTATTTACTTGAAGTGTGAATAGAAATAAGTTAATATAGTAATTTGTACATGATGGTGGCTTGCATGACACATCCCCCTCTTCTTAAAAGTTACTGGTGAATCAGTTCTTCTTGGGAAACAATGGATTATGGTGTTTGAATATTATTTTGAAAGGAAGCACCATACAGAACTTCACAGTTGTGTGTAAACCTGCCTAAACCTACTCTAGTGGTTGGAGCGAGAGACCAGAAAGGTATTTTCTAACTCACATATAGGCAATTGGAGGGTTATTTTGGAGACAAAGTAAATTAAATTCTTGAAAGACATGCATCATTTGACCTTTGAAAGGAAAGAATGAAAAGGTTACTTCATATGTTGCTGAGTTAAGATAGGTATCTAGTAATTGGGAGTTTGGGGATTTATGTGACTCGCTCGTACATGATTGGTGAGAAGTACAAACAGCCCCAGAATTCAGGAGAACCTCTTAGCTGATATCCCTAATCTCAAGGATGACAAAGTGTTTAAGGCACAGTACACACGGCAGCCTGGCATGGGCAAGGGAGTTGTAGATGACCACTGCACATTCTGTCTGTGAAGAAAACGTCAGACAAAGCTGGCAACATCTCGAGATGTGTTTGTAAAGAAATCCAAAGCTGCCAGTCACAATGCCAAGTTCACATGCTTCAGATGTGGTAGTGATGGGTACTTCGCTTGTAGTAATGTGTGCTGTGTCAGCAATACCAATGGCAGAAAATATAGTAACAAAGGCTATTAGACACATGTTGTAGGGAAATCTCACAAATCGAACACATATAGAGCAAGAATAGGAGGAGGATGCCTGCAAACTAGTTTGTCGCATTAATGAATAATGAAGGAGAAATACAAGCTCCAAGTTGTGAGAAACAGTCAAGTCAGGTTTAATTGATGCTTCTTCCCCATTTACATTTATTTATTGACAAGAACATTTTTCCAAAAAAGCAAGAAGTACCAATCGTGAATTACCAGCTATTGACCCTGCTGAGCATAACAAGGGCCCAGTCCCATCGGAGAGGGACCTACAGTAGGCGTCCTACAGTAGAGAAGGTTTATGTCTACATAGAAGGGTGAAATGTATTGCGATGGAAACAAAACCTATTGTGCACAAAGTTAGCCCTATACCCGGCCTCATAAGGAAATATTTAGAAGTATAGTACCAATTAGTGAAATAAAGGGCTATAGAACCCATTGTGGTGTTTGGATGGCTTGCCTTAGTAGTCTTGGTTAAGAAAATTTAAAGTAAGTGAAAATGTATTTGTCTAGACTTACATGACCTAAATGCTGGAATCTAGGTGAATTGTCATCAGAATTTTACTGAATACCATATGAGCTGGCTTTGGTTGCTGTTATCTTCCTATAAACCATATAGTACTTATTGTGAGATCATCCCAAAGTTATATTCTTTTAGGATTATACTCTTACAGAATTGATATTGTTAAACACATTAAAAAAGAAAATGTGCTAACTCACATGAAGGCTTAAGGCCATTCCATTGTTAAAACATAAATGTTAAATTGGTGTGAGATCAGTTAATTACCTAGGACATATGATCTCCCAAGAAGGGATTAAACATAAACATGGCCTTATCTTGGAAGTCAAAGCAGCTCCTATTCCCACTAATATAGATCATTTTTAGGCATCCTTCTGTACTGTTGCTTACTAATGAAAAACATCTCTGATATTAATTTTCTGTTGAGAATGATTTCAAAGAAGGGCATTCTATATACTGGAATGAGGAGTGTCAAATGTTTTCAACTATAGAAAAAATAAATAAATTGTCAATGGCTCCACTTTTGAATGCTTGATATTCATAGAAAGACAATGTTCATATCTGATGCTGGTGCACAAGGACTAGCATCAGCTATGAACATTGTTTTTCTATGAATATCAAGCATAAAAACACAGTATGTCAGTAAAGAGTATGTAGTTGCTTTTGCATCTGTGGCACAACTATTTGAAAAAGAAGTACTAGCCTATTCCTGTGCTATTAGATATTTTAAGATTTTTTGGGGAGTATGCTAGTTCCAACCCACTGATTACAATCCCCTCATCCATGCAATTGCCTCTTCAGGGACAAATTGAACCACTCCTGCAAAAGCCAAACGGCTAGATGCTTATAACTTTGTTAGGGAACATATATCTGCTAGAGATTTTGTAAGAATAAAAATCCTTTAGGAAGGTTGCCCATTATCCCTATTGCTCTTCACATTGGCCATGGAGCCCCTTACATGTATAATTCAGACCAGGACTGCTGCATGGGAGATACGGGTGATAGGTCACTGGCACGTGATGTCCTAATACGCGATGATGCCTTGGTGTATATACGCTGCAGCGGCTCCATACGAACCGGAAGTCTTAATGGATGCTTTTGAGAGGTTTTTATGCCTTTGTGTTAATTGTCCCAGGTGCTACCTCTTCCCACTGAGGTGGGTGCTGCCCGACCACCACTCAGAAGATCCCTGGACTCCGCTAGCCTAGCAATATGACTTTCAATATTTGGGGTGTAGGTCTACCATCCGGAGTTTGCCTTGATGGAGGGGAATTTGGGTGGGCTGTTGCATATATTGTGCACATTCCTGCCATTCTGGACCTCCCTGCCTCTCTCCCCCGTGGGTAGGGTTGTGATTGCAAAAATGCTGATCCTGTCCTGGTTGCTATAATGCTTCACTGCATTGCCAATGGATCTCATCTGGGGGAATGGCAGAAGACGGGTGGTGCTACACAAGGTGCAGCTCTCTGTATTGCAGGGTGGCCTTGGTGCCAGCTACAAGTTTTACTGGGTGGTGGCACAGCTACAGTGGGAGATGAAATGGTTAGGCATGGGTCCCAGCACTGAACAATGTGAGATAGCGGGGGTGCTGGGAGATACACTCCTATTGACTTGGCTCCTCCAACCGACAGACAGGAGAGTGCCTGTAGCTTCCTTCCCAATATGGGTACTTGTAAATTAAATTGTATTGTATTGTAATAATATTTATATAGCGCTTACTAATCCTGACGAGGCACCAAAGCGCTTTTCGGCAAGTAGCATGCTACTCCGGAACACAAAAGGAATTGGTGGTGGATTAGTATAGGGAAATAGGAGTACAGTTTTAGTATTATTATGAGTTAATTTGAGCTGCGGATATGTGAGTTTGTTAGTTAGATTGACTAGAGTAATTGAGGGGTGGAGGAGGGAAGAATCCAGAAGTGTTAATTGGGAGTTTATGGTAATAGGATTTAGGCTTGGGATGAGTAAAGGGGGGATGGAGGAGGGAAGAGTCTGTAGAAAGGGTTAGGGAGATCATAGTAGCAGGGTGAGATAAATGAGGGAGAACATAGTAGGCTTGTTTGGGAGAATCTAGGTGGTAAAGTGAGGTTTGGGTGAGTTAGATGTGGAAGAGGAGGGAAGAGCTTAGGCGGGGTTATTTAGGAGATGAATGTAGTAGAATGGATTTGGTATGAGTCAGAGTGAGAATGAAGGATAGATTGATAGAAACATGACATATGTTGATGGATAGACAAGTGTGATATAAGATGAGAGCAGGGATTCATAAGTATCTAGTATAACAACTTATCTAGGAGTTATGCAACATGTTCAACATAAAATAACATACACACACACACACACATACATACACAATGATACACACACATATGCACACATATAAATAGATACCTATATATATTCAAACCATGAGTAAATATACATTAGTTAAACAGGTTTAAAAAGTGTGTGTGTAGTTTATTGTTATGACATAGTAGTGATACATAATTTTCTAAAGAACTATATATAACTACAGTAGAATATACACATAATCAGATAAAAATATTTATCAACATAGGCATATGCATAGCTGTTTGAATATGGTGGTTTGAAGGAAAGAGCCAACTCTTGAGTAGTTTTCTGAAGACAAGATAGTTATCTGCAGCTCTTATAGTTAGAGGTAATGAATTCCATAGTTTGGCTGCTTGAACGGAAAAGGATGTACCACCTATAGGGGGTTATTCTAACTTTGGAGGAGGTGTTAATCCGTCCCAAAAGTGACGGAAAAGTGACGGATTTACCACCAGCCGTATTACGAGTCCATTATATCCTATGGAACTCGTAATACGGCTGGTGGTATATCCGTCACTTTACCGTCACTTTTGGGACGGATTAACACTCCTCCAAAGTTAGAATAACCCCCATAGTCTTTTTCTTGTATGGAGGTGTGCTAGGGTGGGGTGCCAATCTTGAGCTGAGGTTTCTTTGTTGAATGTATTTGGTTATTTTGTTTCTGATAAAAAGCGGTCCTGTTCCGTGTATAGCTTTGTGGGTGATACAAAGCAGCTTGAAGATGTATCTTCTGGCAATGGGTAACCAGTGTAGTGCTCTCAAGGCAGGGAGATGTGGGCTTGTGGCTTTACATGTAATAGTAGCCTGGCTGCGGAGTTCTGAATACGTTGTAGTTTTTTTCATAATAGATAGAGATGATCCTTGGTAGAGGCCATTGGGATAATCCGGTTTGGATAGTACAAGCGAGATAGTAGCTTGCACATTGTGTGGAAATCCGAGGTGGGAGAAGATGCGTCGTAGAGTCTTCAAGGTGATGAAGCTTGTTCATGCTAATTTGTCCACTTGGGCATTCATAGTTAACTTGGAGTCCATGGTGATTCCAAGGTTTTTAACTTCCTTGAAGAATTGAGGAGGTGGTCCGAGATCGTCAGGCCAGACGCACAGAGGGTCACAACTTTTCCAGTCACCTCATATGAGTATTTCTGTTTTGGAGGCATTTAGTTTGAGATGGCTGCGGGTCATCCACTGATCAACGGTTCTGAGGCAACTGAATATTTTTGAGTTTTCAATGTTTTTGGGGCATTCTAATATAAGTAGTATTTGTGTGTCATCTGCATAGTTGTAGCATGTGAGATGAAAATCATTGATCAGTTCTGGTAATGATATCATGTAGATGTTGAAAAGCAAAGGTGAGATGATTGATCCTTGGGAGGCCCCTGCTTTTGTGAGGTAGGGTTTAGACGAGAAGGGGGGGAGAATAGATGATATTAAATGTTTTTTTAAGGTAGGATGTAATCCAGTCGAGAGCAGTCCCTTCCATGCGGCTTCGTGGAGTCTTTGAATTAGGGCGTCTTGGTCAACCGTATCAAAGGCAGCCAAGAGGTCCAAGAGAAGTAGTGCAGCAACTCCATTGCGGTCGACTGTGTTTTTAAGATCATCCCAGATTGCTATGAGTGCCGATTCAGTGCCTCTTCCTGGGCAGAATCCAGTTTGGAAGTCTGAAAGTATCGAATTGTCTTCAATGAATTGTGACATCTGGGAAAATGCTGCTCTTTCTATCAGTTTGCCCTGGAAAGGTCCATTTGTGATTGGTCTGTAGTTGTTGAGGTCTTGTGGGTCTAGGTTTGTTTTCTTTAATAACGGTTGTATTTATGCCCTTTTCAGGTCTACAGGAAAAGTTCATGTAATTAAAGAGTTGTTGATGATTCTTCTTACAGGTGTGGCAGCAGAAGTAGATAAAAGAATGTTCTTGAAGATGTGTGGTGGACAAGGGTCAGAAGGGCAACCAGAAGGTCTGCTTGCTTTGACCAAATCCATAAATTAACCTTGGGATATTTGTTTGAAGGACTGTAGAGGCTGGGTTGGTTTATTCTTAGAGGATATTTTAGGAAACGGGTTGGTGCTGATGGTTTTCTTCTGTTTTAAATAGGAGTCCAATGTATCTGCCTTGGTTGTGTAATGAGTTGCTAGTTTGTTTGTGAAATCCCGAGTAGTGGGATGACTTCCTTCCATACATGTAGGTTTTCGAAATTGATTGAGAATTTTATAAAATTCTTTGGTTGCAGATTTAGCATTTTGAATTCTGTCTGAGTAGTACCTTTTTTTTAGCTTTTTTGATTGATGATTTGTATATTCTGTTAAGTTTGTGTAGCTGCAGTTTCTCTTGAATGTTGTTTGTTTTGACCAGGTCCTCTGCAACTTTCTGATTTGTTGCTTTATCTTTTAAGTTCTGTGTTTCAAGATGTTGGTTTTCTTTTGTCGTGTTTAGTTTTTCTGAGTGGTATTAGGATATCAAAAGCTTCCTGTAGCCACTCATAAAGTTTTGGAACAGAATTAATTGTACCTAGATCTGTGTTGGCTGTTAGTTGTGTTTCTAAGTCATCAAAATTGAGTTTGCTCCAAGGCCGATAGGTGCATGTATATAGGTAGTTGTGGGTGGTGTTGATTTGTGGAGTTTTATGTTGGAAAGTTATCAAATGGTGGTCTGACCATGTGATTGGCGTGATGCTATGAACGGTAACTAGTTCAGGCTTAGCAAAAATGACATCTAGGATGTTTCCAGCGATGTGTGTTGGATTGTGTACAATCTGATGTAGGTTTAATGTGACCAGGCCAGTGGTGATAGCTTTTGGATGGGGCATATTGGGTTTGTCAAACCAAATGTTTAGGTTCCCAAGAATGCATAGGTTTGAGTATAAAGTAATAAGGTTTGAGACTGTATCTAGAAAAGCGTCTGGGAATGTTGAGTTGTTAGGTGGAGGTCTGTAAAGGAGTAGAAAGTTACAGGTGGAAGTTGGAGTAGGGTGGCATCTGGTGAGGAGGGCTTCACAACCTTGTATGGAAATGTTGTCTGTTTTACTGAGATTTGTTGCCTGTTTGAATATAATAGCTAGTCCACCTCCTCTCTTGCCTATACGGTTTTGTGTGATGGTTTGATAGTCCGGAGGAAGGGCTTAGTGCAACACTGGGGCCATCTCATCTCTCAACCATGATTCCGTTATGAAGAGTAAGTCATGTTGTGTGTCTGTGAGCAGGTCTTAGATGTGGTGCTTGTTTTTTTTTTAGAGTGACTGAGCATTTATGAGCTGGCAGTTTTGTTTTGCTTAGGAGAAGGGTAAGCAGTATAATTTGAGCTTGAAGCAGGTGTGTCACAATAGTCTTGTTTTTCCTCTTCCAACAGGTTTAAGAGGCATTTTGTTGGTTCTGTGTGTGTGGGTGGTGGACTTGGTGGCTGAGAGAGACGTGAAGAGTGTACTGTTTTTTGTAGGGTAGCCTTATTATGTAATAGACAAGGGGATGCGAAGTTGTTAAGAGTGGCATGCTGCATATTTTGTTTGCGTCTGTTTAGTGTGGATGGAGTATGGGTTAGGGGTGGTGGTAGAGCATGTGGATCATGATGTAAGGCTCTAAATTGTGCAATGGAGGAGAGGCGGGTGAATTAAAGTTTCTGGGTTGGGGTGCTTATGGTAGGTGTTTGTGAACAGTGAGAATGTAGGGGTAAAGATAGGACGGGATTTGTATTCTTTGTGTAGTCATGAGGGTGGGAGTGGGTGTGATGATAAGTATAATTAAAGTTTGTGTTGGTTTGATGTGCTGATGTGTGTGATCTGTATTGTTTTTGTGGAATATTGAGAGGGGATATTGATGTAGTTGTTTTCGGTGAGGGATTTGTATGTGAGTTAGTACTGGTCAGTGGATTCAGAGTCTTACAGGGGGTGGTGATGTGTTTTGGAGATTAATGTAGGAGGTGTGTAAGAGGGGATGGATGTGTGTCAGTGGAGTTTGTGTTAGTTGTGATGAATGGAGGAGGTAATATGTGTGGTGGAGTGGAGTGTGAGGATTGTATGGTTGTGTGTAATTGGTGAAGAGAGGGGAAGGCGTTTGTAGATGGTGTGTTGGAAGGCTGGGTTTGGGAATTGTTCTGATGAAAGGTGGTCTGTGTGGAGCAAATAGACGATAGTGTTGTTGGTTTGCATGAACAGGGAGTGTGTATCTGGAAGGTTGAGAGTAATGTATAGTGTGGTTTTGTGTTGTGTGGGTGGTGGCAGGTTGTGTTAGTGGGAGTGGACAGAGTAGTGTTTGCTGTGAGAATGAAGGTGTTTGACTTGTAGTTGTGGAGGATATGTGTATATGTGTTGTATAAGGGGTATTGTGTTGGATGATGGGACATTGCAATCTGTCTACGGTCAGTTTGTGATGCAGGAGTTGGATGTCTTTGCAGATAATGTGTTTGCATGTTGATGGATGTGTAGGATATAAAGTCCTTTCTGATAAATGGTAAATTGGGCAGCATTTCTTGCCCTAGGCCCTACCAGTCCTGAACAGGCCCAAACAGGAAACTGCCCTTGTCCTCTCCGCCCTTAGCCACGATGCCCGGGCTGAGACACCCTGAGCCTGAGGCTTAAATAGCCCTACTGGCCAATAGAAACCTAGTTCTAACCCTAATCAATCAGATTTGTAACCCTAATTCAAACAACCAATGGGAGACCCAGCCCTAATCACCAATCATACCCCTAATCCTGACAACCAATCACAACCCCAACCCTAAAACCAGGAACCAATCAGAGTCTCAGCCCTACAACGAATCATAAGCCCAGCCCCTAAAACCAGGAACCAATCAGAGTCTCAGTCCTACTACCAATCACAAGCCCAGCCCTAAAAACCAGGAACTAATCAGAATCTCAGCCTTATTACCAATCACAAGCCCAGCCCTAAAACCAGAAACCAATCAGAATCTCAACCCTACCACCAATCACAAGCCCTACTCTAATCCCTAAACCAATAGCAAGACCAGCCCCCAACAAACCTATCACAACACCATATGCAACAACCAATAGTAACTTATATAAGTGGCAAGTTATCTGACGCCCAGTCCCTGTGGGAAGGGAGGAGGCAGCTGCTGCTTTATTCAGAATCTCCTTGGATACAGACAATTCCAAGCTAGCAGAGTCTACTTTCCAGGTAAGGGAGAGATTGTTTGGAAAACACTGAAATACTGCTTGTCACCCACTCTGAAATTTGGCTTTTTTAAGGCAAAAAACAGGGGATGCAGACAGTTTCTAAACACAGTTGAAATCACAGAAACAGATTAGGAAGTCTCCTAAGCACACTCTGCAAGATTTATGTAGCCTTTTTTACTTAAAAAAAAGGGTTGGGGGGCTGTTATGCAGTCTTGTGCCACAAACTAGAAGGGAAATTTCACACAGTCACGGCTAAAAAGAACACCACTTTAAAAGGTCAAGCTGCCTGAAATACAGAGAGTCTACAGTAAACAGGCACGGGTAGCAGTAAAAAACACTTTTGAACAAATAATACAATATCCCAGAAAGGTCTGGGGCTCCTTACCTAGGTCTTTTAGGAATCCTTGAACACCGGGCTCTATTAGGGCACAGGGAAAATCCTGGGCTCACAAAATGGAGGTGACTGTCTTGGGTTTCCCTTCACAAACTTAAGGGGCCAGAGCAGATGTGGGAGGAGGGCTCAGGTTGCCAGGGACTCAGACAGCCAATCAGCTAAGCCCAGCCCCTGTGGGATGGGAGGAGGCAGCTGCTGCTCTATTCAGATTCTCCTTGGATAGAGACAGGCTGAATCCACACTTCCAAGCTAGCAGAGTCTACTTTCCAGGTAATAGAGAGATTGTTTAAAAAAACACTGAAATACTGCTTGTCGCGCTCTCTGAAATGTGGCTTTTTTAAGGCAAAAAACAGGGGATGCAGACAGTTTTTAAACACAATTTAAATCACAGAAACAGATTAAGCAGTCTCCTAAGCACACTCTGCAAGATGTATGTAGCCTTTTACTTAGAAAACAGGGGGGGGGTCGTTTATGCAGTCTTGTGCCACAAACTAGAAGGGAAATATCACACAGTCACGGCTAAAAAGAACACCACTTTAAAAGGTCAAGCTGCCTGAAACACAGAGAGTCTACAGTAAACAGGCACGGGTAGCAGTAAAAATCACTTTTAAACAAATAAAACAATTTCCCGGGAAAAGTCTGTGGCTCCTTGGGTCTTTAAGGAATCCTTGAACACTGGGCTCTATTAGGGCACAGGGAAAGTCCTGGGCTCACAAAATGGAGGTGACTGTCTTGGGTTTCCCTTCACAAACTTAAGGGGCCAGAGCAGATGTGGGAGGAGGGCTCAGGTTGCCAGGGACTCAGAGAGCCAATCAGCTAAGCCCAGCCCCTGTGGGACTGGAGGAGGCAGCTGCTGCTCTATTCAGAATCTCCTTGGATACAGACAGGCTGAATCCACACTTCCAAGCTAGCAGAGTCTGCTTTCCAGGTAAGGGAGAGATTAAAAAAAAAAACACTGAAATACTGCTTGTCACGCACTCTTAAATGTGACTTTTTTAAGGCAAAAAACAGGGGATGCAGACAGTTTCCAAAACACAATTTAAATCACAGAAACAGATCAAGCTGTCCCATAAACACACTTTGCAAGATGTATGTAGCCTTTTTACTTATAAAAGAGTTGGGGGGCTTTTATGCAGTCTTGTGCCACAAACTAGAAGGGAAATTTCACACAGTCTCGGCTAAAATGAACACCACTTTAAAAGGTCAAGCTGCCTGAAACACAGAGAGTCTACAGTAAACGGGCACGGGTAGCAGTAAAACACACTTTTAAACAAATAATACACTATCCCAGAAAAGTCTGTGGCTCCTTACCTAGGTCTTTTAGGAATCCTTGAACACTGGGCTGTATTTGGGGACAGGGAAAATGCTGGGCTCACAAAATGGAGGTTGCTGTTTTGGGCTTTCCCCCATAGACCTAAGGGGCCAGAGCAGGTGTGGGAGTAGGGTGCAGGTTGCCAGGGACTCAGAGAGCCAATCAGCTAAGCAAAGCCCCTGTGGGAAGGGAAGGGGCAGCTGCTGCTCTATTCAGAATCTCCTTGGATACAGGCAGGCTGAATCTACACTTCCAAGCTAGCAGAGTCTACTATCCAGGTAATGGAGAGATTGTTTAAAAAAACACTTTTTTAAGGCAAAAAACAGGGGATGCAGACAGTTTCTAAATACATTTTAAATCACAGAAACAGATTAAGCAGTCTCCTAAACACACTCTGCAAGATGTATGTAGCCTTTTTACTTAGAAAAGAGGGGGAGGGCTTTTATGCATTCTTGTGCCACAAACCAGAAGGGAAATTTCGCATAGTGACGTCTAAAAAGAACACCACTTTAAAAGGTCAAGCTTTTTACTTAGAAAAGAGGGGTGTATGTCACACACGGAGCTTGGTCTTACTTGTCTTTATTGCTCTGCGTGTGACCCCAAGCTCAACATTCTAACATGAAGTCTATTCACCCACCCAAAAACAGCAGTTCTACAAAACCCATCAGTAACCAAATGGATCTCATCTTCGCTAACAGGCAAGACACTACAGTGCCCACTAATGTCCTGTTGAAAATGGCTCTTTCATGCTGGTGGCATTACGTTCATACTGGTTGCGATCATCGCCCAAATGCCCCCCTGATGGAGCTGCGGATGCTGTCTGAGACCTGGGAACTGGTGTGTAGGGTTGACACCCAGGTGTAAAGAGAGGCATGGGTGTTGTGTGTGGGGGACTTGTTCCTGGATGGTAAAGCGGGGCTGTTACAGAGTTTGGTTGAGTTATACGGGGTTCCTCATGGTCAGTTACTCACAAATAGAGCCTTTGTACACATTATCTGTGAACGCTGAGGGTCGGCCCAGTTGAAGCCCTTTTCACCTGTTTTGCTGAAAGAGATGCTAACTCATGGCATGGTAAAGAAGACAGTAACAATCTTATATGGTTTTTCGTTGGCCCAGTCAGATAACCCAACCCCCGGGCACAAGTTGAAATGGGAATCAGATCTCACCATAGTTTTCACAACTAAGCAGTGTAGTCAGGTAGTGGCCCAGGTAAGGGGTATCCCAGAATACACCCTTCCCCTTCACAGAATTCAATTACGTGCATCAAACATAACTCATTCCACACCACATGTTTGAAGGTGCGCTTTAATGCCTCACATGGATAGACTGCGCTATATGAATGCAATTACAATTATAAACCTCGATTACAAGTAACTAGTCAACTAACCCTTTGTTGGTGGATGCATGGATGAGGGATTTGTGGTATGGCATGGGTGGTAACACTGCGTACACGATCTGTATCTGTGAGCATGGTAACTCAATTCAATTCATATGGGCAGGTTGAGTTATTTAGTAGTACAGGACACAACCAGAGCTGACCATGCTCACAGCAAAGTATTGTATATGGTGAAACCATATAGTGGTACCTCTATCAATGACTAACTACACAATAACATGTTATTTGTAATCCCTGAAAAAGTGACAAATGAATAGAATAAGTCATGAAACGTGTGGCTTTTCAACCCCTTTGTGCTCTTAACAAGGAACTAGAGAAATGGAAAGCGGAAAGTCCAATTTGTTTATGAATGATCCAGAACCAATTAAGCTCATATTGATGTAATTAATAAAATATCCAGAAAGCAAAACCATCCCGGAAACTAATTACTTTGTTAAACCTTAGCTTTATATATATAACAAGAACTGAATTCACAAATGTGTAAAATAGGGAGATCCCACCCACTGCCCCTGTCGGACAATGATGAACAGATTGGGGGTCTGATTCACAAAGGTAAACTTAGACTTAAGTGTAAGTTTACTACTGTTTGGTGTTTGCAAAGGTAAATTAATAATACTAACTTTACCACTACTACTAATTTTATTAGTAGTAATTGTATTACTAGTAACTTTAATATGAGTAAATTTACTAGTAGTAAAGTTACTAGTAGTAATTTACTTTTGTGAATACCAAAAAGTAGTAAACGTAGGCGAAAGTCTAAGTTTACTATTTCAGTCTAAGTGTACTACTTTTTGGTATTCACAAAGGTAAGTTACTACTAGTAACTTGACTGTTAGTAAACCTAATAGCAATAACATTATTACTAGTAATTGTACTACCAGTAACTTTACTAGTCATAAAGTTACTAGCAGTAACTTACTTTTGTGAATAGCAAAAAGTAGTAAACTTTGGCTTAGGTCTAAGTTTACTACTTTTTGGTATTCACACAAGTACGTTACTGCTAGTAACTTTGCTACTAGTAAACATCCTAGTAATAACTTTACTACTAGTAACTGTACTACCCGTTACTTTACTAGTCGTAAAGTTACTAGTAGTAACTTAAATTTGTAAATACCAAAAAGCCTCAGTTTACCTGTGTGAATCGGGCCCTACAAGACAGTTGTTTTTAGAGGGGGCTGTACTGTTATATGCAGATATTAAAATCTAGCTTCACAATGCTCTTCTCTTTGTAGCTGTGCAGTGACCCAGGACGTGAACGTACAGGTGATTGAGAATGGCCAGTCCCTGAAAGTAATGTTTGAGATAGAGACCTTCCTCTTTCAAGGCCAGCCTGAAGTATATATGAGGTGTGATGTATCCCTCTGCCTGAAAACACCATCAGATACCTGCCAGGTACGTCACTAGGGATGATGCAGAAATAACATGTAAATAACTTTTTAAGCATGCAGATGTGTGAGCCTCAGTAGAAGCAGCTGTGAGCACTGTCACAGTGAGTTAATGGCATGAGCAGTGGGACTGTACGCAGTGAGGAGCAGGTGTGAGCACAGCGAAACCCTTTAATGCGTAGATGAATCATCATCTAGATTATCTACCATTAACCTTCATTACTATGATTCTTCGCTCTTTGTCCCAGTACTAATTGAAGAATTATCCTCTAGTCCCCAAATGGTCACCACTTCCTAAGCTTTTTTCATTTCCATGGATGACGCCAGTTATCCTCCTATAAACCCTCACTGCCTCTGTTTTTTTGTGTCATTTTTAGGTCTCACCTAGACAGAGCATTCACTGTCTCTTCAAGACCTTTTGTTTTCTATCAATGGTCTTAGAACGCACCCACTGCTTACCACTCATTGGCTTCATTGTCACTCACATTTGCTTGCTTTCTATTGGTCACCTGCAGTAGTCTCCCTTCCCTTTCATGGGTTTTCCCAGCCTTGGAGCATTGATGCATTACTTGTGTCCTTCCACAGCTAATTTTTAGACTGAGTTTTCAGCGGCTCCCTCATGTACTTCCCCACCCCACTTACTTCCCACCCTCATTCGTGTTCCTGGCCGCCACTCACCCTTTATAAGCCCTCTTTCAGATTGTTGATGGGGGTTCTCAGGAAGGAAGGACTGGTGGGAGGCCTCCTTCTTCATCCCATTCCTTACTTACTGAGGATATACCCAAGCAGTTCATCATAATCAAGGTCTGATAGGAACAACCAACAAGACATATTACCAAGATAACATTGCTGGGTGCAGAGAAACCACAATGCTATCATTACTAGACTGTGGAGAAACAAAGACATCCTATGATAAGTTTAATAAAGTTTAATATCAACTTTAAACAAAAATGTCAGCATTACCAGGAAACCATCATTCCAAAACATAATTTAATTCCCGAAGCCCTCTTTCATCTGAGAAACCAGATAAGAAAGCATAGAACAAGTGGAAGCATAAAGAGGTCTACAAAATGAGAAACTCTCCCATTACATTGATCTATCCGCTCTAGAACACGTTTATATTGAAGTTACTGATCCTCTGTCCTAACACTAAGCAAGCTAAAAGGGTGAGAACTTACTGGTAGATACAAAAGTAATATAGCGTCTCTTAGCTGACCCAAAACATAACATTTAGATCCTCTGACATCAATTATCCCCAGCTGCACCATTAGAAAAAAATCTTTTAACCTTGACTCTGAATAGACATTGGCATTCACAACTAAATGAGAATTTATTAATTTCTAGTAGCACTTAAAATAACACCATAGAATAGTTATAATACACAAACAAAAAAACAAATCTTCCATAATTCAATCCTAAATATAGACGGAAAATTAAGAAGGTTCTATTCTCTAAACTCCCTGAGCAGGCGTTAAAACAATGACGCTGTGACGGCGCAGAATGCCACAGTAAAGTCTTGTAGATTTCGCTTCGCCATTTCTGCGGCCCTTTTTAAGGGGGAACACCTACCTCGCATTCATTATACCTGGCACAGGTGTAATGTGGCGCAAGACTTTATAAACTGGCGCAAAGGTATCATTGTGGCAGTTTGTAAATGCGGTTCTGTGTGGGGGACTGTTTGAGCCACCATAGTGTAAAAAAAAAGTATTCTACTGTGGAGCAAAGGGCTTGCAAATAGGCCCCTTAGTCTGTTGTCCTCCAGTAGCTAAAACCTTTGAAAACACAAGGGCTGTCAGCAAATCAATGAAGGCTTATAGGTCCAGAGGTATGTGGATAATCGTTTGCAATTACCATATAACAATTTATTTGCAATTCACTCTTGGTAATTGGCAACACCCATGTACAAATGTTTTAATTACACATTTTAAGGCATATTTAAGTGCCTCTAGCACCAGCATTGCGCCGCCATAGCATTTTGTTTACGCTAAGGCTGAGCTAAATTGGCCTTTTACACTTGTCATATTTACAAAGTGTTGCAATCCATGCGTTACGCCACTTTGTAACCTCTTGCGCCACATTATGCCTGTGCCAGGTGTAATGTATGCAAGGGGTTCCCCCGGTGGGGGAGCTGAAAAATGGTGCAAGTAGATCTAAGAGATTTCTTTGCGCAATTTCTTTCGGCACGTTTAACGCCTGCTCAGAGCGTTTTTTTTTAATTAAGCCCATTTTCTCTGAATTAAAAGGGGATGTGCTTCAAACAAAAAATACAAAGTTTTCTTCCGTTAGACCACTGCCCACTCTTAAAAATGTTTTACAAACATTCACAAAGGTGAAGGGGTCCTTTAGGGATTGCTCCTCATTTGCGAATGGGTTTCCACCTTCTTGATGAAGGCGGTAAAATGTGAATGTTTTGCGACTGCATTCTGGTCACAAAACATTCACACATACCACTGTGATTTGGTATTAGGAAAGGACACCCCTTCCTAATGTCAAATTGCAAACCCAATTTGTGATTCACTAATAGGTTACCGACTTGTGAATGGGGCTTTGTACATTTAAAAAAAGTATTTTCGGGTTTTTAAATGATTCTACGAATGGGCCTTTTGCAAACACAAAAAACTTTGTACACCTGGTCCAAGTTTACTACAGGTTGCCAATTGATGATATATGCCAGGATTCTGCCATCCTGCCACTAGATGTCACTCACAAGGGCCCTGAATCAGACTTTGCACCAGTATAGGAAAGAAATCAGATCTCCATCTCTCCAGTGCAGGTTTTTTCCCACTTCCCTGATGCACTATGGACCTTATAGTTCTCTCTGTTTTCCGACCTGTTAGAAATGAGTTCTGTAGTTGGCAGTCAATTTACACCCTGTCCAAGTAGGGACCCACACTCCCAGCTCACCCCCTTGGTAGCTTGGCACAAGCAGTTGGGCTTATCTCAGAGGCAATTTGTAACTTATTTGCAAAATCACATACAGTAACACAGTGAAAAGACCTCAAATAGACTCCACACCCCGTTAGAAAACCAGCAAATATTTATCTAAATCAAACAAGACGAAAAGGACAAACATCTAACATACACAAGCAAAGATATGCATTTTTAAAACAAAAAAATAGTTTTAATCCATAGAAATCAACAGATACAATGTTTTAGCACAAAGTAACTGGGATGCATCAAAAATAAAGCTGCACAGGTGAGCGTACACTAGAAAAGAATGTGATGCGTTGATGCCTTACTCGCTAGTGAGGCTATGCGTCACGTTTATCTTTGCCGGATAAGCAATGCATCGGTTTCTGGATAAGCAGCCTTGGGTCCGTGCTGTTATGTTGAAGATTTGATGACCAGGGACGGTGCATGGAAAATTCAGATGCACAACGATGAATCCACACAAAGCTGGTGATGCGTCAATTTTCTGCCATTGCTCTGATTTTTCAACAGCGGTGCAGGCGCTGTATCGATTGTTCTGCAGCTCGACTCTGGTGCGTGAATTTTCACTCAGGTTCTGCCAAACTCTCCTTCCAGGGGCCCAGGGACTGGATGTGACACCACTTGGCAAGTCAGGGGGTCTGAGCAAGAGAGCCCAGGTGCTGAAAGACTTAGGGGGTCATTACGACCTCGGCGGTCTTTTCGCAAGACCGCCGAGGTACCGCTGTGCTGAAGACCGCCAATGGTGGTGGTCTTCTGCGCCGGTATTATGACCACTGGCAGGCCGCCGTCCTTTTTCGTACGGAAAGCCACCAGCAGCCATACTGGCAGATGGCGGGAAAGTGGAGGTTGCTCAACCTCCACCGCCACGTCAACAGAACACCGCCCACTGAATCACGTCCCATGATTCAATGTGGCAGTGTTCTGGTGACAGTGTTCTGGTGGTGGAGCTGCCCCCATGGATCCCGTCCCCTCCCGGAGGATCAACAGACAAGGTAAGTTGATCGCCCGTTAGGGAAGGGGGTGGGGGGTTGTTATGTGTTGTGTGCGTGCATGGGGGTGTGCGTGTGAGAGTGTAGAGGGGGTGAGTGAGTGAGTGTATGCGTGCGGGGTGCTGTGTGTATGGGAAATGTGTGCGGGTCGGACGATGTGCATGTCTGTTTGTATGTGTGCAGGTATGTGTTGTCGGGGTGTATGTGTGCGTGTAGGGGTATGTATATGTGCATGTTGGGGTTGTGTGCGTGTAGGGGTGTGTATATGTGCATGTTCGGGGTGTGTGCGTGTAGGGGTGTGTATATGTGCATGTTCGGGGTTGGGGTGGGGGGGTTGTGCCACCTTTGGGGGATGGCAGGGGGGCGGGGGTGTGGGGGGAGGATTTGTGGGGGGTAGCGGGGGTGGGGGAGAACCCTATCAGTGCCAGGGAAGGAATTCCCTGGCACTGATAGTGCCTAGGGCCATGGATCTCATGGCGGTTCCCAACCACCCGAGATCCATGGCGGTATGCAGGGTCCTGATACCGTCAGCCATCTAGTGATGACCGCCGGGCTGGAGACCGCAATCTCCAGCCCAGCGGTCTTGACCACCATGGCGGTCAGAATGGTGAAGTGGTCGGATTACCGCTGCGGTCATAATTCAATTTTTTTTTCCGCCGGCCTGTTTGCGGTCTTACTGCCGCTTTACCACTGACCGCCAGGGTCATAATGACCCCCTAAGTCTTTGATGTCCCTGAGACTTCTTAACAAGAAGCAAGCTCAGTTCAAGCCCTTGGAGAATCTTCAGAAGCAGGATACACAGCAACGTCTAGTCTTTGTCCTCTCTAAGGCAGCAGCAGCAACTGCAGGCCAACCCAGCAAAGTACACACAGCAAAGGAGCAGTACTCCTCCTCACAACTCCTCAGCACTTTTCCTTGGCAGAGGTCCCTTTCTTGATCCAGAAGTGTTCTAAAGCTATGGGGTCAACAGTCCAATGCTTATACTCATTTCTGCCTTTGAAGAAGGCAAACTTCAAGGGAAAGTCTTTGAAGCACACAAGACCCTGCCTCTTCCTTGCCCTGCCCTACTCTAGGGGGTTTGAGTCTGTATTGGGTGAGGGCAGACACAGCCCATTCAGGTGCAGGTGTCAGCTCCTCCCTCCCATTCCAACCCAGGAAGACTCATCAGGATAGGCAGGACACACTTCAGCTCCCTTTGTGTCACTATCTAGAGTAAATTCACAAACAACCCAACTGTCAGTCTGACCCAGACATGTATTCAGCAGACAAGCAAAAGCAAGGAATGGTTAAGTAAGAAAATGCTCACATTCTAAAAGTGGCAATTTCAAACAGACAATCTGAAAACCAACTTTACCAAAATATGGGCCTGATTACAACTTTGGAGGAGGTGTTAATCCTTCCCAAATGTGACGGATATACCACCAGCCGTATTACGAGTTCCATAGGATATAATGGACTCGTAATACGGCTGGTGGTATATCCGTCACTTTACCGTCACTTTTGGGACGGATTAACACCTCCTCCAAAGTTGTAATAACCCCCTATGTTTTTTAAATTGGGAGTTCAGAGACCCCAAACACCTATCTTGATCTGCTCCCAATGGGAAACTACACTTTAAAAATATTTAAGGGCAACCCTCATGTTAACCTTTGGGAGAGATAAAAGTTGCAATAATGAAAACTGAATTTGGCAGTATTTCACTACCAGGACATGTAAAACACACCAGTATGTGTCCTGCCTTTTAAATACAAAGAAACCTGCCCACTGGGCTACCTAGGACCTACCTTAGGGGTGACGTACATGTAGTAAAAGGGAAGGTTTGGGCCTAGCAAGTGGGTGCACTTGCCAAGTTGAATTGGCAGTGCAAACCTGCACACACACACTGCAGTGGCAGGTCTGAGACATGTTTACAGGACTACTCATGTGGGTGGCACAATCAGTGCTGCACGCCCACTAGCAGCATGTGATTTACAGCCCCTGGGCACCTCTAGTGCACTTTACTATGGGCGTACTAGTAAATCTAACATGCCAATCAGGGATAACCAAACATAATCACAATTTATACAGGGAGCACTTGCACTTTAGCACTGGTCAGCAGTGGTAAAGTGCCCAGAGTACCAAAAACGAAATCCAACACACAGTCAAAAATACAGGAAGCAGAGGCAAAAAGACAGGGGAATCCATCCCAAGGATGACAGGTTCAACAAGACCCTTCCTAGATCATGGCCTGGTGGGAGTGCCATATTCTCTAGCTTGGTTCCTGGATCCTATGTTTATTCTGACCCCTTTATATTTGCAATTTGCACCCTTTCCTATAGGTGTTGCAATCCATACTCTGTTCCAGGTTTTCCCATTACCTGTCACCTCTGGTCTTCCTTTCTCCAGGTCCCAATTCAGCCTTCCCTTCATTGGTGGTTCCCTGCCTCCCTGTACCTGGTTAAGTGCTTGCACCTGGCTTTCTCCCTGTACCTGTGCCCCTTCCCCGAGCCTTCACCCATTTGAGCCCTGTGAACTCTGAGTGTGGCGGCTTGCAACTGACTACTGTTGAGTCTCCTGTGCTCTGTTCTGGTCCTGCTGCTGTTATTACAGGCTAGTTCTTTGATTCTGTTTACCTTATTCCCTGTTTCTCATGTTCCTGTTTTTGGATATGTGGAGTATTTGTTTCTGTCTGTTGTTTTCCTGCATCTCTGTTCCTGTGTTAGCCATTGATCATAGTCTCCTGTCTGCACTCTTCTAGATCAGAGACAGACCTGTTTTGTGCAGATTCCTTGCCTTGGTGTTCTGTGTTCTTGTTTGTCTACATATTTCCGTCTTGCCTTGTTTGAGTGTAGATCTTTCCTAGCCTTGTTTTCAGTATTTCAAGGCTGTGAATTCCAGTCCTATTCCTGGCACTGATTCCAGACCCACTTTTCCCTGAGCCCAGTTTCTGTTTTGGTGTTCCTTGTTCTGTTCCCTGTTGTTCTGTCTTGTGGTTATATTGTACTTTTAATTCTCCTAGCTCCCAAGTGTTCCATTAGACTTCAAGGCCTTTGGCACCAAAAACTATGCTGCACTCCATCTCCATTGCTGAGTATCTCCCCGAGCTTGGTGAGATTAATAAGCTCCTTGCTTTTGTAGAACATCTTTTCATCTCACAGATAGATCACTATTCTAGGAGCATACAAACTATCATTTATGGTAATTTGTCTATTGTCTCCCCTGTTTTCATTTGTTTTAGAACTTGTATTATCCTACGGTTTCCATTTACAGACTTTGAGTTTCCTAATCAAAGCTTGTTCCTGTCTACTCCAGTGTCTTCCCAGCCTTCAGGTACTTTCGTGTTTTACACCAGCACTGGAACTCCCTTTTTCCTATAGAGAGCTCACCCCCCCCATATTTCAGCCTTGTTGCATTCTCACCAAGCTGGACCCCCATACAATATGGTCAAAAATGTCTCCTGCAGGTATAATAAAAAAACATTTCAGAAAACCACAAACTGTAAAAAGGCTTGTATTTTCTTTTTCACTAATATGACCCAATTTAGAAACACCTGACCACTAGTTGAAAAGCCTGAAGTCCCTCTTGGTAAGCCAAATGCCCTAGAATAAAAAGTCTTACACAAGTACTCATCGATTGTGAGAGCCTAGCCTCTTTCTAGCATGGTTACCCCCACTTTTGGCCTATTTGTGAGTGTGTGTCAGTGTGTTTTTACTGTGTCACTGGGATCCTGGTAGCCAGGACCCCAGTGCTCATAGATGAAAACCTATATGTCAGTGTGTTTTGCCTGTCTCACTGGGATCCTGCTAGCCAGGACCCCAGTGCTCATAGTTTGTGGCCTAACGTGTATGCCTGTGTAGTGCCTAACTGTGTCACTGAGGCTCTGCTAATCAGAACCTCAGTGTTTAAGCTCTCTCTGCTTTTAAATTTGTCACTGTAGGCCAGTGACTTCATTTACCAATTTCTATTGGCACACTGGACCCCCCTTATACGTCCCTAGTATATGGTACCTAGGTACCCAGGGCATTGGGGTTCCAGGAGACCCATATGGGCTGCAGCATTTTGCCACCCACAGGGAGCTCAGACATACCCTTACACAGGACTGCCATTGCAGCCTGCGTGAAATAGTGCACACACTATTTCACAGACATTTTTACTGCGCTTAAGTAATTTATAAGTCACATATATGTCTAACCTCTACTTGCTGAAGGTTAGGTGCAAAGTTACTAAGTGGGAGGGCACCCGTGCACTAGCAAAGGTGCCCCCACATAGTTCAGGGCCATTTCCCCGGACTTTGTGAGTGCGGGGACACCATTACACGCATGCACTACATATAGGTCAATACCTATATGTAGCTTCACAATGGTAACTCCGAATATCGCCTTGTAACATGTCTAGCATCATGGAATTGTCCCCCCCATTTCAAATCTGGTATTGGGGAGCCAATTCCATGCATCCTTGGGGCTCCACTATGGACCCCCAAAGAGTACTGCCAAACCAGCTCCCTGATACGTGCACTGCAGCTACAGCTGCTGCCACCTCATAGACAGGGTTCTGCCCTCCTGGGGTCTGGGCAGCCCAGTCCCAGGAAGGCAGAACAAAGCATTTTCTAACTTCCTAACGTAGCCTCCCACAGCCTCTGGGAATGGTTTGAAGGGCACAGATGGTGCCCTCCTTGCATAAACCAATCTACACTTGTTCAGGGGCCCCTTGTCCCCTGCTCTGGCGGGAAACTGGCCAAAGGGAGGGGGAGTGGCCACTTCCCTGTGGGGGCACTCTGGAGGGCTCTGAGTGGCCAGTGCCAGCAGGTGACGTCAGAGACCCCTCCTGATAGGTTCCTCCCTGATAAGGTAGCCAATCGCCCTCTCAGGGCTATTTAGGGTCTCTCCTGTGGGTTCTCTTCAGATTCTGCTTGCAAGTTTGTTCAGGAATACTCTGCAACAACTTCAGACTCTTCTTACCTCGGATCAACCGCAGCCTGCTCCAAGAAACGCGGTAACTGCAACAAAGTGTCTACAAGAGACACTTTTCTTCAGCAACCTCAGCTCCAAGTCAGCAACTGCAACAGTTTCCACAGTGTGCACGTTCTGGGTACTCCCTGTCTTCTTCATCCTGCACCAGAAGAACGGAATCACTCTCCTGCTCCAAGCAGGCACCTTCCAAGATGACGACCGGAACCCTGGGACTCCTCTCACAACGACGAGCATGCTCCGAAGGACACAGAGGGTGGACATCATCGACATAAACTGTCCTGAGGTCCTGCTGACGCAAGTTGAAGGAAGTAAGTCCTTGCCTTCCCCCGAGAACGATGGTACCCTGGTGTACTGTGTCTTCTTCACCTCCTGAGGCCTCTGTGCACTCTTTGCAAAATTCCTTCGTGCACAGCCTGGCCCAGGTCCCCAGCACTTCACCTGCGATGCTCAACTCGCTGAGTTGTTCTCCGGCGGTATGGGACCTTCTTTTGTTGTGCTGCATCATCCACGTTTTGCACCTCCTTTGAACCTGGATCCTGCGGCTTCTAGGGGTGCTGGCTGGTATCCTGAGGGCTGTGTAAAGTTCTGAGAGCCCCCTCATCCTCCTCACACAGAGTTGAGCCACACAGGTCCCTCCTGGGTCAATCCAGCGCCATTTTGACAAAAAACGCACTTTTGTCGTAGCCAAGGCTTGTTGGTGCCTTCCAACATGAAATCTCATCTGCAACAACTTTCACACTGTGGGACATCTATTGCATCATGCAGGAACCCGCTGGCATCTTCCTATGGTGCAATTCTGCGGTCTTCAACTAACAGTGGACTCTTCTTTTGCGCACTCTTCTGGGCTGGCAGGGGCTCCTGTCCTTCCTGGAACTTCTTTTGACTTCTGGACTTGGTCCCCTTCCTTTGCAGGTCTTCAGATCCAATAATCCAGCAGATGTTCTTTGCAGTCTTGGTTGGCTGCTGCAAAATCTCAAAAATGAGGTGCAGTGTGTCCTTAGGAAACGTGCAGTACTTTACTCCTGCATTTCTGGGCTCTGAGGAGGGGTAATTTACTTGCCTTTACTGTATTCCTACTCTCCCAGCAATTCTGCACACACTACACTTGTCTGGGGGGGGGGGGGGGGGATTTGTGATTCACATTCCACTTTTTTGATATATGGTTTGTGTTGCCCCTAGACCTATTTTCTCCCATTGCATTCTATAGGGTTTCCTACTGTTTGCATTGTTCTATGACTATCTACTTGTCTAATGTTGGTGTCTAGTGTATATATTGTGTATAATACTTACCTCCAGAAGGAGTATTGTCTCTGAGATATTTTTGGTACTGTGTCACCCAAATAAATACTTTTATTTTTGGTAACACTGAGTATTGTCTTTACTTATAAGTACTGTGTAACTATAAGTGGTATTGCAGGAGGTTTGCAGGTCTCCTAGTACAGCCTAAGCTGCTCTGCTATAGCTGTTATAGCTACCTCTATCAGCCTAACCTGCTAGAACGCCTCTAACATTTCACTAATAAGGGATAACTGGACCTGGTATAAGGTGTAAGTACCCAAGGTACCCACTACAAACCAGGCCAGCCTCCTACATCAATTCAAGCTAGAGGCATTTATGGTTAGAACGTCTCAGATTCCAGAGTGGTTTTTTCCATATTTCAAGGGCTGAATACTAAGTTAACCACTCATGAATACTCCATAGGACTGAACGTAATGTCTCATTTGTTTATGATGAAGATTTATGACTACCTTTGCCCGGGTGAATTTTTGTTCAAGGAATAAAATCAGAGTTACTGTTTACTAATATTCCTTACTTCAATACCATTAGCTCTAGAATACACTTCAACTTCTATCTCGATGCAAGGAAAGGGAAAATAGGAAGAACCCTGTTTCAAGAATAGTACAATATCATGGCCCAAATTAAACAATGTTCTTTATTAGCCACATATGGCACCTCTTTCTATTTATTCAAAAAAGCATACTATGGTCAACCTGGAACAAGCCAATTGTGCATCTCCCCAAAAAGATGATGGTAAAAGGATCTTGATTCCAGAGGACACCTGAGAAAGCAAGAACCAATTAATATATATAGAGATGTTTTTTGAGTTGCTAATGAAAAGAAAGACAATTCACAAAAAGACTGTTAAGGAGATTGAAGAATCAAAATTGGAGAAATTATAAAAATAATTTTACCCTTTAAACAGTATACCCTTACTTGAAAGATGATTTATATTCCAAACTTGAGGTTCAAGAGTGCTCCCTGAAACCTAGAACTTTTAGAGAACCTGTTTATCACTGGTTCAGATTCATCTTCTGCTGGATCATCTAATGAACAAGACTCAAGTGACTGTCCCTTGAACTACAAAGGGTTTCATTTTTAGAGAGAGTCCAATAAGGAGGAATGGGAAGATACAAAGCAAATCAACTCTGGGAAATAAAGTCAAGATGCCAGACATCAAAGAATCTGTAAAAACACCTAATTTCCAAAATACCTTTAACCAAATATCCTGACCAGAGGTTTAACTTTTGACCTTTTCTTTGTGAAATTAAAAGCAAAGCAAATTACTTAGGAAGATTCAAATGAAGGTGTTTTTCCACAAAATAGAATACAGCATCTCTCTCTAAACATCTTGAGTTTCATTTACGAGGGCCGTGGCCAAAACGCTGCTGCCCTCTGCCACCGAGAAAGGGGAATGCACTGTATCTACAAGATACAATGCATTTCTGTCCTCTCTCCCTGTGGTGGTGCACACATTGCTGCCTAGTACCATGGTGCAGGGGGGTTTGTGTTGTGGGGATGATGGTTTTTGTGCAGAAAGGGACACCTTCCTGCACAAAAGCAATTACAGGAGGTGTTTTGCTCTTTCTATGTGTGCTGCAAAGTGCAGCACACATAGAAAGAGGAAAGAATAGGGAGAAATAAAGATATTTCTCCCTGTTGCATAACTCCTATGCCACACCTGAGCTGGTGCAGGAATCTGACACATTCCCAGACTTGTAAATCTGGGAATACGTGAGATTACTTCATGTTCCATGGGTGTTGCATGGGAACACACCAAGTAACACCCATGGAACTCCCCTTTCACGCAGTGTTAATTGTGAAAGAGTTCCATATTTACAAGGCCATGTAAAGCCACGCAAGGAGACTTTGTGTGGCCTTATAAATATGGGGTGGCGCACTGCTCCACCAGAGCATTAAAAAAAATGCTGCTCCGGTGGTGCAGTCTGTTGCTAGGGCCTCAGAAACAAGGCCCCTGTTCCCAGCAGTAAGTTCACATTCTGGCTCCCTTCAAGGTAAATGCAAAATAAAGTAATCACCTTTGAGAAAATGGTCTTCTCTGCAATTAAGCAACTCAAGAAGAAAAACCACTGTTTCAAAGATATTGTGATATACTCTCAAGTGAAAGCTATGTCACCCTTGAAGAATCAGAACATGTGGTTATAGAGCAGGCAGACAAATACAGTGACATTGGTATTTGGGGCAAAGTAAAGTTCCTGGAGTTATGATCAACTCTACTATTGAAAACTTTTAGAAGATCCTACTGTGAAAATCAAAAAAGACCCTTTCAAAATACTCCAACACGGTTTTGACAAAGGTTATTTTGGTTGAAAGTCATTCCAATTTCCGGAAAATAAAGCACCTTATAGTCCTGTCCTTTATCATCTCCCAAAAATTCATAAAGACATTGAAAACACCCCGTGAGATTACTCATTTCAGTGTGCCAGTTTCTTCTAGAGGCCATATGAAAGCAACTCATACAGTCAAGATACCACAGATTCTATATAGAAAATTGAAGGAACACTTTTTGACAAAAAAAGCACAATGTTTAGTAACACTTGACATTGTGTTCCTCTATACTATTATACCACATGAAGAAAAACTGGAAATGGTTTAACTTTATCTACAGGAGAGGGAACAACCACATCAGGTGCCAGCTCAACTTGTCCTGCCTTTATCCAAAATTCTTTTTAAATTTTTTTTTTTCCAAAGTTAATGGCATTGCAATGGACTGTTCTTTTGCCCCAGAAACCGCATTCTTGCATTTTTCTGTGTCTAACTCTTACTGTTTTACTATGAAATTTCTTGTAAAATAATTGATGAATGAATTAATGAATTCGAGCATTGGCCAATCAAGCACTGTTTTTTTTAATGTCTTCTGTTAAGAAATGTTTAACTTATTTCTATGTGAGCTACTTTGGGTCAGATTCACAAGGCCCTATCGCCTCAGGAGCGTCACTTTTTGCAACGCTCTGGTGGCGCTAACCACTGCTCCATGTTCACAAGAAGGTGTAACGCCACTTTTGTGGCTTTAAGCCTCCTTGCAAATATGGGCCCCTCCAGCGCAGTTTTCTGTGTCATATGGGTGTGCACTGTATGTTGCAGTGGGCGTTCCACTGCAACATCCATTGCTTTTGACGCTGCCACAGATTTACGAGAAATCATAAATCTCGAGAAATCACAAATCTGTGGCAGTGCCAAAAACACCATCCCAGAGGTGGCATTAGCATGCGCAATGAGGAGGAATGCTTTTAACCCTCCTTGATTTTTGCTTTTTCTATGTGTGCTGCAGCACACAGAAGAAGAAAAATGCGATGGATTATTGTTTATGTGCAGGAAGACGTCACTTCCTGCAAATAAACAATCATTCAAAAATGACACTTTGGTACTTCTGCAGCACACATAGAAGTGCCAAATCGCTAGTGCAGATTGTTTATGTGCTGGAAGAGACATCTTCCTGCACATCAACAATCACTCCCCTCGACACAGACAACCTTGCACTATGGTGCAAGGATGCCTGCATTGGTGCATGCAGCTTAATTTAGCTTCAGTGAAGGGGAAGACACAGGGCAAGCAACCACACAAGAAAGAATGGAGGAAACAACAGAAGGATAGTGGGTACATGAGCACGGACAACAACCGAGGCACCAGCAGACAGAGTTATCTTGGTATTGGACAAGCAAAAATAGGCTACAATGGAAGGAGGGAGGATGGAAGAAAACGAGCAACAGCGTAGGCAAGAACAATAGAAGGGAGGGTGGGGTGGTCAAGCAACACAGACAAGGACAGGACGGAAAAGGGGGTAGAAGTACACAAGGGAGACAGCCGAAAAAGGCTCACTCGGGTAGAGTATTTAAACATAAAGAAATGATTAGCATCTAAAAAAACAAGAAGTAAAAGGACACAGTTAATGCATCCAATCTCCAAGGGAAGAACACACATACGAAGAGAGAGGAAGCCTGTGGCTGCTGACCAATAGAAAAACAGGCAAATGAGACTGACAATGAGGCCAACCAAAGGTAAGCAATGGGCGGGTTCTAAGACCACTGATAGAAAGCAAAAGGTCTTCAAGAGACAGTGCATGGCATGTCTAGGCAAGACCTAAAACTGACACAAGAAAACAAAACACTACCATCCAAGACCATGGAGTTTATAGGAGGATGAATGGTGTCATCCATGAAAATAAAAAAACCTGGTAAGTGGAGAATAGAATAAATGTTCATTATGTAAGGGTTGAGATGGGAAGGAGATGAGGAGATAACGGTATGCATGCAGCGAAGACTGGATGTGACTACAGTGAGTTACTGGTGCGATGGAACAAAAGATGTGCATACAATGAAAATCAGAGATGCGTAAAGTATGGAAGTGGTGTAAGGAGAGGCAATCAGCCTTGAGAAACCCCTGGGCCTGCGTGCAAAGAAGGGGCGAAACAAGTGTTAGTTGATGTGTTTTCTTTGAAACCAAGCTCGACCCTTCAGCAATCAACCTTTATTCACCAATAGGTAGTGATGTTGAAACACAACAATATTGCATCGGATAAACGAGTCTCCATTCAGAGTGTGATCAGAGATATTAATAAATCTGATTGGACCTCTAACTTCCTTAATCACATTTATTTCCTAGTCAGAAAGGGAATTCTACCACTTGGTGAGACCAGTTGTAAAAACTGGACTTCTGACCCAATCACAAAGGGTATTTGACATCCAGAACAAACTGCCACAACCCTTGAGCAGGAATGAGCACAGTGAGGCACAGAGGTTAGCAGAGGGAGGCAAGGGCACATCTGCAGTGAGATGCAGATGTGAGTACTTTGGGACCCTGGCACGAGCAATGGGAATCAAGGACGTGCTGATAGTGAGGAGCAGGTGTTAGTTTAGTGACACTGGTATGAGCGCAGGGAAACAAGGGTGTGCACACAGTGAGGAGCAGGTTTGTGTACAGTGAGGGACTGGTGTGAGCAAGGAGGGAGTGTGATGATAGTGAGGTCCCAGTGTTAGCAGAGGAAATGAAGGGTGTGCAGGCACTAGGGAGCAGTTGCAAGGGTTTGTTCTGCTGCATGAAGCTGAGATGTGAACCCTTTGGGACACTGGCATGTGCACAGGGAATCAAGGCTGTGAGCACAGTGAGAAGGGGGTGTGAGCACACAAAGCACTTGTGTCAGCAGAGGGATCAAATGGGGTGCAGTCGATGCACTCAGGAGCAGGTGAGAGCGCAGCGAGAGTGCCCAACTGGCATGAGTGAAGGAAATCAGGGGTGTACGTACAGCCAGGAGCAGGTGTGAATATAGAAAGGCAGTATTGTGGGAAACACAAAGAGGCATCCTTTCAAGTTCTTATCTATGTACACAAAATTGAAAACAGTACTGGGATGGGATGGGAGGTCAAGGTAGGGCTACAGAAGAGGACAACGCTATTGGGAGGTGATATGGAATGGAAAAGCAGCACACCAACATGTTCATGAAGTAGCCCATATCCCAACACAATGAGGTCACCCAGTGGCTCTTCACACATGCCCACATCTAGGGTGGAGGGGCCGGGAAAGAGCGTGTGCTCAAGTCGGGGGTTCTTGATCACTCACAAGAATGGGGCCCAGACTGCCTCGTGTGTATGCAGTTTATCATTAAGCCTCTGTTGCCAATGGTGAAGTATACAAAATGTGTCCATGGCTAATGAGGTAGCCAGCCAACAGTGTTTGTATGTTGGCACACCAGGGAGATCTGAGGAGTCTTGTAGTATGACAAGCTGGGGTGTTTCTAATTTTTTTATGCATCACTCTTTAAAAAAAAAACAGCCTTACTCATGTGTCCTTCCATCCTCAATCACAACTCCTGTTCAAATCCCCAAGCCTGGAACAATAATTTTTTCCAGCAGTTACTCCTGCATGGCAACAGATAGCATCAATGAACTTAGTGGCAGTTTCACACAGTCAATGGAAGTAACATCCCAGACCTGTTTAGAAATGTCACATCTGTAGGCTGACTTCATTTTGTGACCTTTATAGATTCCTAAAATGTCCTTTTACAGAATATTGAAGAGAAAAGGTTTTGAAAAATCTGGAGTTAAATAAAGTGCCAAAAAGACAGGAAAGTTACTTACCTATAATTCTAGTTCCACAAGAGGTACTATATAAATATGCCTATATACATACGCAAAAAGCATTTCATTAGAAAAGTGCAAATTACACAGAAATGGACTGTGTAGCATATAAGAAAGTTACAATTGACCAAAATATGTTTCCACTTTTAAAAACTATTGATAAAAAACATCTGTCACAGGCCTTTTATAAAGGGAGAAGGGAGGACATGAAGGGCAATGTTAGCAGATAGGCTGCCTTGGAAGTAATAGTAAAACTGCCCCATCACCCCCCTGCCCCCAGGTGATAGTTAGTTCAGTTCATGTTTATGGAGCCAAATTAATTCTAGGGGAAAGAGTCAAGACCACTGCTTAGTATAGCAAGTATAGAAAGCCCATCCTGCTAGAAAAAGGCAGATTAGAAACCATAAACGGCATCCAATATCACCCAAATCAATTTCACCCGAAGGCCTGTCCCAGTTGTGCAACAACTGAGGTGTCCAGATGAAGGCAATAATGTCTCATGAAGTACGGACGCATGACCCTGATTCAGCCTTACAAATCTTAGAAGTAGGGACATTCCTTAGTAGAGACACAACAGCTACTTTTCAATGGTTAAGTGAACTTTGGGTCTATGAGAGACAAAAGTGTTTGTCAACTGGAAACAAAGCAAAATGAAAGGCATTATTAATTTAGGATTTCTTTGTCTGTGGATGACTAGCCCTTATAGGGCAACAGTTTAATAAAAGACAATAATCTCCACCATCTCAATTCTATTGTTCTGTCCCCACGGAAACTTTTAAAACTCTCTTTATGTCCGGTATGTGAAGGATTCCAATTGCTAGGGCTGAAGGGTCAGGAAAGGAAGCAGGTAAGGTAATAGCCTGATTGATGTAGAAGTCTGAAACTACTTTGAGTTGTAAACCTGGGAGAGTTCTCATCACCATTTACATCAACCACTGCTTGAACTTCCACCATCTATCCAGAGACCTACGCTTTGCCTCCCTCTCCCTTGCTGCCACCCCCCGTATCCACCATAACAACTGTGGAGGACACTCATTCTCCTACCTCACTGCAAAATTCTGCAATGAACCCACCCCTCACCTAAAGATAGCACCCTTGCCGCTTTAATTCAGGAAAGGACTCAAGACCTGGCTGTTCAACTGATCTGCCTTTGCAACAGGGTCCTCAGCACCTGGATAGCCACCAGTGACGAGTCACGCTCCACAAGTACTGTTCGTTGGATTGGTTGACCACTTTGTTCTTAAAGAACACAGTGTTAGGTTCTTGAGAACCCAGTTCCTAACTTTTTCTTACTCTGTAAGCAGAGGTGATTTGTACTAAAGAGTCAGCTTTCCCTATACATTTTTAACTTAGCTATAGGCTTAAAGGATGGATGAATTAACTATGTTTAACTCAAATAGTGAAGAAGAGAACCTAGCAGGAGAAAATACTTTTCTAATTCCCTCCAGGAATTCTTTAAAAAACTAAATTCCAAAGTAAGACGTTTGTGTAGATTTCCTACATACAGTGATGCTGCAAGGTTTACCTCAAATGATGAAAATTGAAGCAACGCCTTGCCAGGTGTAGAAGGTAAGGGATCTCCACTTTTTCCTGACAAATGGAGAGATCACAGTGGTTTTAGATACTCTACATGTGGAACTTATTCTGTTTAAAAGTGTATGATGCTATATTGCTTCATTTAAAACACCAATTTGGTCTTGTAGCAAGACAAATACCCATACTGTAAGAATTTAAGAATTCAGAAATCAGGCCACAGAGTTAAGCAATGAAAGGATTTGTCCCTGGTCATGTAAAGGAGATCCAGTCTACACTGCAACTTGCTGTACTACCAAGTTGGTAAAGGAGGCGCCTGATCCACCAATGAAATGGCTGCTCTGGTGCTATCAAGATCATTCTGGTTTTGCAGTTGTCCCACTTGAGCAGCACATTTAGGAGCCGCAAAAAGGGGGGAAATACATACAGAATTGTCCCTGCTGATTCTATAAAAAAGCATTCTCATTCAATCCAATTTGATATCTGCTGAGAAGTCTATTTGAGAGACACTTGGTAGCATGTTGCCACTGAGAACCCACTTTGTTGGTTGGTGTAAAACGCATCTGAGTGAGCCTGCGTCTGCATTCTGGATCCCTAGAAGATGGGTTTCATTTGTGCTTCCAGAGACAGTAGTCAGATCATCCCTGCCATCTGGCTCTAAAATTTAACTTTCATGGAGCACTCTCGAAACAGATATTTAAAGGTGCATCATACACATTCTGGAAAGCGATATTTATTGAAGCATCATACACATTACATTTTGAAGTTGTGCCAGAGAACTTACAACTGCTTTTCTCTGTGCTGTGGGCATTGATTAACTTCCACTGGTGCTCTGGATAGCTATAGCCCATACAGCTTTCAAAATGGCCTAAAAACCTGCAGTTTCAAATACATCTCATCTGTACCCTCTTACATTTTAGAGACACAATGTCAGAATAGTTTTTTATAATATTTGAACTATACATTTTTCTAAAATGAAGATATGCCCCGTCAGAACAACTTAAAAGTGGGGACTGATATGGCCATACACCTCTTATATACTGTATATTTCTTACCTGATGATCTCTGTAGAGCACAAAACTGTACTAATAAGCAAGATCGACAAACAGGGAACATAGGGGCTGCATGAAGAATCAATGGTTTAAGAGGGAGCCTTGAGTGACAGTGAGGGTGAGATGAAGACCAGAAGCCTCAAAGACACAAAAATCTGATTAAAACATATGAGCTGAAGATCCCCAAGGTGTGGATAGGCCTGAGTGGTTGCAGAGTTATAAGGTATAAGGAGACACAGGATCTGCAACAATGCTGTGAGCTCAAGGGAACCTTCTGCTAAGTATCTTCAGAATGACAAGGAGCTACAAGAAGAGCTAGAAGAGTTGTGAGAAGGCGTACAGCTGCTGTGACTGGACATATGAGAGAGGGGCACACAGACCAGGAAATGAGGGTGCAATGCTGGTAAGAAAGAGCACCACAACAAGGAGTGGCAGGCCATGTTAGAAGAGGATCCAGATCGTGGAGCTCCAAGGAAGTTGTAGACTTACGAAGTTTAAGGTGCCCCAGTTGCTAAGGGTACACATTAGTGCAGAAGCTGCAAGGGCACCAGGAGCTGTAGATCTTCCTAACCCCATGTGCTGCATCTAGAACAATAGCTGCAGAAGAGATAGGACATGCAGGGAAGCTTCTCTTTGCAGAGGCTGGATAGGCAAAGTTCTGACTCAATAGATTTTTAGTCAAAGAGAAGCTGCAGTAGATGCTTAGACCAGCAAAGTCTAATGCCGCAGTATAAGTCAGGAGGTACCCCTCATCTTTTGCAAAAATATGTTGGCAATTCTGCATGGCAATGAAAATGCAGATGCTGGACAGTAAAAGTGTATTTAGTAGGTGCGGGTGAACAATTTGGCTTTTCCCGCGAGGTTCGCAAAATTTTGCCCTGTGTTCTGCTTGGAGCACTGTGTTCCAGCAAAACTCTGCCAACCACTGTGTGGCTGAGTTTTTTCTTGTGTGCGGCTTGCCAGTGTTTACTTGGTAACAGCCAGCATAAATTTGTGTCCCCTTGAGCAATTTTTGGGGAGCTAGAACGCCTCTTGGTGAGATTTCTCAACGCGGGTGGTTGCAGCACGTCATGACCGTACACGCTGAGAAAGCTACTGTTTGAGTACAAACAAAATCTACTGAAGTGTCACAAAGAAGCAGTTCCACTCTGGCCTAGGCTTTAGTTCTCAAACTAGAGTCAACGTAATGTAAGAAACTTGGTGTAGTACGGTAATGGGAGTTACAGAGATATGTTATATTGCATAATAAATTAACTATGGTTAAAGTAATGTAAATTACATTTTATACTTTGCAGCTTGGTGTTAAAGAAATGCAAGCAACCATATTTAATGGGTAGAATGAGGTTAGGGCAGCATAGTTATCCTTGTGTATTAAACAGCTTGTGGGTAAGGTAATGTAAGGAACCATGTGTACAGTGCAAACTGGTGTTAAGGTAGCATAGTTAACCTTTTGTATTAAACCAGTTGTGGGTAAGGTAATGTAAGTAACCATATTGTACAGTGCAGACTGGGGTTTTGTTAACTTTGTGTATTAGGCAGTTGGTGGTTAAAGGAACACATAACCAAGTGTACTGTGCACAGTGGGCTAAAGGTATGGTAGGTATGTATTATGCAGAGTGTGTTATGATACTGTAAGTAACGTTGTATACTGTGAACTCTTGGGGTTAAGGAAACACAAGTAAACTTGTGTATGGACCAACCTGTGATTAAAGTAATGCAAGTAACGGGGGGCGTGGCCAAGATGGCGATCGGAGCAGCAGCATAAACCGCAGTTCCGTCGCCCAGCCCGTACAATCATCCTGATATCAATTACTTAGCCCTCCCTGGGGGCAGGGTGAGGAAGCTGTTCGAGGGTCCCCGAGGTTCTGCACCAACGCCTAAGCTTGCAACATCGGAGAAGCTCAAATCTCGGAGCTGCGACCCAAAGAAAGTACGCCGCCGCGCTCGGCGCCAGCCTCGCAGGCAGCTCAGCCCAACCACTTATGAGCCGCGCTCACCGGAACCGGCATTGGTTTTCAGCCGCTACGTATCGGAGGTAAGGGCTTGCCGCCGCGTCCCCGTCGTGCGCGCCGAAGCTGCCAGCTGGCTAGAAAAGGAGCCGCTCGGCATGCACAGGGCCGGCCGAGTCCCTCCCGCAGGCGTCCTCGCTCGTGGAACGCGGCGCCGGAGCGCGCGTATACTAGCTCAGTCGCCCGAGTCCCGCCTTAAAATTAGGCTTCATATCTGTGTCAGCTGCAACTTAATTTGGATGTTATTAGCGGCGCGCGAGGCGGCCGGAGGAGGGGGGAAAAATAAATAAATAAATAAAGGGCATAATTGTGCAATTGAAGGATCGACCGCCGCCATTTTAAGTACCTCGGACCTTAGGGAGACAAATTTCCTATAGCTCAGTAACAGTATACCAGCCAGCAAACTTAACCAAACTGCACAAGCATTCCCCTCAAACGCGCTGCATATCGGGGATACTGACTGGCGTCACTTAAACAAGTACAACACCTCAAGCCCCACTATGCCCCCTCTAGGGCACCAAGTGTGTTAGCACTGGCAAAGACAATGTAACAGGCGCAAGTGGGTAGTAACAGGGTCAGTATGAACTGTGAACACATCCTTTGGACTACAAGAAGCGTAAACTAAAATATAAGAAAAGCTCCCTGAAGAAACCCTCCAGCTTGCAGTCCCGTAACAAGTTAAACATTTCTTTCAAGCAATCCCAAATGCTCAGCACAAGTAATGCCTCCACTTTATAGGGAAACGCCATACCCACGCCTCCTCTACTACGCGCTATCTGGACTCGGCCGACTCCGCCAACTGCAGTCTCTTTAAACAGATAGTCAGCCCCCTCCGGCTGCTCCTTTCTCGCTAAATTGCCAGTCGCCTGCCCCAGTCGTCTGGCTTACCACAATACTTGATTGGATAAGCTTTAGCCGCTGCGGTCCCGACTGCAACACTACATCCATAGCCACTGTCACAACTCTCAAATGGTAAAGCCAAAAACCACTCGGGCCCCCCTCACCAAAATGGATCAAACTACAACAACCCATCCGGAAGCGCACGCCAATGCGCAATCAACATTACAGAAGCTGGAACTAACTTTACAATCACACACTTCACAATTCGAAAAAATCCTGCAAGCCATCCTAGACACTAAGACCACCTTGGAAGCCAAAATAGGCTCTGTAACAGAGGACCTCAATATCCTCCGCACCGATCAACACGCACTAGCAGACAGAGTATCCGAACTCGAAAAAGACATGGCGCCTTTACCAGGCACCACGGCAGACCTGCAACTACAGCTATCGCAATTATCAACAGAAGTTGATTCCTTAAAGCGCAGAACTGAAGATGCAGAAGGCAGATCTCGTCGCAACAACATACGCCTGGTCGGTTTTCCCGAACGCGCTGAGGGCTTAAGCGCAGAGCTGTTTATCGAGCAATGGCTAATAGACACAATCCTCAAAAATAATATCCCGAAGTTCTTCTCAGTTGAAAGAGCACACAGAATTCCAGGCAAACCCCCAGCACCGGGCTCGCAACCCCGCCCCCTCATAATAAGACTCCTTAACTACAGAGACAGAGACTTAATCCTCCAGTTATTCCGCAAATCAGGCCCAGTGTGCTACGAAAATGCCACGATAACAGCTTACCCGGACTTTACGGCAGAAGTACAAAAAAAACTTAACTCCTTCTACAGTGTTAAGGCATGCCTTCGCAGACATGATATCAAATATGCACTGATGTTCCCTGCCAGACTTCGGGTACAGGTTGAATCCCGATCCTTCTTCTTCACCACTCCGGAAGACGCTTGGACCTGGCTACACGCCAAAGGCCTAGCCGACCCGTCAGATGCAAGCACTCAAATAGACAATAGATCTTTCTCAACGAGGCACCGTAAGCAACGCAGGAGACAAGAAGCCAGACCCTCACCTGAGCAGGCAAAATCTGAGCGCTTTCGGCTCCTCCGCACAACATCCAGTTTTGTCAATGCTCCCTCCTCCGCTTCGCCTTCGCAAACCGAAATCGAACAGGAACAAGTCCTAAACTCTGACTCAGCTGAGTCCACATGTGGCCCTCTTCTCACACCACGCACAGCAGACGACATCTGAAGAACATTCAACCCAGATCACTTGAAACCTAAAAAGTTTCATCGCAGCTTTTATAAGGCTCCTACACGTGGTCTAGCGCTCAACAGGTGCCCCCCGCCCGCCGCGTTTCGCCCCTTAAAATATGCGAAACCCGGGCTGGGTAAAACAAAACAATACCTTTGCACCGATGCCAACTGGCACCCCCCTGCTCCATATGGACAATCACCCCATACTGGATTTTTCCGGTATTGTTTTTTATATGTTATTAGTTCATTTGATGTATATTGTTTTGGCATGCACCTTTATATTAGGAGCACATAGCTATAGTAGAAGGGCTGAATATAAAAACAGCGACAAACATACAAGGGTTGCTGACTGCAGCAACAAAAATACTGCTCGCAGCTTGTTTCTTGAATGTCGGCCAGCTACAGCGACTGAGTCCCATAATAATGTCAATACCGGGTTGTCAGTTGGGTACAACCCCGTTCATATAATACACACAATACTACTATGGCCACTCACAGACACCTGGGAACCCTAAAATACAAAATACTCACTTGGAACGTTAAGGGTATGGTAAATCATCGGAAACGTCAAAGGGTTCACGCCTTTCTCACAAGACATCAGATACACATAGCATTCCTACAGGAGACACATTTCACTAAACCTATCCTGGACACCACACGTACAAAATGGAAGGGGCAATTATACGCTACCACTACTTCATCCTTTGCTCGTGGAGTAGCAATCTGGATAGCACCAAGTGTCCCGTTCACGTCCTCCCGCACGCAATGCGATCCAAACGGTAGATATGTAATACTTGAAGGTGTCCTAGACGGGTCTCCGTTGGGGTTGGTTGCACTATACTCCCCAAACTCGAACCAGCGCGACTTTTTATCCACGCTCAATACAGGCAACTTAAGCGACCCTACATTGGAGAGTATATGGGGTGGCGACTTTAATAGTGTACTTGACACTCATATGGATCGTTCATTCCCCCCACTTAATGCAGCTCCCGCCAAGCGTGCTTCAGAATCCCTAGCACACTGGGCATTAAATAACGGAATAAGTGATATATGGAGGGTGCATCACCCCACTCAGCGCGAATATTCTTACTTCTCCCCAGTCCATAGACTACATACTAGGATAGACTTATTCTTTGTATCCGCTACCGTCAATTATAAAATATGCTCATCAGAATATTTAGCACGCACAATATCAGATCACAACCCACTATGCCTAACGTTGACATGGGGACACAAACAAATTTGGATATCAACATGGCGTATGCAACCAGAAGCCCTTCTAGACCCACCTTTTCACAAAGATATTTCCAAAAGCTTAACCGATTACTTTCTATCAAACAAAAATACAACCTCTTCCCGCGCCATAGAATGGGACGCTCACAAAGTGGTGATAAGGGGTCAGTGCTTATCGGCTACGGTGGGGGTCAGAAAGGTACTCATTAAGGAACTACAAGACTTAGAGATAAAGCTTCGCAACGCAGAAAATGCAAATGATAACAGCGAACCTGCATTGGCAACACTACATCTGCTTAGGGCTTCCCATAAGGAGACAGACAACAGACTGTGTAAGCATGATTACAGACACTATAGGACCAGACAACACGCCGAAGGTGATAGATCTGGTAGATTGTTAGCTTGGCTAACTCGGCAACCATCACAACCAACACCCATTGGCGCAATACGCCTAAATCCTGACACAATCGTTAATACCCAAGCAGGTATAAATGATGCCTTCTCCACATATTATCGGAGCCTATATACGCCCCCTTCACCACCTCCAGAGCAACACATTATTAACACACTAAGCCTGGTCCCCCAAAATCAACTTATCCTTGATAATACCACCACTCTAGATCGCCCCGTTACTATTGAAGAGGTGCGCCTTGCATTATCACAAATAGCATGCAATAAAACACCTGGCTCAGACGGTTTACCGATAGAATACTATAAGTCCCATGCTTCTCTATTATTACATCCACTAATAGAAGTATTTAACGAAGCACACCATAGATTGCAATTGCCGGACTCAATGTGCGAAGCACTGATAGTTGTCCTCCCAAAACCAGGCCGCGACCCTCTAGATGTTAAATCATACAGGCCGCTCTCCTTGCTGAACACAGACTGCAAACTATTAGGTAAAATTCTCGCAAATCGCCTCCTCCCTTATTTACCGACTCTGATACACCATGATCAATCAGGCTTTATCCCTGGCAGAAGTACTTTTCTGAACATTAGAAGACTGCTACACATAATACATAGTAATACAAACTCGGTAGCAGTCGCCTTATCCTTAGATATAGAAAAAGCATTCGACACACTTAGTTGGAACTATTTGCTACACACTCTTAAAGCGTTCGGCTTTAGTGTCGGTTTCATTAACTGGATTAGGACGCTCTACTCTAGGCCCATTGCCCGAGTTAAAAATGGACAAGTTATTTCTGAAGCATTTCCAATAGGCAGAGGCACCAGACAGGGCTGTCCTTTATCTCCATTGCTGTTCGCTATTGCTATGGAGCCACTAGCGATCAAACTGCGGAGCCACGCACACATATGGGGTATACCGGAGGCTAACACTCACCACGTCGTTTCTATGTACGCAGACTACACTTTAATATATCTGCAAGACCATTCAGCCCACATGGCTGAGGCCCTGCAGTTCCTGGACTCCTTTGCTGTCGCATCCGGGCTATATGTCAACTGGTCCAAATCAAGCATATTCCCCATTTCTCCGTCCCTGGTAGCTCACCATATGTCGCTACCACAATACAAACTGCCCTGGTCACATACAACCTTTAAATACCTGGGCGTGCAAATTTATCACTCTATCATGGATCTAAAAGAAGGAAACATAGATAGAATCCTAGGTTCCGTTCGCGGCTCAATTCTCTTCTGGAGCTCACTCCCCCTATCTCCAATGGGCCGTGTGGCAATAGCCAAAATGCTTATCCTTCCAAGGTTTCTATATTATTTTACAGCTCTCCCGCTGTGTTTACCGCGTTCCTTTTTTAATAAGCTGCAATCAATGCTAACGGACTTACTCTGGGGTAAAGACAGACGCAGAGTGGCGCTGTCAACAACGCAACATCCGCAGGAGAAGGGTGGATTGGGAATGCCTAATTTCGAAAGATATTACGCAGCCGCCCAATTATCATGGCTGTCTACCTGGCTATGCGACACCCCGACGCCTGACAGCAGGATGCTACAGACACACATACCATCACAGAGGCTGCTACTCTCGATACTAAATAGTACCCCCCATACGTCCCCAAGACTAATATTACTAGAGGCAGCTCGATTCTGCTGGCGTAGATATGTCCAAACCAAGTCCACATTATTCCCCTATTCGCCTCTGCTTCCACTACTCCAACTCCCGGACACTCAAAACCTGTCAATACACCACGATACACGCGGATTGAACATGCTCCAATTGGGTGACTTATACTCCTGCTCCGTGCTGCGTACTTTCCCTGAACTGGTAACCGCAGGCACTATGCAAAAGGGGGCCTTCCTAACATTTAACGCTATAAGACTATTGCTTAATAAGATCTGGGGCGTAGTAGACTCGGAACCTCCCGAATCCTCGCTGCTTACTATTATATTAACTATTGGCAACTCAAAGTGTATTATTACCACATTATATAAAGCATTGCTAGAAGGAATATGCACAACATTACCAAATGTAAAGGCGCGCTGGGACGCTGTCCTCCGTACCCCACTATCACAGGAGACTTGGATCACTGCTCTCACAACAATCAAATCAGTGTCCCGTAATCCTCGCCTACGTTACACTCAATTTAATTACCTTTACCAATCATACTTATCACCAGCTCGCATCCAGAAAATCTACCCCCACACAACTCCAACATGCCCTAGATGCGCTACACCAGCAGCTGATTTCTACCATATGGTTTGGGAATGCCAAACCATAAACCTGGCCTGGCAACGCATGACGGAGGTTACAGCAGAGATCTCATCCCACACCCTCGTGCCCACCCCTGATTCCTGCTTACTCGGCATAAGGCATCGCTCTAAAGCAGACAAACACACGCACAGGTTTATCGACCTGGCTTTCGTGGTGCATAAACGCCTGATAGCAACACATTGGAAAGCTCCGCATGCTCCTTCTTACGCGTCATGGCTACGAGAGTTATGCAGCCGCTCTCAGGCTGAAGCCCAGACACTTCGCTCGCTACAACATAGAGGTCTTAATCTAGCTGGCCTGGAGACATGGGACACATTTGTGGTTGCAATGGAGGCCAGAGATGACATGTATCCCCCATGAACAGATATCGTCCCATTGCATTCCACAGCCTGAGCTGACGCTGTTGAAGCAAGGGCCGCACAGCAGCAACCTTGGTTTGCTCTTAAATACATTCATCACTACTATTCTTCTTCTCCTGCGGTAGATATTTCTAATCTGCGCCTAATGACTTCTCACACGCTCATACAAGCCTGTAATACACAATCACAACAAGTTAAATAGTCCTGCCCCTGAACCTGTCAACACCACAAACATCCTTAACACCCCTGAAGTGATTACCACATCAGTAACGGACATCGTTAGCATCCGGTCAATACCCGTAAGCTGCAATCAGCCCTCATAACAGCTCGTATGTTAAATACCACTGCACTCTCCTTTTACAACGCCCTTAACTCTCTCACATTATTAAGTTAAGTTGTTAAAGTTTTCCCCTTTGTTATCTCCGCTCTCTACCAATCCCCCTTTCCCCCCCTTTCTCTTTGACCCTCTTGAAGTGACAATGCTGTGGAAAACAAAATTATATAATTGTGTAAATGTAATGCAAAACAACATACAGCTACTGTATTGATGTGTGCAGTTTGTGTTTAATAAACAGATTTAAAAAAAAAAAAAAAAAAAAAGTAATGCAAGTAACCAAGTCAACTGTGCAGACTGGCGTAAAGTTAAAATAGGTAACCTTGAGTAATATAGAGGCTGGCCTTCAGGTGATGTAAGTTATCATGTGTAATAGGGTGAAATTCATTTAATGTAATAATGTAAAGACATCCACCACCCAGTCCGCCTTTTTGCGGTTCACCAAACTCTGAATCAGGCCTTAGTTACTTTCTACACAAGACCCATCCTTGACCTCCCCAGATGGACTCACATCATCCAACACCTGAAGATGCTCCACTGGCTCCTGATTCAGAAGAGATGCCAATTCAAGATGCACAACTGGTGGTTTGAAATTGCACTCCTCCATCTCTACCTTCGACACTTGTGAAGAACTTAGGGGTGGGTCTCGACAACTTGTCTTCTTTCCAAGCACAGGTTTACTCTCTGATAGGAACATGCTTTGGGTTGCTCTGAACTTTAAAAAAATATTTTCCTTCTTCCATTGAATTCCAGACAGAAGGTTGTCCATGCACCCATCACCTCTAGGTTAGATTATGCAAAATTTTGTACTTTTGTCTTCTAGATTATCTTATTAGCAGCCTACATGTTGTTCATAATGCTGATGTATGTCATGTTATAAGGCTTCTCCAGCAGACATCTTTGACCCTACCTTCTGATTGCTGCACTGGTTGCCATAAAGAAGAGAATTCTCTTCAAGATTCTTTTTTTGGTGCATTGGGTGCATCTTTTCTGGTGCCCTTATAGTTATGTGTTCATCTTTGTCTTCTCTTGTGGTGGTACTTGAGGTTAGACAGGTTAGAAGGGGGGGGGGTACTCTTTTTCCTATGGCGCTACACAAGCATGGAACCTGCTCCCTGTAGAGCTATGTATGGTGAGCTCTGACCGACTTTTCAGATCGATTCGTAGAGCCTGCCTCTGTGCTTTGGATTCACTGGTACTGCTTTAGTCCTGTTGGTTTGCAGTGCTGTGACACTCCTTGGAGTAGCCGCGCACTTTAGAAATTTATTCATTGATTCATTTAAAGAGAGACAAGAGGAGTTCCACTTTGTTGGCTGAGACAGTATTTAAAACAACTTGCACATTTGGGTCATTTAGAAATCTTGAAAAAACAAAAAGATGTGGAGATAGTTATTGATGGCCAGGTATCAATGTTCAAATGGAAACCATAGTTAGAGAATGCACAGAGTGTTTCAATAGTGACAAAGTAAATAAACCCAGAGAACAGCCAATGATTATGAGAAGACTACCCAATTGCCCATGGAGGGAATATGGCTGTAGATATTGTGGGGCCAATATGTGGGGTGGTCAATTTTGTAATATTTATTTAATCAATATGTTCTCAAGCCATCCTCTTTATTACTTCATACTGGCCCACAACAAGGTAACCGGATTACCAGGCCATGGCCCAGCTTTTGGTGGAGGTCTTAGTAGATGGGACAAATCAACGGCTAGTTGGTTCAAGCTCCCTGATGCCCTGTTCAGCTTCTCAGTTCTCAGGGGATCAGGATCTCCAACAAGATTAGGGTTTAACTCATAGCTACCCCCAGCACGTGAACTGGAATATACCTAGGAAGCAATGCTCAACTCAGGCTCATAATACTTTGAACAATGCCATTAATGAGGGGGGAAATGAAGCCTCCTCAGTTACTCGTGAGATGCTCTTAAGTCCGTTTGGGCAGTCACACGTATCACCTACAGACCAGCTTTCTTCTTCCCCCTCCCTTGTCCGAAAACACAACTATAACTCTTTGCTCTCTCTGATCAAACTATCATTAAGAGCCCAAGTATCAGAGGAGGAAGGCGCCTATGATAGGAGAACTGTAGAGTGGCAGACCATGGGTCGATCTGATCCATCAGTATTTGCCTCTGGTGAGAAAACGGCTCAAAAAGAATTAGTCTCCAACTTACTGGAATGGATACCTACAGACACTATAAACCAGCCTTCAAACCCATCTATTTGGCCTCCAGTAATGAATTTGGCCTCAGCTACTGAGCACCATGGAGGTGATTTCTTCAGCAGTAACATATAATGCTGAAAACTTGCAGCATATTAAGTCAAATAGCATAGAGGCAGTCAAATTTAGTTCCAACCCTGAGCATCCATGGAATAATACTATTACTTGTTCAGATTAAATTATTGCATCATATGTTTTGAAGCTTGGGGAATTAACGTGTGGAAAGTGGTAACAGCTTGCTACCCGAGCCCCTTGCTTCTGCCTCTGCAATCGATAGGTATGTTAAAGGGGGCGATCGGCCCGGAGTGCCCCATAGCAGTCAACAATTCTGTTTCAAATAGCTCAGCAGCATGTCAATCCTGAGGTTTTCCAGCAAATCAGGATTATTAAGAGATATCCTCTTAGAGTTGCATGAGGTTTGCCCCAAGGTCATCACCCCAAAGATCAGTTTTATAGAATTTGTGCATGGAATGTGAACGGTCTTGGTGCAAGGGTTGGGGAGGATGCGTTTATCTAATTTATACATGACTATGATATCGTACTCTTGCAAGAAACCTGACAGCAGTAATCAACTCCAATCATGGGATTCAAGAAATATTTTAATGCAGCAACAAAAGAGGTGAAAATAAGAAAGGGCAAAGGGGGTATGGCGATTTACATTTCAACTGACATTGTGTGGGTTCATGAGGAACTGAATGTTGGTCTCTCATGGATTCAGTGCGTTAAGATGGTAGTGGACCACATATCACACTATTAATTATAAATCTGTGTATCCACCGCACCCATAAGCATTATTTGACAAAATTCAGACCATTCTTGGTCTACTAAAAGCCTTGAATGCCACGTACCTACAAGCTTTTTTATCACTGTAAGGCGCATTAAACATGAATTTGTTGCAAGGCTCACATGGTAAACCTACAAATTATACCCCAGAAATAGTTGGAAATAAAACAAGAAGTTATTTTCAAGGCTAGTTCTTCAAAACAGCACTAGAAAATCTGTGTTTCTCTACCCTCAATGGGTAAAATGCATTGGACAATACAGCAGCCTTTACTAGAGTTACAGACAAGTCAGGTTCCACTTTGGATTACACACTGGCTGACCCTGAGCTATTAAAGTACGATTGGATGGCAATCACTTTGTTCAAATGTTTAATCTGGAACTCACTCCTCCCACGGCCCCAGAAGTACAATGCCTGTAAGTACCTGCTCAAACACCCAATTTGAGGCGCCTTATATGGAAACATATGACAATAGGGAACATCATGGACTTTATCTCCAACTACGTCCTACAGAAAATGGCAAGTTTCCCTTCAGATTTGTCACCTGTTCAGGAATGGGAACATTTTGTTGAAATTCTTATTCAGCAGCCAATGCTGCATAACTGGTGGGTTGAGGGAGGTTGGGAGGTGGGATGGGACGGAGATGAGGTAAAAATAAAAAATGAAAAGGCACTTACCTTGCCTCTGTCCCTGCGCCCTCCTGCTGCTTCGCTCTTCTTCTTCTGGTGTCCCAGCATTCACTGCTGGGACACTAGCGTAGGCTCCCCAGCAACCCTGGCGCTGCTTCCCTGGGGTCTATGCAGTTTCCCCAGCCTGGCTGGTAAACCTAAGTGCGCATGTGTGTTTGGCCAACCTCAGACGGCCGGCCAAACACACATGCACACTTAGGTGCACTCTTCCCTCCTCCCCCCTTCCCACCTCCAGCCAGTGGGGCAACGCTATAGTGAAGGAGCCACCCCTCCTCTTATTACTAAATTCTACATCAAGGCATCAAGGTATAATCCACAGTGGGGACGAGTGGTTCACACCATGATTACGCACCAGGAAGAAGCATCTCAATCGAGAGCTTAGGAGGGCCCATTTGAGGGGTGGTAAACCCAGCCAGGATTTACTGTCAAAAATATCTAAAATTAAACATAACTAGCAAAGAGCAATTTGGGTAGTGAAACACAATTTTAATATGGGCATTTGAATCAAAATTAATGTATGCAAGCAAGCAATCAAACTAAACTATTTTGAGCCAAGATAAACACACAGGTCAATGAAAGGAATCAGCGCTATAATGCTGAAATAATGGAGGCAGCATGGTCAACACCATAGGAAGGTAGCCTCTTTCTAGCCTTGTTACCCCCACTTTTGGCCTGTTTGTGAGTATATGTCAGGGTGTTTTTACTGTCTGCTTATGCGTTTACAATTGTCACTGCAGAATAGTGACCATTTTTACAAATTCTGATTGGCACACTGGAACACCCTTATAATTCCCTAGTACTGTATATGGTACCTAGGTACCCAGGGTATTGGGGTTCCAGGAGATCCCTATGGGCTGCAGCATTTCTTTTGCCACCCATAGAGAGCTAAGACCAATATTACACAGGACTGCCGCTGCAGCCTGACTGAAATAACGTCCACGTTATTTCACAGCCATTTTACACTGCACTCAAGTAAGTGTGAGGGCACCCTGGCACTAGCCAAGGTACCCTCACATTATTCAGGGCAATTTAACCAGACTTTGTGAGTGCGGGGACACCATTACACGCGTGCACTACATATAGGTCAATACCTATATGTAGCTTCACAATGGTAACTCCGAATATGGCCATGTAACATGTCTAAGATCATGGAATTGTCCCCCCATGCCAAATCTGGTATTGGGGTGCCAATCCCATGCATCCCCGGGGCTCCAGCATGGACCCTGGGTACTGCCAAACTAGCTCTCTGGGGTTTTCTCTGCGGCTATAGCTGCTGCCAACCCTCAGACAGGTTTCTGCCCCCCCTGGGACCTGGGCAGCCCAGTCCCAGGAAGGCAGAACAAAGGATTTCCTCTGAGAGAGGGTGTTACACCCTCTCCCTTTGGAAATAGGTGTGAAGGGCCTGGGAGGAGTAGCCTCTCCTGCTTTGAAGGGCACAGATGGTGCCCTCCTTGCATAAGCCAGTCTACACCGGTTCAGGGATCCCACATCCCCTGCTCTGGCGTGAAACTCGACAAAGGAAAGGGAAGTGACCACTACCTTGTCCATCACCACCCCAGGGGTGGTGCCCAGAGCTCCTCCAGTGTGTCCCAGACCTCTGCCATCTTGAATCCAGAGGTGTGAGGGCACAGTGGAGGCCTCTGAGTGGACAGTGCCAGCAGGTTAGAGACCCCTCCTGATAGGTGCTCACCTGGTTAGGTGGCCAATCCTCCTCTGAGGGATATTTAGGGTCTCTCCTGTGGGTTTCTCTTCAGATAACGAATGCAAGAGCTCACCAGAGTTACTCTGCATCTCTTCTTAGAATGCTGCCAAGGATCGACCGCTGACTGCTCCAGGACGCCTGCAAAACCACATCAAAGTAGCAAGAAGAGTACCAGCCACATTGTAGCGCCTAATCCTGCCAGTTTGTAATTTAGCAGGCCAGGATCCCCCCTCTCCGTTATCATACGCAGAGTCTGGCATAAAGGCTCCAGTCAGAGGGGGCTCCAGAGCCTAATAGCCTTCCAAACTATATAATTAAAAAGAATGTCAGTTTCCAGTCCTCATATTTAACTCTGCTTTTTAGTTATGTCCTGGCATGAAACACTATTCCGAAGTCATGGCGTGGGAGTGACTTTCAGTCTATTTATAGATCAGGTGAACGCTTAAATCCAACTCACTCCAGATTAATTGCCTTAACAAATGTGGAAGCCAAGACTTATGCCTCAGACATGCTCATCGACTTAGTGAATTCAGCTTATAGCTCCAATATAATTCCAAAAATACAGACTGACTTCAGGGCAGGAATGAGCACTTCAACAAACCTGTTGGCAGTCACTCTCTTGGCTGAACAAGCAATCACCAAACCCAGCAAACTGTTCTCCTTTTTTATTGACCTCAAGACCTTCTTTGATAAAGTTCCAAGGGCCCAGCTGTGGAAAGCAATGTAAAACTGTTAGAGGGAATAATCTACCTATATTGCAACACATGGGTTCAATTCAAGCTAGGGCAGACCTTAACAGCCCCCTGGCCCTAGTGCTGGGGGATCCCCCAAGTTTGGGAACAGCACAAACTGGAAGTCTGCAATATGGCAATGACATTGTCCTCGCTAGCAAGACCCCAATTGGGTTGAAGCGGTTTGATAAATCAGTTACTAAAAATTACTAAAAAGGTATACTAAAAATTTGCAACTGAGTCTGAAATATAGTAAACGAAGGTTCTCTGCTTTAAATGTCGAGGTAGTAACAGGCAGCCTAAATTCACTTGGGGGCCCAATGGTAACATATTACAACTGGCCAACACCTGTAAGAACCTCGGTGTCCACCTATAGCCCATCTAACCTACAAATTGCATTTATAATCAAAAATGCATGTTGCAAAGAACCTCCTGTTCGCTTTTCAAACCTCAAAACATAAGACTTTGAACACCTCAATGCTTCATCTCTTCCAGGTTGTGGGAGCCAAATTTTTGGCTTCAATATCTTACGGCTCTGAATTGCTTAAAAGGAAAGACGCTTCAGCTTTAAACATCTTACATTCAAGTCTTGTTTTAAAAAAAAATCTTTGCAATTCTTCAATATGTTTTACAATCCTAAATGAGACTTGAATTTGGTTCACTCAACCAGGGTCCATCCACGCAGTACACCCTGGTTAAATTCTACTGGAGGACGAGGGCAGCCAAAGTTAATTCACTTGCGCATTGAGTGGAAATGGAGAGGCAGGCCCACATAAAAAACTCTGGCCCATATTTATACTTTTTGACGCACAACTGCGCCAACGCAGTTGTGCGTCAAAAATGTTACCGCCGGCTAACGCCATTCCAACGCGCCATGCGGGCGCCTTATTAATGGAATGACCTTAGACGGTGCTGCGGACTGGTGTGCATCAAAAAAAATGACTCACACCAGGCAGCGCCGGTGTATGGGAAAATGGGGGTTGTGCGTCAAAAAATGTTGCACATCAGGTCTGAGGCAAAATTCAGGCCTCAAACCGGATTTGCGCAATTTTTTTTGATGCCCAACCTCCATTGACATGAGCAAAGACAGGAGTCATGCCCCCATGCCCAATGGCCATGCCCAGGGGACATATGTCCCCTGGGCATGGTCATTGGGCATGGTGGCATGTAGGGGGGCCCAAATCCGGCCCCCCTATGCCACAAAAAAAATCGGGAAAAAATACTTACCCGAACTTACCTTTACTTCCCTGGGATGGGTCCCTCCATCCTTGGGTGTCCTCCTGGGGTGGGCAAGAGACAAGGGGGTGTCCCTGGGGGCAGGGGAGGGCACGTCTGGGCTCCTTCCAAGCCCACAGGTACCTTAACGCCTGCCCTGACCCAGGCGTTAAAAAACGGCGCCCATCAGGCTGAGCGCCGTTTTTTAAGGCCCACCCCCTCCTGTGCATCAAAATGACGCCAGAGTATAAATAAGGGGCACAGGCCTTAAAGTAATTTTTTGGAAGGGAACGCCTACCTTGCATATAATTAACGCAAGGCTGGTTCCCCCTTCCAAAAAATGACACACATGGTGGAATTTTGACGCCCGCTTGGTCGGACGTCAAAGTATAAATATGGGGCAGGGTTTGCGCCGATTGTGCGTCAAAAATTTTGAAGCACATTCAGCGCAAACAGAGTATAAATATGCCCCTCTGTGTTTTCTAATTTACAGCATTCAATTGCTGCACTCCGATTAGAATATGCTTGACACACCCCCATGAATTATGCTGCTTTTAAATGCATCACAAACAAAACTGTCAAACTTTCATCCTTTGTCATTGATAAGGCTACTGTAGCAAGTAAAGGGCATGCATGGGCAGGTATGCCATCATATGCAGCTTGGGGTCCTCAGCCCTATCTGTCTGCGCACTTCTCAGAGGTCAACAAACATAAACTCCTGCTAATATGCCTTGGCGTGTTTGCATCAAAAGATTTGACACATCCCTGGAAACAGCATTGGGAAAATTCAGAGTGCAGGCTTTGTGGCCCAAAAAATTAATCCATGCTTCATCTTCTGTGCATTTGCCCTGCCTTGTTAGTACATAGACAAATACTCTTACTTCCCACTCTAAGAGCTCTGCACATTAGGTCATGTTGATCAGCGGTTACCTCCTTATTGGGGGGAGCTTCAGTGCACCTGGCATGTAAGATGGTTAATGTTTTTTATCTTAGCTGCTAAGGAGCTGGAGAAATCTATTTTCTGACTTTCTGATTTGTGTTTACATTTGAGACTAGTTCAGTGGCTCTCCCTGGAGGTACTAGGCACACAGCATCTGTATATCTGGTGGCCCGGTCAGTACTTTTAATCTTTTAGTTGACCTACATAACTAGACGAGGGATTGTAGTACAAATAAGAAAGCCCTCTAAATTCCTTAGACTTTCATTTCAGGAAAATAGTACTTTACATAGTGTATTTTAAAGTACAACAGATGCACTTCATGGCAAAAGTTTGAACAGCATATCCGCACTTTACTATCACAAGATGAAGGGTTTGCCTTGAAGTAGGCTTTGCTAATTTTTTCATCATATTGGGCGTAATAGCTTAACTGATTGTGGTAAACTGTTATATTACAACTTTTAACTCTTTAATTTAAAATGTGATAACATGCAGTGACTTACTAGTTTTCATAAAGATTACATGTTAGGGGCTATATTGTACTAGCATGGTAATATTGTAATATTCTTTAATGTATATGTAATGGGTTTTATTAACTATACATGAATAAACTAAACTAAACTAGACTAATCTAAACTAACCTAAAAGTGAGGTTACCTAGGGTGAGAATGTGCCAGAGGGAAAGGAGGGAGTGGGGTGCCTCTTGTAAAGGGGATTTGGATGTGAACAGATGCTGAATGTGAGAGCCTGTTGGATGCAAGGGGAGCCAACTGTTCTGTTTTGTGTTCTAGATGTGAAGGTTAGTGTTGATAGGAGCCATATGTGAGGGGTGTGTTGAGTTACTCACAGTGTGAGAAGGTCACGGAGTGATGTAAGTGCAAAATGTCATCTGATGGTGGAAAGGAGGGGCGCCAAGCGGGACTGGATTTTTGGTATTCGGGATGAAAGAGAATTCCAGATGTGAAATGAAAACTTAAATGCCCTCTGCTTTTTTATTCCCTTTTAGTGTTCATCTTCATCTAGTTCTACTAATTAGGACATAACTATCAGAATGGCTCCAATTTGGATTTCAGGTATGAACCATTGATTCCATATTGTCTCATATTGCACTGCTATGCGGTATTATTTGAGATAATCAGTGTGAACTTCATAAGAAGTCCATCCTAAAATGCCCTGCTCTGCAATTATTTTCTGACCACTATAGAAAAGCAAGTTTGTACCTGAATGTTTTTGGAGGTACTTCTTGTTATGTTTAAGTTGTTGTGGGACAAAGGTATGTGGGGTGCATGTGGTTCATAGTGATGTGAAACTGGACGGGTCTAGACTAGAGAGGAAGTCAAGACAAGGAAGAAGATGGTCGCTTCTGAGTGGAAGTCCGACGACCCACAGGAACTATGCTGCCAGGATCACTCCATGTTGGTGTGAATTGGACAGAATAGCATTGGAAACCAAGGAGCGATTCATCATATTGTCGAACCGCGGAGGTCTGCAAACCATGGGTACGTGACGCGCCCCCTGTCCTTACTGCCATGCCTCTCCTTTCAGGAATGCGCCTACCGATGAAGTGCCAATGCTACTAGTGCGAGCTCACGCAACACACTGAGGCACTCCAGGAAGTCGCTGATTCCAGGGGTGAGCACTGAGGCTCCCCCTCCTCTGATGCCCTGGCCATCCAGCCCACGAGAACCACAGAGAAGTAAAGCACGCCAGAGAAAGTTGCAAGACAATGGTACACACTCGTATACACCAAATCAATACCTTAGGAGCCATGACCTCATGTTAAAGCACTACTCACTAAGACAAAAGAAATCTCCGCAGTAAAAGAAGCAGCACCTAGGCCACCGTGTAGTGCACCACAGCGTAACATAAACCACGTTATCTCAGTACCTTTGAGGCAACGTATTTGCCAACAACCAACTCCTAGCCTCTCATTTGCTCAAAAAATGATGACTAAGCCACTCTTTTGGCTGAATCTGTCCCATGTATGGTAAAATAGTCGTGGACAGATAATGAAGGGAGATATGTGTTTGCTAAAATGAGACTGGCAAACAAGTGATCAATTTACATTCTAAGTCCCAATTGATATTAATGGAGCCTTCCACCAGTGAAATAACAGCATCATAACAGAGTTGTGCACCGCTTACATGATTATAGGGGGTGACAGGAATTTGACCCAAATGTAATTCTGGACTGGGCAGGACCAGCCCACCTGACACAGCCAAACAGGGATAGGGCACTCCTGAGAAACCTCTTCCACCCAACAGACAAAGAATACCCTTTCTATCCACCACCCATGGCACCTGGTCAATATAACAACAGCTCCACTAATATTCCTATGTACGATCTAAAGGGCTGAATCACAGAACATGCAACAGTGGAACACCGCAGCTGTTGATTGGAACCTCAACAAACCAATACAGAAACCATTGCTGCTTAATGTTTTGCATGACAAAGCGCCCACAGAAAAGGTCTATCTCAAATAGCCCAGTATTCCGCATCTTCAAGATAATGAGGTTCCTTTCAAACTCTGGGCGCTGGCCAAAGCTACTATCAGAGGCAAGTTATGAACAACATGACTCTGGCCCATTAAAGTAGGACTGATCATCAATTTACCATAGAGGCAGAGGTCAAAACCCTTGGAGATGGCCAAAATGGACCTGAATATTTTGGTTGCAAGTAGAATAAAGTATTTGGTGTCAGACAACTTATCATGGGGATAAGACTGCTTGGTTTTGAGCTGCAACACCACTGTGTGTGGATGAATGAGTCAATCACACTGACTGGAAGCTGTCAGCCTCACCTTCTCAGCTAGCTAGCAGCACCTCACTCAAACACAGAAAGTAAGTATGATTGGTGGCAGCTAGACGTATGACACTCTGACTCCTCAGGGAAATCGTGGTGAAACAGATTTTACCTCTTTCTCTCATTTGCACAGTTCTCACACATGCAAAGGCAAGCAAAGGAATGCATGATACTTTTCAATGTATTTACTTGAAGGACTGCATGCCATGAAAAAAAGAATGAGCGGCAAATATTAGGAAGATGAAACATAGCATAGTAATAATTGTGACCATTAAAGTAAAACATATAAGCAGTATAAGAATCCTAGAATAATCATTAGTCTAAGAATGCCTTCCTATTCTTCTAGCATCTAATGTGAAGGCATAGCCGTGATAGCCCGTCTGCCCGTATTGGTCTACGGAAGGAGCCCCCGACCCCATCCACCAGGGGTCTGCCTGTTGTTGTTATGCTGGCAGTCCTCTCAGTAGGCTGAAGAGACAACCCCAAGATCAGCAAAGCTGCAAGAAAGTGGCACATAGTGTAAGATGGCTAACTGGAATATACCCTCTAACCTCCTTTGGCATACGTGGTGTTTTTATAAAAAAAAAGTGTTCTGTTCTGAGAACAGACCTGATGTGATAATATGTCTAGGTTTAGAAGGTTGGCTCCGTGACTCTTAGACTCTTGGTAATAGTAGGTAAACTATTGGGTACTATCAGGTACAGCCTTGAGCAGAGGCCCAGTATGAAATGTCACGCAAAGGAACTGACAACAATACTTTCACAGAAAAGCAATTGATTATAATGAAAAAACAACATTGCTAGAAGCAAGCCATGCTACAATATAATAAAATTAACACAAAAATGAAATGAGTATATAGGTAAAAGGGCACATGCCCCAGACTAGACCTAAAATACGTGTGCCCAAAAAAGCGATAAAATGAACCCACAACATTGGTTTACAGACTCAAAATGAGACATCTCAAACAGGTAGAAAAGGCGGGAATTCTAGGAGTGGCATGGTGTGTAAAATAATGATAGATTAGAATTCTACCCAGTTGGTTGCCAGTGGTTAGCCTTATTGCAAGCATTCCTCTCATCACCATTTTTGTGGCTAAAGTACCACCCTAAGCGGCAAAGGCATCCTCAGTCATGGATCAATGCTCTGTGTCACTGGAATCAACCTAGAACTGACTGGTGAGCCCCAGTCAGGATTAAACTGGTATTGGGTGGCTTGTGTTCTAGTCGAAGGAAGACCTGGCCTTGCAGTTCGGTCTGGAATCTTCCCATGGGACCAGGGCCAAACATGATTTGTACATGGCTGGGTCCAAACTGAGATGGCATGGTGAGCAGAAGAACAATGGGTTGGAGTGGTACCCAAGTGAATTCCAGTTCTTAGACTTATTGCAAGCATTCCTCCAAGCACCCTTTACATGTTTGAGATTACATGCACAAGCACCAGTTTGGACCAATTAAAGCATACCCATAGGAGGATGACCCATCAACTGGGAAACATGACAGACATGACAAAAGGCAGGCATACTCATTTTTAATTAGTTAGTAATGCAAGGGAATCTCAAAACCTTGGACATGTTACATGCAGAATTTCACCTATTGTCACACTAGGAATGGAAGCACATCATACTCAACTCAAGTATTTTCCCTGTATAGTATTAGGAGCGCAGCTGTGGGACATACCTGATTTCCCTATTGATCAGTACTTGAAACAAGGGGTCTGTACAAGGGGGTAATGTCAGGGATCTAGGACATGACAGTTCATCTGCTAATCCTGGACCCATTGCTCTTCAGCTCAACCCCTCATTATCTCCCTCTATTTGAGTCATGTACTTAACATATGCTTCTCAGCCACATACCTGCTGATCAAGAATGGCACCCTACCTCCCTCCACATGGACCATGGATGTATAATGTATTATTTAATTATATGACATGCTACTAGGAGGATCAACCAGGTAGCTGTGCCTGTAGGATGGGACGAGGAACTGTGTGCCCTTCCTGTACCAACCTTCACACCCCTTTGAAGTCTCTGCATACCTTCAGAGAGCTGGGGAGATGGGTCAGTCACAAGGATGCCAGAAGGCCGAGGGTGCTCCGTGACAACAGAAGAGAGAGGCAGACTGAGGATCAGAATGAGCGGGACACAGGTGTACTGGCACAGGCAGCCGGGGCACCCCATAGAATGGTCATTCTGAACTGTTGTGGAAATGTGATGAGTGAGAAGGGTAACAGACAGGAGTGCGTGGCCAGACTTCCAGGTGGCCCGCAGAACAACCGCTACCTGAACCCAACCACTCTGGCTAGCTCCTTGGCCTTCTCTCTGCTGGGTGGCCTCCACAAAAGACCCTCATGTCAGACAGTCCTGATATGTTGGAAGCTCCTTGCTTGACACAAAAGCCAAAGCTAGAAAAGTAGTACATCCCACAATGGACCAAGTGAACCAGTGGGCCAGAGAAAGGGGGCCAAAGCTGGGGCCTTTCAACTTGCGGCCAGTCGGACAATTCACCCAGGGCATAGTCAAAGATTCTTTACTCAGACATGCAAGGGAGACTTACCTGGGCCTGTGGGGCCCCATCACAGGCACTTTGTGAAACAGTAGGCTGGAATACAGAGTTCAAGACTAAGGCTTCCACTCACCCTGAGCTCAGTCAGAGCCTTCCTAGGCCTTCAGGACCTAACCCTGGATACCTTGCAACACAATAGGCTAAGAAAGGGAACTCAGTGCTGGGGCCTCTTACCCCCAGGCCAGATGAAGATCTGACCTGGGCCCCAATCAGAACTTCGTCCCTTGGTCAGGCAGGGTAGAACTCCTGGCCACTGCAGGGACCTTTCCAAGGCACTTTGTGACACAGTGGCTGGACCATGGAGTGCAAGATTGGGGCTTCCACTCCCGCGTTCTGACTCAGGGCCCGGTCTGAGCTTCTTCACCTCCAGGGGCCTGCAGACTCTTTCTCACTCTCTTTGTGACACAGCACCTGCTGGAGATCTGGCCTAGTCAGACCTTCTTCGCAAAGCCAAGCAAGACAGCCCTTCATGAGACTGTGGACCCTGCTTTGATTACTTTGTGACACAGCAGAATGGATAATGGAGTGAAGATATGAAGGATTCAAACCCTGACTCTGCTAGAGCTCTGACCAGGGGTCCAGTCAGAGATTCTTCACTCAGCCAAACAGAGGATTAATTCCCAGACCTTCAGGGATCCTCCCCAAAGGAACAGTCCAGCCCGAGCTGCCAAGCCAGGTCCTTCCTTGACCGGAAACAAGCATCCTGGGACCGGTGTCAGGGAATCACTCCTCATTAGCCAGGCTAGCTTTTATCCTGTGGCACAGTGCGCGTTCCATTGCAACACCCATTGCATTATAAGAAATCCTAAATCTGTGGTAGTGCCAAAAACTAACCTCACCCCGGGGGTGGCGTTAACATGGCAAAATGAGGAGGTATGCTTTTATGCTTCCTCGTTTTTTGTTTTTTGCTTTTTCATTCTGCAGCACACATGGAAGAAGAAAGATGACATGGAAAGAAGAAAAAGCAAAATGCCCTTCAAAAATTAGTCTTTGGCACTTCTATGTGTGCTGCATTCTGCCAAATCACCATTGTAGATTGTTTATGTGCAGGAAGGAACACCTCCCTGCACACAAACAATCACTCTCCTCATTGCAGACACCGTTGCACTATGGTGCAAGGATGCCTGTGTTGGCGCAGGCAGCTTAATTTAGCACCAGCGCAGGGGACTCGCAGGTCTGCGCTGTACTCTTCTGAATACAGCGCGGCCCTGCGTTTCAAAACTGGTGCGGCGCTGCTGATTTTGTCGCAGCACAGCGATGCACCCGTTTCTTGTAAATCTGGCCCTAAGTGTTCATCTCAATGACAATATACTGTCTAATGAAAGAGTAGCACCAATAGCAGAAACCCCAGTCTGAAACTTTTTCCAGCACCACTGTGTGAAACTACAATTCTGTACCTATAAGTTTCCAGGAGCTTCCACTATCCAAGATGCATTGTACCAGCAGTTGCCTCCCATGGTCAATCCTTATTTTCTGACTCATGAGAGAAGGATCCCGAATCACCTGGAGGTTTTAACATCTCTGGTTATCAGAGAAAATCTAAAGTATGTGAATTGCATCAGCTTCACTTGTCCCCAATAGAAAATGATGGCAGCGGCTCTTAACCTCTTGTTTTCCGTGGAATCTCAGTGAATAATTATTGTAACCCTGAGGAAACCCACTCATTTATATGTTTTAAAAATAAAAACAATACGGAAAAAAACACAGAAGACAGTGCACATCTAACAAACACATAAATTATAAAAAATTTATTAAATTTGCAAACAAAAATATTTGCAAGAAAACTAATTTTAATAAGAAAAATTAATTGTTTAAAAAAAGTACTTTCATTTCTAAAAGATGGAGCAATATGCTGTTCGCTAGCATATATTACATTTTTTGCTCCAATGCATGGTCTCATTTTGTTGGCATTTACCAGTTCTTGATTTGAGGTCACAAGTCGCTTATACTGGATTCCTTTTGCTGTATCTCTACAACTCCCACAAGTCAAAATAAGGATTTCAACGTAATCTTACAATTGCAGATCATTCAGTTACAGAGCGTTTTAGTATTTTCTGTTTTCAAATTTGCTTTTAAAATTTTTTTTTTGTAAACAACCCAGAAACCCCTGAGTAGCTGTTGTGGACCCCACGATCCGCAAACCAAGTTTAAAAATCTCTGATCTACTACATTTTTCTTGGCACCAAGGCCCATATTTATACTTTTTTGTGCCGCATTTGCATCATTTTTTTACACAAAAGCAGCGCAAACTTCCAAAATACAATAGTATTTTGTAAGTTTGTGCCGATTTTGCGTCAAAAAATTACAGAAATGCAGCACAAAAAAGTATAAATATGAACCTAAATTTTTCTTGGTCGTGCTACATATTTTTCTGTCAAAAGTGACCTTCATCTGCCAGGTACAAGACAGCATCAGACCTACACAAAGTGTGCATGGTGTCTTTGTCATCAACCATTTCAATCAAAGAATGTGACATTTTTCTCCAAAATATCCAAAGGGACATTGAAGGAATGGTAACCCTTCAGGCAGACACAGGAAATTTGAGAACATGACGACTAAAGAAGATCTGAAGAGGATCTTAAGATCTGAAGAGAAAGAAAGGTCCAATCAATCAGTGTAGGAGGCTGGTCTGGCTTGTAGTGGGTACCAGAGGTACTTACACCTTGTGCCAGGACCAGTTATCCCTTATTAGTGTAGAAGAGGTGTTTCTAGCAGCTTAGGCTGATAGAAGGTAGCTATGGCAAAGCAGCTTAGGCTGAACTAGGAGACATGTAAAGCTCCTACTATACCACTGGTGCCATATGCACAATATCATAAGAAAACACAATACACAGAGTTTCTAAAAATAAAGGTACTTTATTCTTATGACAATATGCCAAAAGTATCTCAGTGAGTACCCTCAGTATGAGGATAACTTATATACACAAGACATATGTACACAAACCAAAATTAGGTAAGTAATAGCAAGAAAAGTAATGCAAGCAGTGTAGAATTACAGTAGATTGCAATAGGAGCACATAGGTATAGGGGCAACACAAACCATATACTCCAAAAGTGGGATGCGAACCACGAATGGACCCCAAACCTATGTGAGCTTGTAGAGGGTCGCTGGGACTGTAAGAAAACAGTGAGGGTTAGAAAAATAGCCCACCCCAAGACCCTGAAAGGTAGGTGTAAAGTGCACCTACTACCCCCAGAGAGCACAGAAGTCGTAATAGGGGGATTCTGCAGGAAGAACAAACACCAGCAATGCAACAACAATGGATTTCCGGACCTGAGTACCTGTAAGACAAGGTGACCAAGTCCAATAGTCGCGACAATGTCGAGAGTGGGCAGGAGCCCAGGAAATGCCAGCTGAGGATGCAAGAAGCTGCCACCGGATGGAAGAAGCTTGGAGTTCTGCAAGAAAGAAGAGAGCTAGGGACTTCTCCTTTGGAAGACGGATGTCCCATGTCGCAATGAAGCTTGCAGAGGTATTCCCATGCAGAAAGACCGCAAACAAGCCTTGCTAGCTGCAAGGGTCGTGGTAGAGGTTTTTGGGTGCTGCTCTGGCCCAGGAGGGAGCAGGATGTCACCTCTTCGAGGAGGAGAGAGAGGGGGCGCCCAGCAACTCAGGGAGCCCTCACAGAAGCAGGCAGCACCCGCAGAAGTACCCTTACAGGCACTTGGAAGAAGAGTGAACCGGAGTCCATGCGAAGTCACAAAAGGGAGTCCCACGATGCTGGAGGACAACTCAGAAGGTTGTGCACTGCAGGAAGGAGTGTCGGGCACCCAGGCTTGGCTGTGCACGAAGGAAATCCTGGAAGAGTGCACAGGAGGCGGCAATGCAGTCTAGCGTGGGGAGGCAAAGTCTTACCTGCACCAAACTTGGACTGAAGAGTCACTGGACTGTGGGAGTCACTTGGACAGAGTTGCTAAGTTCCAGGGACCACGCTCGTCAGGATGACAGGGGACCCAGAGGACCAGTGATGCAGTCTTTTGATGCCTGCGTTAGCAGGGGGAAGATTCCGTCGACCCACAGGAGATTTCTTCGGAGCTTCTGGTGCACAGTGAAGACAGGCTACCCCCAGAGCATGTACCACCTGGAAACAGTCGAGAAAGCCAGCAGGATGAGGGGTTACAATGTTGCTGGTAGTCATCTTGCTACTTTGTTGCGGTTTTGCAGGCATCCTGAGCAGTCATCGGTCGATCCTTTGGTAGAAGCTGAAGAGGGAGATGCAGAGGAACTCTGATGAGCTCTTGCATTCGTTATCTAAGGAATTCCCCAAAGAAGAGACCCTAAATAGCCAGAAAAGGAGGTTTGGCTACCTAGGAAGGAGGATTGGCTACCAAGAGAGGTAAGAACCTATTAGAAGGAGCCTCTGACGTCACCTGCTGGCACTGGCCACTCAGAGCAGTCCAGTTTGCCCCCAACACCTCTGTTTCCAAGATGGCTGAGGTCTGGGACACACTGGAGGAGCTCTGGGCACCTCCCCTGGGAGGTGCAGGTCAAGGGAGTGGTCACTCCCCTTTCCTTTGTCCAGTTTCACACCAGAGCAGTGCTGGGGGATCCCTGAACCGGTGTAGACTGGCTTATGAAGAGATGGGCACCATCTGTGCCCATCAAAGCATTTCCAGAGGCTGGGGGAGGCTACTCCTCCCCAGCCCTCACACCTATTTCCAAAGGGAGAGGGTGTTACACCCTCTCTCAGAGGAAGTCCTTTGTTCTGCCTTCCTGGGCCAGGGCTGCCTGGACCCCAGGAGGGCAGAAACCTGTCTGAGGGGTTGGCAGCAGCAGCAGCTGCAGTGGAGACCCCGGAAAGTCAGTTTGGCAGTACCCAGGTACTGTGCTAGAGACCCAGGGGATCATGGAATTGTCCCCCAATACCAGAATGGTATTGGTATTGGGGTGACAATTCCATGATCTTAGACATGTTACATGGCCATGTTCGGAGTTACCATTGTGACGCAATACATAGGTAGTTGGAGGTTAGAGATATAGGTGCCTTATAAGGTACTTAAGTGCAGTGGTAAATGGCTGTGAAATAACGTGGACGTTATTTCACTCAGGCTGCAGTGGCAGGCCTGTGCAAGAATTGTCAAAGCTCCCTATGGGTGGCAAAAGAAATGCTGCAGCCCATAGGGGTCTCCTGGAACCCCAACACCCTGGGTACTTCAGTACCATATACTAGGGAATTATAAGGGTGTTCCAGTAAGCCAATGTGAATTGGTAAATTTAGTCACTAGCCTGTTAGTGACAAATTTGGAAGTAAAGAGAGAGCATAACCACTGAGGTTCTGGTTAGCAGAGCCTCAGTGAGACAGTTAGGCATCACACAGGGAACACATACAGGCCACATACTTATGAGCACTGAGGCCCTGCCTGGCAGGGTCCCAGTGACACATACAACTAAAACAACATATATACAGTGAAATATGGGGGCAAGATGGTACTTTCCTAAAATGAGTTATTGTAAAGCACGGCTAATCACCCTACAGGGTATCCAGGTGCTGGCAGGTTCCAAAGAAAGCAATGAAAATGGTGGGAAAAGCAAGGCGTAATCGGTGAAATGGGTTAAAAGCAAAGAGAAGGCACATGTGGAAAGAGCAAGGAAAATGCAGTGAAAACTAGGGAAAAGCAAGGGGGGAGACACACAAAAAATAGGGGAAAGCAGTGAAAACTTAGGGAAAAGCAAGGAGAAGACACACAAAAAATGGGCAAGAAAAGGAAGAAGAAAAAAGTGAAAACAAGAAAAAACAAGGAGACGCACACAAACATGAGGGAGGGAAAAGCAAGGAGAAGACACACAAAAACTGAGAAAAAAGCAAGGAGAAAGCAATGAAAATGAGGGAAGATCAAGAAGAAGGCACAAAATGGAGGGGAAAGCAAGGAGAAAGCAATTAAAATAAGGGAAAAGCAAGGAGAGGGCACTAAAGGAACAGTAGGGAGGAAACAGTGAGAATGAGGGGAAAAGCAAAGAGAAGGCACACAAAAACGGGGGAAACGCAAGAAGAAAGCAGTGAAAATGAAGGAAAAGCAGAGAAAAGGCACTCAAGAACAGGGGAAAAAGCGGGAAGAAGACAGGAACAAGAGCAATGCAGCAGCACGGGAGAGCTGGGCCTGGGACCTTGACTGCAAAGATATCTAGCCATCCAACCCTCTATGAGTCTCCACTTCAGAAGGACTACTCTGGAAGGAGCTCTGAAGAAATGAGGCTAAGAGCTGTCGTAAAACATCAACAGCATTCCTAGTGTTTCTCTTCTCCCAGTCGACCTCGCAGGAAATGGGTATTAAAAAAAAATCCTACACAACCAATATATTGTTAGCTCACCATGACTCATCACAAGGAAATCCAGTGCACGACGAACTGACAGTTTGACTGAGATGACGAAAGGAAATATTTAGTAACTTTCCGCTTCTTTTTGTTCTTTTCAGGATCCCTGCAAATAATCTCTGGATCACACACAGGTAATCAATAGATTGTGGTTTGCTCCCTTTCTGTGTTATTATTCTTCTGGTGTTAAGCTCTGAAAGTTGGAAGGTTCTGCTACCCATCGAGATGTCTCACTCTTTCACCTCATTCTGCTGACATATGCTTATTGACAATGTATGTTGAACATGTTTTACTATAAAAATAAAAAGCATATTTTAGGGAGCGTGGTTTTGGTCTATGAAGGAAGGCTGTCTTCTTGCTAAGCCCTGAAGTGCTTGTCACCATCTCTCAAACTTGGACCCAAGGGAGTATGCCTGGTTTTTACCAAGTCCTAGTATAGACAGGGGGCATTGCCAGGATAGTATTTCTGATCCCTGATCCTTGTGTCAATGGCCTGGCTCTCTCCACAGCAATGAGGACTGCACCACTCTAATGAATGCCATATCAGGCAGGTTGTCGAGTCAAACCATGGCCTGTGCTTGGAGATAGTTGGATTGAGGACTGCACATTCTGTACTCCAAAGCCTCCCCTACGAGGGGAAACCGGGCCAGGTAAAATTTAAAGGAAAACCCTGCTGAGGGGAAGTTGGAAAAGGATTGAGGCTACAGACATCAAAGGGGAGGTTGGAGCTTTGATAACCAATACAAAGAGTCTTTAAATCATTTTACTAGCTGTTTCTTAACCAAAATCAGCATAATTAAATGTAATATCATAACGCACTCTTTCCCTATAGAACAACCAGCCTTACTACAGCATAAATAGCTTTCAAGGTTTTTACTGTGAGGTTGGGGTTAGTGGTTTCCTGAGCACATTCTGTACTCCAAAGCCTCCTCTCCGGGAGAAATAAGGCCAGGTAAAATTTAAAGGAAAACCCTACTGAGGTGAAGAGGGCAAAGAGCTGAGGCTACAGACATCTAAGGGAAGGTTGAGGAGATGTGGCAGGTCTTTTCTAAGAAACATGTATTTTCTTGTGTTACTAGGTATCGCATGAGCATTTTTCTTTTTACTTCCAGATATCACCTTTTTGGCTGTGCTAGGTAACTCTCTGTGGCACCACTGAGTCTCTGGTTGATGTGAGGAGGACTAACCATGCCCAAAGCAGGATGTGGACCTTCTAACTGACATCAATAATTATCATTATACGACTGGAGTGGAGGTTCCTGAACTTGATTCCAATGTTTATTTTCTGCCTAGGATGATGTGTAGAGGAATCTGCTTTATAATAATTTATTTTCTATAAGGTTTAGGGACTGAACAATTGTTTGAAGGACAGAGTAAAGGCAGACAGTGGAAAAGATCTTAACGTCCTCCTTTCTGATTTTACCATTGGCACCACTGACATCTCTATCCATTGGCAAGGACCACCATCACAGCGGTTCCTGCCCATTTAAGAAAAGTGTGACAGACAGCACAGTCAGTCTTGATGGACAGATGACTACATTTTCAAATGTATTTATTTTTCAAAAACAAATTCCCCAAAAAATATTTTACAAAAATAATGGCCCACACACCATTGGAGTTTTTTTCTGTGGTGTGGGGTTCATTATTTTTATTCCTGCCCTTCACCACCTGGTTTACCTGGCCACCACCTGGTTTTACCTAGCATTAATGGAAAGGAAAAAAAACACATAATACCATGTACCCTAAAAATGGTGGGTGGTGCCCCCCAACACACTCTGTCAGGCCATTAGAGTAGATTAAACAACTCTTAGCAAAAACCTGGTTATATGCCCCAAATCAAAATTGGGCAGGTGGGCAGAGGGTTTGGTCAAACTACCATTTCACCAAGACTTAGCCTTTCTCACATAAGGCAGGTTAAAATCTAATCTACACCTGCCTGAGAATGGAGGAAGTTGACAACCAATTAAATGGTTATGCTACGAGGTGCATGAAGAAGGTCTATAGCTGACTGCACATAAAGAATGGGAAAACCAATGCTGTAGTTACTGAACTCCATGTCAGTGCGTGAGGGAAGACAATGCTGAACTAGGTGTATGAGATAGTCTAAATCCGTTTGAAAATTGAGCAAGGAGAGACCAATGATGTGGTTACTCAACTAGACAAATGAAGGTAGTCTATTTGTGAATCGAGGAAGGAGAGCCCAATGATGTGGTTATTGAAGTATCTGTATGAAGATAACCAACACCTATTAAAACACATAAAGGAAAGAGAACCAATGATGTGGTTATTGAACTAGATGTATGATGTATGATGATAGTCTACTCACCTGAACATGGAGGATGGAGACAACAATTATTTGGTACTTGAGCTGGATGTATGAAGATCATATACAATCACCTAAGAATAGAGAAATGTGGTATCAAACTAGCTTGGTTTTTTAAGTAGATTGTTATTCCTGCCCTTCACCACCTGGTTTACCTGGCCACCACCTGGTTTTACCTAGCATAAATGGAAAGGAAAAAAAACACATAATACCATGTACATTTGGGATCACCAAATTCTATAGTTAGTAACTTACCCAGGTATGTACTTTTAAGATAGTGAAACTAGGTTATGTACTAAGTTATGCATGTTTACCTTCAAGATTTTCCATTACTCAATATTAGTAGGAGGGCACTTTAACACAAGCAAAGAGTCCTGGACCTTGAGAACACCACCTGGGGGTCAGGATTCACTCTAGCAGAGGCCAACAGCAGGGTGGAGGCTAGGACCAGGCTGAACTGGTAAGCTGGGCAGTGCAGGAAAACACCTCTAGTAGCTTGTTGTGTCCCTGAAGTTTGAAATAGGTCAGCCAACTCTTGCAGATTCCTCTAGGTCCTGGGTATAGGGCAGAGCAACTCCAGTCCTTTGGTGCTCTTCACAGGTCACAGACAGCAGGTTCAGTCCTCTTCTGGCTCTGCCACACATATTGCAGTGTTCTGACGGGAGTACCAGAGATGCCACAATTATGGCTGGCACCTCTCTTGGCCACTACCTAAGCAATGGGTTCAAAGTACATAGGGTGACCCTATCCACTTTTGCTGCTTTCCAGTATCTCCTGCTGCAAACAATTCCACAGTGCCTTTCACTATCTAAAATCAAAATAAGAGAACCTTTCATGCCCTGTGAAGAGCTCCTGTGCCTAACCCATTGGTGTGGCAATGAAAATCAGCAGCTTCTTCTCTGTTGTACCTCTAAACCAGCTCTGGAGCAGCTCTCCTCACACTTGGATTGATGCCTGTCTAACCAGAGAGGCAAAGGAAGGGGCGGGTTCAGGTGTTAACGTCATCAGCCTGTCTCAGAGGAAGCTACTTTGAAGTTAATCAAGTTCTACAGGTCATTATATGAAGGAAACAGAAAGATGTCCCCACACCCAAGGCCTTTACCCCATTTCTAGAAGCAACTTCACACCTCAACAAGGAGGGCTATTCAGCTGCCAGGTGACATTTGGAGTAAATGCAAATGCAATTTTCACAGGTTTAATGAAGAGAAAATGTAACCTTTCTAAAATATCCATAACAATTAACATAGGTTTGACTTTAATATCAAATTATAGAATTGATAGCAATTACAATGAGACTTTGAATCATTGTACTAGCTGTTTCTAAACCAAAATCAGCATTATTAAATGTAATAACATAACCAACTCCTTTCCTATAGAATAGTCAACCTAACTACAATGAAAATAGCCTTTGGGGCTTTCACTGTTAGGGTATATATCACATTAGATTTCTACATGCCCTACTTTTAAATATCATGCACCCCACCTTATGGACAATAAGTCCTACTTAGAAGTCTCTTATTCATATTCAAAAGGAAGTTTTTGACAAGTCAAAAGAGGCTAATTTGACAGGCTGAAATTACATTTTAAAGCTGCAACAGCTAGGCTTGGAGACATGCTTTCATTGACTTTGCTACCTGATAATAGGGACTTATAAAAAAAAATTAAAAAAATGCCAAGCAGGGATATACCAATTTAATCATATTGAATGACGAAGCACAGGCACTTTACTCCTGGCTAGCAGGACTGAAGTCCACAGACTACAATAACAAGATTCAGCAAACATTTCTAAAGTGTCCCTGCAGAAAGGGCACTTTTCCTACAGCATGCAGGGGACATTCTCATCCTGACAGAAGCACATGTTTTTTTAAGAAAGTCGCAATGCCATAGGCTTTTTAAAGAGGTATCTGGAGTGAGACACATGCTGTAATCAGACTGCAGTAGTTGTAATAGTTACTGGAGGTCCTTGAGGTCCTTGTAGTCAGAAACAAGGTCCTTGGAGGGACACAAATTAATTTCTGATGCAGAGAACAGTACCTTAGCCAGCTACTGACACTGAAATGCACAACTAATAGCAAGCACTTGCTTGAAGAAGAAGACAAGTGGGGAATGGATAGGGAGTAAGAAGCAAACGATAGGGAGTAAGGAAGTGAAGCACGACTACTACTAGCATTGCCATCTACTAAAGTGAATTTTAAATCAGTATGCAAAACAAAAAATAATTTTGTGGCATTAGCAGTGGTAGAGACAACTCAATCAAAATACGGTTCCTGTTGTCGGACACAAATACTTTTCAGTGTTAGGCTGACGTCTATTAGGTCCGTATCAGTGGTCCCTGAAAAGAAAAATAAATATTTGCCTAGCAAATTGTAATAGCTGAGCTTGTCACTAGAGCTCCTTGGAGTGAGACATTTGTCCTTGCTGTAATCAGGCTGGAATACTTGCAGCAGCTCCTAGAGATTCCTTGAGTCAGAAATATCTATTAGACTTTTATAAACTGTAGATTTTCCCACAAGGGATATATTATAACTGAAAGAAAACCACTGCTTAGAAATGTGAAATCCAATGGACAAGTCTTCAAAGCCTTTCTCAACTTCAGCATATTTTAAAATAGGCATAGTGCAAGCCAAATGGAATTTGCTTAAGTGGTAGCCACCACAAAGAAGGCCCTACCACCCAAGGCGTCTGATGGAGTTTGGAGAACTAAAGGTGATGTTGACCCTTTAATGCAAAGCCACCAGTCTTGGATTGTTTTTTCCTTTAAAGGAAACATGCCGATTCTTAATATACAGTTTTATCAGGTCTGATGACCATGTAAGAACAGTAAAATAACATTTTTAAATAGGTGCGCATGAAGAAAGTGAGTGGCCCAGTAACACTCTTTGGCTGCTAGCTCCCCCCATAAATAAAAATAAGACAAGTGTAATGGGAGTTTAGGAGTAGGGTGGTAAAAAGGATGTGGTGGATCAAAGAGCTGGGGCAAGGGGAAAGAGAGCACACTAGTGATCCGATAGAGGGGATAAAGGGGGAGAGAACAAAGAAACATAATGAAATAGCACGTGACTTGGTGCTCTACTTGCAGATAAAAGTATCAAGATTCTCCAATATGCTGATGACACACAAATCTAAAAACAACCACAAAGTTTATTGTTTGGTTAATCAAAATCATTACAAAAATAAAACAAAGAACAATGTCAGTTTATATCTACAAACACATACCTATAAAAATCAGTCAGTGGTGTCAGGAGACCAGCTGCCGCTCCATGGTCCTCATCCCCTTTGAGGACCAAAGGGATTTCTAAGATCTCCCAGAGGCTCAGTGCCTGGGAATGGAAAAACTGACCTTAGTACTAGACTCCCAGGGGGACCTATACTGAGACCTATGGAAACCATACAGAACACTATTTTGCTTGCCCAAAATATCTCTGTCTTCTAAGACTGGTGGAGGACTAAGATGCCCTAGTGTGGAGATGACCTTTCTGCTATCCACATGCTACACACCACACCCAAAGCTAAGAGCCTGCCTAGCAAGAGTACCGAGGGGAGGGGGAGTTTGGTGGAAGTTCTTCTGTTTACATCAACAAAGGTGCCTTTTCGCCGCACGTATGCCACAGCTAACTGACTAAGCTTATTTCCCCACTGGCCAGTGGATGTAGGTGGGCGTATGTGTATACTTCTGCATGTTCAACGTTAAGTAAATAAAAAGAGTTAAACCATCAAAATCAGATAGCTGATCAGAAAACGAGGATGATAACACTAGTGGGATCAATCACACAGCTGCAACATTTCCATCTTTAAGATGATTGATAGCAAATGGTAGATTCCCATTTACATATTCAACGTTTGTCCCCATCATTCATTTTGAAAAGCAGTCACAGGCGGTGGAGCTTGCAAAGCAGAGTCTCGCAGTCTCAAGAAAATCTGCAGCAAAGAGATTGACAACCAGGACACATGTCAGGGAATCTGTTTTATATTACTTAACTGGTCACAAAGAAGCTGCATTTTTTAATATTTTGCAGGATTAAGACACATGCTGCAGAGCTCTTTGTGTACCCAGAAATATGTTTCTTTTTCAAACTATTTTTATTGAAAAATTTGAGAGGCTGATATTCGGCAATGACAGCATGGCACAGGTAACAACATGAAAGCATGACAGACTGTCTAACAGCATGTGTGGGTATATGGATTCTAACTCTAAACAGTAGCGAGTGTCATTGACAGATATTATTTTTACCATAACAGAGAGGACCGGGGGTTTGTGCCCCAGGTGGGTAAAATCCATCCAAGGAGTACTTTGGAGGAGTACTGAATGAGGATCCTGTATGTGTTCTTGAAAAATAATCATATCAATGGGAATGGAACAAGAAGGGAAGTGGAGGGGTAGAGAGAATAGGGGATTGGCATCTTCACTGAACCATTGATAGATTGTATAGCAGATATGTGCTTGGTGGGTTGAACGTGGTGTTTTGTTTATGCGGAAGGGGTGATGATTTTAGGAAGGTTCTATTTTCTGTAGACATAGGTCGAGTTTGTTCCATAAACAGCACATATGGGTTGTATTATGAAGTCTTTTGTACAAAATGTTATCTGCACTTCTTTTGTGATATTGATCATTCCATCATTTGTTGTAGGGAGTGACAGTGGTCGATGTTCACTCTGATAGAACCGTTTTGGAGCCCAGTGCAAACATAAGGTCCAATAGTAGTGAGTCTTGTAGGGTGAAGGTTTTGTATGCATGATGTGTTGCAAAGTGCAGGCACAGGATTAGGATGGATGGGAAAATCCTGAGTTTGAAGATGTTCTGAATCATTTGAAGGATCTTAGCATAGAATGGGGTAACCATATTGCCTTGGAGGAACATATGGTCAAGAGTACTGGGAACTTCACCATAGCGCCAGTATGTGTCTGAATGTAGAATCTCTGGTTTATGTAATCTTGCAGGAGTCCAATGTGTTTTGTGTATCAACCAGAATCTGGATTGACCAGTTGCAGAAGTGATTTTGGCCATGAATGGTGACTCTTAGATTCTGCTCCAGGTAGAGTCTGTGGCCTGTGGTATATGGTGCTCCAGAATGAGTTGGTTATGAGCTGTGTTTTGGGGGTTCAAGCAGTTTATAAATACATGAGACCATGTGGCTGAGTTTTTTAAGGTACCCTAGGAGCCCTGGTAGGTCAGGGATATGTGGTTTTGGCAGCGGCCTGACCACTCTTTTAGGTTTGCGTAAGTTGTATAGTTTGATTGGTTGGAAGTCATAGCAGGAGCTGAGTTCAACAAAGGTAAATGGGTAAGGGGGAGCCCAGGTCGCCAACAAGATTTAAACCTTCTTTAGACCAGTATTCTCAAAAAAAGAGTTTTCCCTTCCACTTCAATTTGACGGTTGCGCCATACGGAGGATAATGTAGAGTTGCCAACACAGTCCTTCAAAGTTTTATCAACCTGCAGAAGGGCAGACGTTGTGTCTGCTATTAATGGGAGAGAGTGGGCCAGAGGGAGTTTCTGAAGACCTCTGAGGGTGGCGCACCGAAGTAAAGGGTATAGTAAATGGGATTCAATTTTTTGCCACGGTGGGGAGAGGTCATCCACCGCATTAAACCACCAACTGCCCTGGGCTGCTTAGAAAGGTCTGTCGTTATCTGCAGATGTCAGGCATATTTAGTCCTCCTCTGTTCTTCTTCAGTTTTAGGGTAGGGTGGTTATTCTGGCCCTTTTTCCTTTCCACAGGAATCCCAAGATCAGTTTATCCACCGATTTAAAGAAGAAGGTGGATAAGTTAGTGGGAAGCATACTTGAGAAAACATTGATTAGAGGGGCCACCATCATTTTTGAGGTTTCTGATCTGCCGCACCAGGTAATATGCTTGGGGACCATGAGTTGAAAAGATCTTTGATTTTCATTAGTGTCTTGTTTTCATTGATTTTTATTGATGACTGGGTGCCCTTCCTGAACCAAATGCCGAGATATTTAAGAGCCACAGGCTGCAATTTTAAGTCAGAACTCCCCAGGATCGCAGATGAGCATAGTATGTTCATGGGAAAGACTTCCAAGTTGGAGCAGTTCTGGGTGTAGCCATAGACCTGGGACATTTTATCACTCTCTAAAATGATATAGGGGATTGCAGTGTCACCAAGTTGCTTGCCTAATTGAAAGTGGATACCTTTGATGTTGCCCTGATGGAACAGGGAGGAGAGGAAAGGTTCAATGTCAAGGTAGAGGTGGGCATCCTTGTATTGTGTCCTGTTTCAGGGGGAAAGGGTTAGAGAAATTACCACTGATTCTGACTTTCAATGTTGTGTTAGCGTATTGGGCCGTGACCATGTGGGTGAAGGCTCCGCCAGAACATGTTCAGCACTGATCGTAAGAAGGACCAAGAGACCCTATCAAAACGCCTTTTCTTCATTGAGTGATATCGCTGCAGTAGGAGAATAAGAGGGCAGGGCCTTATCAAGAGCATGACAAAAGAACTGGATGGTACCTGCCACTAGGAGGCCTTTCAAAAAAACGTTTTGGAGGCGAGTGATGAGCTTTGGAATGGCATATATTTTGCATTCAGTGTTAATTAATGATGTAGGTCCTTAGTTCTTAACGTCCGTGGTAGCCTTGTCCTATTTCAGCATAATGACTATCTCAGTTTCAGAGCTAATGCCAGAAATGCAGCCTGAAGTGTTATATTACTGGAAGAGGGAAAGAAGTCAGCCGGTGAAGAGGTCTGAAAACGTTTTGTAGCACTTCGCTGAATATCCATCTGGACCTGGGGCCTTTCCTGTTGGTAGGAATTGTATAGCTAGGCAGATCTTTTCCTTCATGATTGGGGTGTTAAGGAGGGCTCTGTCATCTGCGAGTATAGGTTGGAGTAAAATTTATGGAAGACTTTTAGGATGATACATGCATTTTGAAAATACAGGAAAAGCTGCTGGGATGAAGGATCCCTCTCTGAAAAAGTATAACAAAATATATTGTTATGCAAAAGAGTTGAATGAAGAACAAGAAAGTATCAAAATGAACAACGGGAAAAGTATATGTGTTTTACAGAAGGAAAAGTATAGAGGTTATAATGTTGGTTAGGATTTGCAAGTAACTACAAAGAAGAAACAATGTTATAGATGCAGCAGTAAAAAACATTTAGAGGAGTTCAGTGCTTGTCTGGAAGCCAAACGTTACAGATGGAAAAGGTTAGGACATTTCTCAAGAGTGTGCAAGTCAAGTGTTATGGATGGTAATAACTCCAAAGTAAATTTGGTTAAAAATCATCATACTGACAAAAAAGATACAAGAAGTAGAAGTGTTGGAGTTGTGTGGAATTGATACCCAGGCGGAAGGATTGAGTCAGCAATTCAATGTTTATTGTCCACCCAAATGTGTAACTGGGGTGAATGGAGTTGAGGTTCCCATGTGAGCATATTTGTGCTCTTCATATAGCTTGATAGACAAGGCCATGTGGGAAAATCTGGGTGACTGCGAATACATTTTCATGGATGTGGAGCCACAGGGGTATGTACCAGGGCCCAATAAAGTCAATGCTGATTGTCTATCCTGTTTACCTTTAGATGATGAATGAATTGTGGCTGAAATGAGTGATGTCTGTAAAGGAATCATCTGAGAAGATGAGTGGAAGGAGGCATTATTGGGTGCAGAGACAATGCAGTTACTGATCTTAAAGTTACAGATTATGGAGACCATAAAAAGCATGAAGTCCAAGTTGAGGGAGATTTTACCAGTGTGGAATGAATTGTCGGTAAAGAAGGGTGCTGTGAGGAGGTGTGATAGGTTGGTGTTGCCAAAGAGTTAACTTCAAAGAGTGTTAACATTGCTACATGAAGGAAATGGGCTCAGATTTAAGAGGGCCTAGCGCCATCTAACAACACATTAGCGTAATTTATGTTTATGCTAACGTGGTGTTAGATGGCCAAAAACACTGTGCCATATTTACAAAGTGGTGCAATGCTTGCATTGCACCACTTTGCAACCCTTTGCACCACATTATGCCTGCTCCAGGCATAATGCATGCAAGGGGGCGTTCCCCTGCTAGGGGGGCCGAAACAATCTAAGAGATTTCTTTGCATAATTTTTATCTGCATTTTTAACACCTGCTCAGAGCAGGCATTAAAAGGAGGCTCCCATTGTTTTCAATGGGCCTCAGGGTGCTTTGCAGGATTAGCGTCAACATTTTTGATGCTAATCCTGCACAACGCTGAACTAACTACTGCCATGTTGCGCCTATCTTAGATACAGTGGACACATGGTGGCAATAGGGGGCACTCAGAGGTCAAGAAAAGTGGCGCTGCACTAGGTGCAGCACCACTTTTCATAAATCTTTCCCATAGTGGCATATCTGCTATGAAAAGAAGAGCATGCAATGATTTTTGGTGGACTGGTATGGATAATCGTGTTGAGAGGTTTGTTTGACACTGCATGCGACTTAGATGTGTAGCGATAAAACGCGTAAAATTTCAGAGACACCTATTAAACTGGTGGCTATTCCCAGCAAAGCTTGGAAAAAGGTCACCATTGACATTTGCGGCCCAGACATAAAGCACACCCAGAACAGATCAAACAGTCTTAGACAGTAAACAACCATTCAGTGAGTCCATCTAATAAGCAAGCCCATAGTAATCCAGAGGTGAAGTTGAGGTGTTTATTCCACCAAAAGGCAAGCAGCCGACACGTGTTTTGTCGGATGCATCATGGGAGAACCTTGGTAAGTCCCCCAAATTCAAGAGCAACACACAGTAGTAACTGGGTGGCAGAGGTAAGGCCTGGTTACTACCATGTGTTGCTGATGAATTTCTCTGCATACATTTTCTGTGACACACATCATACCACTGCTACCATTTTCCTGACATCTGTGGACAGTTTGAGTGTCACGGTCCTGACAGTAGATTTGCTTTGGGACTTGTGGATTATTTCTATAAGTGGCTAGAGGTTGCTTTTCTTAAGGAGGTAAAGACAGCTAATGTGATTTCATTTTAAGATGGGATTTTCAGACAATAAGGTTGTCTGAAGGTGATCATTTCATACTATGGTCGACAATATGTTGGTTAGGGCTTTCATTTTTTCCTTAAGAAAGAAGAAATTAAACATTTTAGAACTACAGTTTATAATCCTTGTGAAAATGGACTAGTCAAACAGTTCAACAGAGTGATGGGAGAGCACATTCGGTTGGCTCTGAGAAAGAGTCTAAAATGGAGAAAGGAAGTGAGAAGCATGTTGTGGGGTTACAGAACCACACCCCATTCCAAAACTGGAGAAAGTCTGTTTTTCAAATTGAAAGGAAGGGTGGTGTGTACAGCCTGGGAGGAAAGGATTTGATGGAAGCCGTTTGACAAAGGGAAATTAAGAAATAGAATGGAAGAATATCAGCATCATTATGCACACAAACGCAATGCAGGGCTACAAATAGTATTCCTGGAAGGTCTATGGTTGAGGTTATGTGTTGGAGGGCACCTCAGGAAGTGAAGTTCTAAGAGGTATATTCCACTGACAGTGTGTGAAAGTAAGGGATGTGTAGAAATGGAAAGCAGTGAAATGTGAGGAAGGTGACAAAGGGGGTCATTCCGACCCTGGCGGTCATTGACCACCAGGGCCGGGGACCGCGGATGCACCGCCAACAGGCTGGCGGTGCATCTAGGGCAATTCTGACCGCGGCGGTACAGCCGCGGTCAGAAACGGGAAACCGGCGGTTTCCCGCCGGTTTCCCGCTGCCCCAGGGAATCCTCCATGGGGATTCCGACCCCCTTCCCGCCATCCTGTTCCTGGCGGTTTTATATTGTATGCTATTGCCTAATGTTGTTTCATGAATAGTTCTTCCTTTGTGCAGGATAACGTAATGTTTTATGAAATGTTTATAATTTTTGTATTTTAATAGATAGGGGGATGTGTTATGTATGACATTCTATGGATAATGGGACATTCTTGTATTGACAGATCTCTATGGGTTGAAGTTCTAACCTAGGGGTTCTGGAATGCTAGTGTCCCACCTGGAGTTGTACAGTTGTACTGGATGAATTGTCGCTCTATAAGAAATCATCTTTATTCACCAAACCTGCTTTGGATATCAAAAGCAGACAGTAAAAACGACAAAGAATACTACACCAGTTGAATTAGAAGGCCACCACAGCCAATCTAATTAATTACAAATACCATTGTAGTGTAGTCAGATTGGAAGGTTGGTGAACCATACAGTGACAGGTATTAACAAATATGCTGACTCACAAATTAGTATGTTGTCCATAGACAAGCAATTTCCCTAAAATTAAGAGCAGACAACATCCTTCTCTGTCTCACCTACAAAGGAGGAGGTTTTACGTTAAATAAGCTATTTTATTACATACTAACGTGGCAAGTCATTGTAACAACCTGTGTGGTAAAGTAATGTGTGATAATGTCACATTTGTGGTTGACACTGTGTTGTAAAGGCAAGCAGGATAAATGTATGCGGGGTTCCGTCATACAACCGTTTGCTGTCAACCACCCTGCACCAACTTGCATGTGAGATGCCACCTTTGTTGTTCTTATACTCCTCACTGTTACTGCTTTTCTTTGACAGAATGATTGACTTAAGTTGTTGCCATGTGCAGGGCGGGTTAGCTGCAGGGCTGTCCTGCAGCCAGACCCTGCGGCCAAACCCCTCACCATCCAACCACACTCTGCACACACTTTGTCCTTTCCATAAGTGGAGCTTTAACTGGGGCACCTGCTACGTTATATTTGTAAGTGCTTCCTGTTGAGTTAATTTCTATAAAATGAGCATTTTAATATTTTTATGGAGGGCGAGGGGCCATGCTGATTTCAGACCTGGGGCCTCCATCCCCTGGGGCCCGGCAATCAATCCAGGGAAGGGAAACAGAGGAAACCTCCACACTCAGCAAGTCAGAGTTGTTTGACAGCTATCGCTTTCTGTGAGTGGATCATTTGCTGTGACTTTGTAGGAACTGTCAAAGTTCTGGCCAAGTCACAGAAAACAGGTATGTCCAGGGGTGGATACCTCGGGACGTAGCAGGAGCCAGTCCTGGGTGGTCCTAAGGTCCGTTAATGGTTCCTTGAGGGGAGCTGTGCAGCCCCCACCATGTAAATAGCCCTGGGGAGATGGTGGTCCCTGTGAGTCTGAAATGGATTCCTTTTATTCATTAAATTCGGCCCAGGGGAGGTGGTGGTCCCCCCGGGGCTGCGGTAGGACCACATAGCCCGCTGCACAAACTTCTCATTTAGCCCCGGGAAGGTGGCGGTCCCCAGGGCTGTGGGGGAAGCTATAGGACATCCCCCATTTCAAAACAATATTTTGCCCGAGGAGATGTTAGTTCCCGGGGCTGCAGGAGAAGGCCAAATGGCCTTCCTCATATAAAAGTATTCTTTTGCCCCAGTGAGGTGGTAGTTCCTAGGGTTCAGGAGTCTGCATGTACCCCTGCATTTTTCATTCTGATCGCCCAAGTAAGTGGCGGTCCTTGGGGCTAATCGAGGTCCTGGGGCGACCCATGCACCCCCCTCCTTTATTAAAGCCCCCAATGCTCCTGGCACCTGGCCCACTTGGGGGCTACTTAAAAGAAAATGGCAGGACATTTAAAAAAAATGCTTTTCAGCCCTGGTGAGATCCCTCTGGGACCCCAGCTCCAGAGCTAAGGGGTTAGGGTATTCCAACCCTGCCCCCCTTTTCTTTTTTCTTTTTTTAACTTCTTTTTCTGGAACTCGGCTGAGGCCAAGTCCCATGATGTCTGCCAACACTTCCTGGCTGAAGTGTTGGCAGACAATCAGATATCAGCACAGGGACAGTTGGATCCACAGATGATCTACCTCCAGGAAGGTGGCAGTCCCTGGGGCTACTAGAAGCCTTGGGGGGAGCCCATGCACCCCCCTCCTTTATCAAAGCCCCCAATGCTCCTGGAACCTAGCTCACCTGGGGTTAATTAAAGAAAAGGGCAGGACATTTAAAAAAAAATGCTTTTCAGCATTGGTGAGGTCCCTCTGACAGTTGGATCCGCAGATGATTCACGTCCCTATATATCTATATTTTTTAAACTCTAATTTCTCCAAAACTACTTGAGGGATTTACACCAAATTACAAAAAACATGCTTTCTGGACAAAGAGCTAGCTTTCTGCCAACTTTAGTGTAATTCTGTTCAACGGTTTGGGCTGTAGTCCCCAGGTCATTGTCACCACAGTGCACAATCATGAAATCTATTTGCGGGTAAACAATAATGCTTTCAACCAAAAGCAACTATTGATGCCACTTTAACCCTCTCTGGCTAATACAAGCAAAATACACATTAGGTAAACCTAAGTCACTGTCAATGTCACTCTTTTAGCACGCTCCCTGGCCCAAAATACAAAGCTGTGACCCACAATCTACACTGTTCTCAGAGAGTGTTGTGAATTTGTGACCTACTACTAGCAGAGAATGATTCAAAATAGATCACCATAGTAACAGAGTTATAGGAGTACGGGGGGAAGAGAACTACAAAGACTAGACTGTGAATCTGAAGTTGCAATGCTAGTTTAGGAAATGCAGAATAAAGACTGCTTGGGTGCAAATTTAGGGACATATTTACATGCCCATTTGGCCCCTTAGAACCACCATAGCGTAATTTGTGTTTTACGCTATGGTGGCACTAACTAGTTCCTCACCCTTTGCCATATCTACAAAGTGGCATAATGCTAGCATTGCACCACTTTGTAAAAACTTGTGCCACATTATACCACAGCGGGGAGGCCCAAAAAGATGGCGCAGTGAAATTTACAAGGTTTTGTTGTGCCATTCTAGGGTCATATTTTAACGCCTGCCCAGGGCTGGAATTAACGTGATGCTAGGGTATTTCTTATGGGCTTCCTCGTGTTTTGCTGGACTAGTGTCAACATTTTTGGCACTAGTCCAGCAAAGCACCACAATAATGTAAAAAATGTTGACGTTATTGTGCTAATGTGTGCCATGGTGTGCTGTATTATAAATACAGCGCTACCATAGTGTCATTAGGGGGCGACACAAGGAAACTAGCGCATCCAAGCTGATGCTCCAGTTACTTGTAGATATGCCCCTTGGTGATTCATTCAAACTGGAGTAGAAATTACATTGTTTAAGAACCCATAGCAAAAAACATTTTTGGGCTCCTGTGTGGATCCGCAGATCCATTGAAAATTTACATGGGGGACCACACAGAGTGCTGCAGAAGATCTGTGAATCCACCTAAAGCTACTTCCAAATTGGGCTTCTTCAGAGGAATGCAAGAAAGGATTAAAAAAGACTGACCATTCAGAAGTGGTATTACAAAAGTGAAATATAAAACAAGGGGTTGTGATTTGTCATATACATGAGTAACCCTCGAAGCAAAGTTGAAATGGTTGTTATTAATGGTTGCCTTGTATGAGAGTAGTGTACCATTCCTGTGATTGTTTTTTGCACATTTTGAGTGAGAAGATATTCTAATTGATACTGAAAGACAAACATACAGACCAACAAACCCATTTAACAGGTACGTGGATTACAATGTAGTTTAAGTTAAAATGGTTTGGAAAAGGCATGAGTGTATGTAAGGTGGATGAAAGTGAGTAGCATGTTCACCAAGAGTAAAAGGGAATATAAATGGAGGATAGGTGATAAAATGTAGAGTGATCACCAAAGGAGGAATAAAAATATGTGTAGATTATCACCACCAATGCTGACACAACTACTCAAACACGAATGCATCCAATAACACATCCAGGCATGCCATTGTGTATACACTGACACACCCAGGCACACACTGATGAATACATTGTGTTATCCAGGCAGACACTGATGCATACATTGTGTTATCCAGGCAGACACTGATGCATACATTGTGATATCCAGGCAGACAGTGATGACTACACTAACACTCCTGGGTACTCAATGATGCTTGCACTGGCACACAATCAGAAATGTAGTTAGGAGACTTTACTTTGTAAAAACCCCTGCCTCGTGTTTAGGATAGACAAATGGACCTCTTTTGCATGCTGCACATGCAGAGGTTGAAAAAGTTTGTGAAGACATTCAGTTTCATTTCTTTGGTCCTGAAGAGGAGTGTGGGGAAAATGAAGAGATGGTACTGGAGTTGTGGAGGACCAGGACACAGGTATTACTATTTAAAGCTTTACACAAGAGATAGCAAAGAGAGGCAAGTCCCACGGATCACCACCTTGAAGGCCTCCCACACGGTGCCAGCAGAGGCCACCAACACCCGTTTCTCAGCAAAGTAATGGACAATGGCGTCACAGACCTCATCCCTTAATACCTGATCCTTAAGCGCACCAAGAGGGAGCCTCCACATAAAGGCACAACGCTGGCCACCAGAAACAGCCAACTCCAGCATGACTGGTGAATGATCCAACGCAGTACGGGCCTTATGCTCAATGGACTGCATCCAGAGCTCAACATACCTGATACCAAGCCATCTGTCTATATGGGACCAAATGCCATGCACATAATTAACGCAAGTACTTTCCCTATCGGTTCCATGCTTTTCCCTCCAGAGGTCCACCACAGCACCTTCAGCCATCACACGAATCCAGAGCTCTGGCAGCTGCTACATGCTGTGGTCTGGCCTGGCTTTCATGATCTGCCTCAAAGTCCAGCACCATGTTGAAGTCGCCCACCCCACAACAAGGACCCGGGACTCAGCGAGTCAATTAGGCGCCCCACTTCCCCAAAGAATTGAGGGTCATCAGTATTTGGGCCATACAGCAATACCAATCTGGATGGTCTATCAAGCAGTTTACCACGCAGCACAACATAGCGCCCATTTGGATCTACGAGTACGCCACTGAAGCCCCTTCCAAATCAGTATTGCAACGCCTCACGCATATCGCCAAAACATCTCAGCACACCATTCACTAATCCAACCAGCCTTCAGCCAAAGCTTAGTGGCTTCCACCAGATGAGTCTCCTGCAACATACAGATATCCACTGCATGCCGCTGCACATAAGCAGATATCAAACGCATCTTGCGCCCATCATTCAGCCCGCGATCGTTCCAGGCAAGCCAGCGAACCGGTGTCACACTTTCTTGCGCCATATCTAATCCTGATCTAAACATACATCTCCCCATAGCATCACAAAAGTGGCGTCCCTGGCTGTAGGAAGGTAACCTCTTCCTAGCCTTGTTACCCCCAATTTTTGGCCTGTTTGCGAATATATGTCAGAGTGTTTTTACTGTCTCACTGGGATCCTGCTAGCCAGGGCGCCAGTGCTCATAGTTTGTGGCCTAAATGTGTTCCCTGTGTGGTGCCTAACTGTGTCACTGAGGCTCTGCTAACCAGAACCTCAGTGCTTATGCTCTCTCTGCTTTTAAAATTGCCACTGCAGGCTAGTGACCATTTTTACCAATTCTGATTGGCACACTGGAACACCTTTATAATTCCCTAGTATATGGTACCTAGGTACCCAGGGTATTGGGGTTCCAGGAGATCGATATGGGCTGCAGCATTTCTTTTGCCACCTATAGGGAGCTCAGACAATTCTTACACAGGACCTCCTGGTCCTTCCTGGGCCCGGGCAGCACTCATTTTCTTCAACTGCAGCTAGCAAGGCTTGTTTGCGCTCTTTCTGCGTGGAAACAACTCTGCATCCTCCAGCACTCCGTGGGACATCTTCTGTGCAAAGGAGATGTTCCTTGCATCTTCCGTTGTTGCAGAATCTTCAGCTTCTTCCACCCAGAGGCAGCCCTTTTGCACCTTCATCCGGGTTTTAATGGGCTCCTGTCTCCCCCCTGGACACTTGCGTGACACTTGGACTTGGTCCCCTTCCTTTACAGGTCCTCAGGTCCAGGAATCTGTCTTCAGTGCTTTGCAGTCAGTTGTTGCATTTGCAGAATCTCCTATCAGGACTTTAGTGTGTTTCTGGGGAAGTAGGGTAACTTTACTCCTACTTTTCAGAGTCTTGGGGTGGGGTATCTTGGACACCCTTAGTGTTTTCTTACACTCCCAGCGACCCTCTACACACTACACTAGGCCTGGGGTCCATTCGTGGTTCGCATTCCACTTTTAGAGTATATGGTTTGTGTTGCCCCTAGGCCTATTGCATCCTATTGTATTTTACAGTGTTTGCACTGCTTTTCTAACTGTTTACTTACCTGATTTTGGTTTGTGTGTATATTTTGTGTATTTTACTTACCTCCTAAGTGAGTATATCCTCTGAGATATTTCTGACACATTGTCACTAAAATAAAGTATGTTTATTTTGTGTAACTCTGAGTATTGTGTTTCTTATGATATAGGGGGTCATTCCGACCCTGGCGGTAAAAACCGCCAGGGCCGCGAATGACGGAAGCACCGCCAACAGGCTGGCGGTGCTTCCATGTCCATTCTGACCACGGCGGTAAAGCCGCAGTCAGAAAACCGGGGCCGGCGGTTTCCCGCCGGTTTACCCCCGGCTGGGCGTATCCGCCAGGGCAGCGCTGCCTTGGGGATTCTGACCCCCTTCTCGCCAGCCTGTTTCTGGCGGTTTTCACTGCCAGGAAGAGGCTGGCGGGAACGGGTGTCCTGGGGCCCCTGGGGCCCCTGGGGGCCCCTGCACTGCCCATGCCACTGGCATGGCATGGGCAGTGCAGGGGTCCCCTAACAGGGCCCATGGCGGCTTTTCACTGTCTGCCTAGCAGACAGTGAAAAGCGCGACGGGTGCAACTGCATCCGTCGCACGCCCGCAACACCGCCGGCTCCATTCGGAGCCGGCTTCAGTGTTGCAGGCCTCCTTCCCGCTGGGCCGGCGGGCGCTAACATTGTTAGCGCCCGCTGGCCCAGCGGGATGGTCGGAATGCTGCCAGCGGTCTTTTGACCGCGTGGCGGGCAAATGGCGGTTCCCGCCTGGCGGGCGGCGACCGCCGCCCGCCAGAGTAGGAATGAGGGCCATAGTGCTATATGATATAAGTGGTATAGTAGGAGCTTTGCATGTCTCCTAGTTCAGCTTAAGCTGCTCTGCTATAGCTACCTCTATCAGCCTAAGCTGCTAGAACACTACTAATCTCCTAATAGGGGATAACTGGACCTGGCACAAGGTGTAAGCACCATCTGGTACCCACTATAAGCCAGGCCATCCTCCTACACTGGCATTCATGGAAATGAACAGGTACGAAAGAAAGGAAACATGGGGAATGAACCAACGACATAACATTACCCAACCCCGCTCACACTGGCTCCCCAAACGGGTCAGTACTACAATCCCACCCATCCCACAATAGAATAGCTAACATTTTGAATGTACTCATCCAATGGGGCGTTAACAAGGCCATCCGAGACCCATCCCAGGCTGGGGTGGAAGGGTAGAGAGACCAACAATGAAGGAAGTATAGTCAAAACAGCAGGCCATGCGGCCCCGGGCAAGATCACAGGAGGCCACAATAGAAGAATATATTTAGTCATTGTCACTCAAAGCACCTCTCTCACCTCCAGCGGACCTCAGGCTCTCAGACAGCACCTTTTTAGGGACCGATTTAGCATACTTTGCAGCCAGTTTCAGGTCCGTAAAGAAATGCAACTTGCCCCTTTGTTGCACTCGCAGCTTAGCCGGGTAAATGAGGTAATATTTGGCATCGGTCTGGTTCAGAATGTGTTTGACCGGCAAGAAGGCCCCGGGAGTGTAGTCAGGGAAAAAAAACAGTTCCGCCTTATTATATACCATAGGTCTACGCTTCCTGGCCAGTCGAAGTATAGTGTCCCTGTCTCTGTAGTTCAGTATTCATACAATAATGGGGCACACAGGGGCCCCCGGCGGAGGACGCAGCCCCAAAGACCTGTGGGCCCTCTCCACCACCAGCACCTGGGAGAGCTCGCCAGGGAATAGCGTAGAGAGCATGGTCTCGACACAGTCCTCCATGCACCCCTTGGCCGTCCAATCCGAGAGACCCAAAATACGAATGTTATTACAGCGAGACCGGGCCTCAAGATCCTCGTTTTTGTTCCGGATCACCTCCAGCACATGCTCCATACGCAGCAACTGCTCACCGTCTCCAAATCCGAGGTGCGGGACTCCAGCGGCTCAAAACGCGAGTCATGACCATCCACCCATTCCTTTAAAAGATCCATCTGGTCCGTTAGATGGTCAAGCTTGGCGTCGATGCTAGCCAGGCTGTGCTAGAGATCCCAAAACATAGCCTTCCTAGAGGTTGAAGGTGTCTCCACCTCAGGTGGCAAGTCATCCACCAGCCGACAGGCCAAACAGCTTTCTTTTTCCCACTCTCAAAAGGGAGCTTAGTCTGCTTCTGGTCAGCTTTCCCCATCCTCCTCACAGCCAACCAGGCAGGTGGGCAACCAGACACCACCATATCTCACCAGCAGGTGTCCGTCCAGCAGCAAGGCCACCCGAAGACAGAAGCCCTGCACAGCAGTCCACTCCTGCCGGCCGCCCACCTCTTAATTAGGCAGGAGGATGGAGAAGGGGCACCGGGCACCACGGCCAGGCCCGCAGGTGCCACCGCGCATGCGGCCGCAGTCTCAGAAGCCAGCCAGAGCTGCCCAAACACTGCAGTACTGCCAAAACACATGCCCTCCTGGCACGAGTGTCGCGATCGGCCAGGCCCCACAGACCAGCAACAGTGGGGCCCCAGGAGAAATACGAAAGAACCTGCAAGGAGGAGGGGGGTGTATGGGAGGATCCACACCACCATATGTCATGCAGGGGTCTCCACAATCATAGGGTGCAAACGCCCCCCCCCAAGACGCCAGCACACAGTAGGAAAGCAAGAGGAGGCCCCCAGAGCTGAGGCAATCCTGCGGCCCCGCTGGGGCCCGCAGCCCGATCTAGCCACTGACAGGGCACCGCAGGAGCAGGTCAATACAGCGTCAGTCCCGCAGGCCAAGGGGGGCCCTCCAGGCCTCAGGCCTCTGATCGTGGGGGCGAGGCAAGCATAAGAAAAAGGAGCCGCCTTCCCAGCCACTCACCACCGCAGCCCCTATCCCAAAAATCGGCAGGAGCAGCCGAGGCCCCCGCGCTCCACGCACCCGCTCAGGCCCCACAGTGGGTCCGGCCCGGCAGGGGCAGCCCTCAGCGCCCGTCCGCAAGCCCAATCAAGCCGGCATCCCCCCAAACCCCTGGCGTCGTCACAGGCGATGCTAGCAGGGCGGGAGGCTGACAGAAAGGAGAAATATACATTTTGATCCCCTGCCAGGCAGAGCCTCACGATGTGGCGGCCATCTTGCGGGCCGGCCAGGCCACGCCCCAAAAAGCCACATTATACTTGAAACAAAATAATATTTATAAACAAATGTTGATATTGTTGGACATGTAAGTTGTATCGATGATGAAACATTATCAACAAGTAGACAAATTGAAAAAGTGGAAAGATGCAAATCAGAAGAAATATATGAACGCTATAGTATTCATCCATGTTGTTTCAACAAAGTTATTTGCAATGCTAATGATTTCTTCCAACTGAAACTAGCAAAAGGAGCTATATTGAGTGTGTGGGAAAAAACTTCTGCGGCCCGTTATTTTCTACACCAATTTTCCATTGGAGTAGGTGAGTGGTATTATGACCGGCCTGTAAAAATATCAGCAGCTGAGTAGAGGTCAATTAAACTATATTAAGAGGACCCTAGAGTTCGCCAGTGTCTTCCATACATATTCTATCCATTATTAGAGAGTGACTTGCCTGAACTATCTTATGCTGTAAACCATATTCTGAAGACAGAATTTAATCTACAAAATGTCTCTGTAAGGGAATTTGTTGACAAAGTTCAAGTTAAGGGTGAAGAGTTAGAATACAATTTGATTAATTTGATGGCATGACAACATGGTACCAACAAGTATTGGTATCGTCATCATAGAGAACTTATGTAGTGAAACTTAGGTGCACCAGTTGTGCAGAGTCAACTTCGGATGACTTACTTGAGTATTTAGGAGAAGCAAACTCAGACATTAAATACATCAATATGCGGACAGCAGGAGAACTTTACGCTTTGGATCATGTTAACGTTTATAGGTGAAAGATGATCGAAACTTGGAACAGACAGTGATGACTCAGTGCTGTCTTGCATAGAAATGTATGTGATATGCACCATCATGAAAATAAACCAGAGAAAACAGAGGGCCTGATTTAGAATTTGGCAGTGGGGGTTACTCAGCTGTATTCTTATCACTTTATAGGCTATAGAGATCGTACTATGGCAGATGGAATATCCGTCAGGTTTGTAACAGAGTAACCCATCCCCCAAACTCTAAATCAGGACCATAGTTGCCAAACTTCTGATAAAAGAGAGTTTTTCGATTTGGCACTTCTGCAACTGTCCAAGCCTTGACATTCTGAATAGGAGTGACCCTGACTGCTAAAAAGATTCTGTTCTTTCAACGCTGTGAAACACATCATTCAGTGTTCAGTCTTTCCCAAATACATGAAAATGTTAAATGATGAGATTGAAAAGGAGGAAACAATTGCTGCTGAAATGGCTAAGGACAGGTCACAAAGCAGCCAAAGGTCAGGATTTCTAAGTCAAGATCCTCTTGGACAACCAATTATTGAAAATGAAGCTGCCATAGCCATGAATGAGATGGAAACGACAATGCAACAAGCACCACAAGAAAGTCAATGAATTAATCAAATGAAGTTGTAGAGCGCTGCTGCATCACCCATGAGAGTTTTGAGGCGCTGGGATGACAAACTGCCAGTTCTTTTAATGACTGAACATCCAAGTCTTGAAGGCCTTCCGGGACTGCTGGAGCAATGGTGAGGCTCTGAGGTGCATGGGGAGGTCGTTCCAGGTCTTAGAGTCTGGCTACAGTGTTCTGGATAGTCTGGAGTTTTATCATGGGTTGGGTGGTAGTTCTAATGTAGAGGGAATAGCCACATTCTAGTCTGCTGGTTATGAGAACTTATCTGACTGTTCACCAGCTGTTGGTTGGGAGCCACCTGAAGAGCTTCCTGAGCATTCAGAGGGTGAGTAAGCAAGCAGAGGAGATGGTGTTGACCTGCTGCTTCCTCTGGAGCTGGCTGTCAAGGATGATGCCAAGTTTGCTGGTGTTTTCAGTGGGTTTGGGGCCCAACTCGGCTGCCATCATTCGTTGTTCCAGAGGGTGTACCTGCCTTTCTCAAACATGAGTTCCTCTGTCTTGTCGATGTTGCATTTGAGACAGTTGTTGTTCATCCAGACAGGCACGTGTTTCATGCATCTTTGGAATTTATTCTTGGTGGTTGTAGGATCGTTAGTCAGGGAGAGGCTGAGTTGGGTGTCGTCCGCATAGGAGATGATGTTGAGTTCATGGCTCTTGATGTTTGCCAGGAGTGTCATGTTTACGTTGAAGAGGGTTGGACTGAGGGATGAGCCTCGGGGTACACCACAGATGGTGTTTCTGGGGAGCAAGAAGTAGGGCGGAAGGATGACCGTATGTATTCTACCTGTGAGGTAGGATGTGGTCCATTTGAGGGCTGCACCTCGGATGCTGATATGGTAGAGTCTGTTTAGCAGTGTGTGGTGGGATACGGTGTTGAAGGCTGCTGAGAAGTCGAGGAGGATGAGGGCTGCTGTTTCGCCATGGTCCAACAGCATTCTAATGTCATCCGTGGCTGCGATTAGGGCTGTCTCTGTGCTGTGGTTTGCTATGAAGCCGGAATAGGAGGGGTCCAGAAGCTTGTGGTTCTTCATGTACCTGGTGAGCTGGATGTTGATGGCTTTCTTGATGATCTTGGCTGATAAAGGGAGTAGGAAGATAGGTCTGTAGTTCTTAGGATCCCCTGGGTCTGCAAATAGCTTCTTCAGGAGTGGCTTCACATCGCCATGCTTCCATTTCTGGGGAAAGAGGGCAGAGGTGATTGAGGAGTTGAGGACCTTGGTGAGTTTCTTGCTGATGGGTTGACTCCCGAGGTTGAAGATATGGAGTGGGCAGGAATCTCCTGGGTCTCTGGAGTGGAAGGATCTCATGATGGATACTGTTTCCTTCTTAAAGAGGATGTCCCATGAGCTTAGCTGGTGTGGGTGTGTGTCGGATGGCATGATGCTGTTGATGCTGTCCTCATTGGAGCATTGGGGTGCAAAATCTTCATAGATAGTATTGATTTTGTTGTGAAACAATTCTGTGGGGGTGTTAAAGAGAGCTTGCGAGGGAGTGATGTTGTTTTCTGCTACAAGGAATTGGTGAAAGTTTTGACTATTTTGAAGAGTTCCTTGCTGTTTTTGGCGCTGTTCATGATGTGGGTGGCTAAAATGGTCTTTTTTCTGGTCTTCAGGAGGTGGTGGTATCTGTTGAAGGCATCTTTGAAGGGTGTCCGGTCCTCAGGGGTCTCACTGGTGCGCCATCTTCTTTTCTTCTTTTTGCATTCCCGTTTCTGTGTTTTGAGTTCCTCTGTGAACCAGTTGGGGTGTTGTGTTTGTTTCTTGGGGTCGGCGTGATTCTGTGGTGCGACATCTCGATGTTGTCTGCTGCTTGTTTTGTGCCTCTGGTGGGGATGGCTAGTCGGGAGTTTAGGGGGTTGGTCCAGCATGGTTCTGATTCCTTTTACCCAGCTGCGCTGTGTCTGGCTGGTGTTGGTGTTGGAGGTGGGGGTGCTTGGCTGCTCAGAGATGATGAAGTGGATGCAGTGGTGGTCAGCCCAGGTGAGCTCTTCAGCGTGGGTGTATTTCACCCTGTTGCTGGTGGAGAAGAGAGAGTTGAGTGAGTGTCCTGCACAGTGGGTGGGGTCAGTGACCAGCTGTTTGAGCCTGAGGTTGGCCATACTTTCTAGGAGGTCAGCCGTGTTGGCATCTTCAGTGTTCTCCAGGTGGAAGTTGAGGTCCCCTAGGAAGATGTAAAGATTTGACTCGATGGCGAGGGGGGCAATGAAGTCGGGGATGGGGTTGCAGAAGGCTGGGTGGGGTCATTGAGGTCTGTAGCCAAGGGTGCCTCTGATGGTGGTTTTGCTGTTAGTTCGTTGTTGGAAGTTGAGGTGTTCTATGAAGGGGATGGAGTAGTCCATGGTGGTGGAGCATTTGAGGTTCTCCTTGTAGAATATGAGAATACCACCGCTGTGTCTGCTGGATTGGTCCCGGTGTGCAATCTTGTATCCATCAGGCATGGTTGTGGCAATGCCTGGAGCAGATGTAGGGTTCAGCGAGGTCTCAGTGATGAAGACGGCGTCCTAGGTGTGATTGTGATGGTGTCCCAGATTTCTGTGGTGTGTTTTCTGAGTGACGGTGCATTGATCATCAGGCAAGGCTCACCCGAGAGGAGGACAGGCAGCCTGTGGGGCATTGGCATGGGTGAAAGAAGGCTGGGGGAGCACTGTGGGGTGGCAGGCCGCAGGAGGGATGTGGAATCAGACAGGCAGATGGTCAAAAACTTAGCTTGGACGCAGGAGGAGGGGAGGCAAGGCTTCTTACCTGAAGGCTGAGGAGAAAGAGGGGGTGGTCCAGCCCAACCTCTTCCAGGCTCCAACAGGCATGGATGTGCCCACCCTTAGCCTGGGTCCAGACCTTGCGCATCCCACAATGGGGGAGTGGTCATGTGGTTATGAGGCCGGGGTTGGGAAAAAACAGAGGGAACCAGTTGGCATCTCACCTCTTAGTGGCAGAGGCTGTTGGGGGTTTTAGTATGGTAGGAGGAGTGTAGCTTCACAGTAGTTAGTTGGAAAACTAAACAACAAATGGAAAGAAATACTTATTGAGGTAAAAAAGAAAGAAGAGCAGGGATTTTTCCACAAGGAGTATAAATGTAAATGTTCATCATTTAAGCCTATACTAATATACGTGAGTGGTCAACCTGGCACTAGGAAAGCTTTTAAATTGAATTTCTTACTGCTTACCTACAGGGGACTACAGACTTGAATTTGTTATGTGTAGTAACAGCACCAACTGGATTAGCTACACACAACATAAAGGAATAACTTTGACTTGACTACATATGCTAGCTGTAGAACAAGAAAACAAACCAGAGTAACAAAAGTTACCCGGTAAAGCTTGTCATGAAGTTTCCAGAGTATTGAAGAAATTGAAACTTTTAATCATCGATGAGGTGAGTATGGCCTCAAAATGAATGCTTGTCTTTGTCCATTTGAGAATGCAACAGATTCTGGAGACAGACTATGATGTATTGTTTAGAAGAAATCATTTGATTGTGTTTGGCGATCTACTACAACTGTTACAGGACCACCTGTGTTTAAGACACTTTTACATGAAGAAACTCCGAATTTTCAGAAGTCTTGTAAATATAAATATTGCTTAAACTTCCAATACAAGGAACTACTTAGGAATATGTGTCAAGCATCTGACATGGAATACAGAAATGTTCTGAAAGATATTAGAGTAGGAGTTCTCACAAAAGAGGGAAAAATTGCTTAGAAAGTTGATGTTTAAAGAAACTATTTCCTACAAAGAAGTCAGCAGCACAGACAATGTTCAAATTCATTGAAGAAGAGAAATCCATTGCCTGCCTAATGTCTATACCTCAAGAGTGTTCCTGTTTCAATGAACAATAACTCAAACTGAAGAAAGAAGAAATTTTGGAACTTACAGCAATCGACAAAATGGAAGAACAGGGGACGACAGTACTGTTAAGTGAAAAACTACAAGCAAAATTGGTTTCACTGGAAAAATCTGTTTCCAGAACTGGGATTACAAAAAAAGTGTTTACTTTTTTGCAAAAAACTTTATTTTGTTTACTAACAGGAATGATTTTGAATACCTAGCAATTTAATTTGATCAAGTTGAATGTGTAAAACAGATTTGAAGGTCGTAAAAGACATGTATGTTCGGGGGAAGCAGTTCCCAGAGTCCCTAGCATATGATGTAACAATTCATAAATCTCAAGGTTTAGGTGAAGAAGAAGCATTCATTAATATTGGGACAATTGTGTTTAAGGGAGGTATGTCATATGTAGCCCTATCACGGGTTGGAACATTGTCCTGTTTCTATCTGATAAACTTTGACAACAGTAAAGTAAATGCGGATTCAAGTTGTGGCAAAGAGTGTAACCAATTGAGATGTGTTTACGCTCCTCAGTTAGGACAGTATCTGGTTTATGACAAACATAGCATCTGCCTGAAGCAAGAGGTTTGGAAGGATCATAGTGATGTTGCTGAGAAGAAGTGTAAGAAAGAGGACAAGGAACTTTTTCAAAAGAAAAATACTGGCAATGCTGGTGATATTGTTCGTTACCAGTTGTTAAACCCCTCTGGTGTCAACTGTTATGCAAATTTGGTTCTCAATGCACTGTTGTCTTTACTTCATCTTGTTCATGAAATTGAACAGAAAAAAAGAGAAAAGATTGTGCTCCGCAATCTTTGCTTTGTTAGAACGCCTGTGCAGAAAAAATATTCTGCACCTTATATTTGAGACCTTGTAGGTGTAGGTGTGTGCACTGGAACTGTATACTTTACTTAAAACAATCAAGAAGATGCACAATAATTCTTCATGGTAGTATTTGGTACCTTAGAAGAAGAGATGTTACCTATTGATGACCTATTTGGACTTAGTTACTCATGGGATCATGAGTGTGAAAAATGTTCTTTTTCATCAAAAACACAAATAGATTCACATAATAATACTTAGAGTATTTACTTTACTAGACTGCAAAACTGTCCTTTTTGACAGGTTGATTAAAGAAGCTTCACATATTAATACCCACGGAGACTGTCAATCGGATCCTCTAGCAATTTTGCATATTCAAAGGAGTGCCAAATATCTAATCCTAATGCTATGCACAGCAGATGGAAGTAAACTGGAAATACAAATTACAAATGGACAAATATCTATTGCTAGAAAAACATATCTGTATGCCTATTATTTTTCATGAAGGAGAACGTATTTACATCTGGAAACTATACCATCTATTTAAAAACTGCAACTGGATGGACAGAATGAGACAACAGCAACCTCAAATCCAAGTAAAGACTACCTTATAAAATACTAAATTCCTATCTTCTGTTTCTTGAACCGAAGTTCTAAGTGGGAGTACAACTAAAGATGTGAAATAATATACTTATGGTATTTCCAATACAGCTATTTATGACAGCATAGGGCTGCCAGGGATGATATCTATATAAGGGATTCAAATTATTGACATGCAGTTAATGGTAGAACAATACAAATCAGATGCCAATACACTAGAAACAGTCATTGCAAACCAAACCTCAGGACAAAAAGTTTTTTATGGAGAAAGAAATATTGCTAAGGTTATTATCTTTTATATAAAAAACAGATGGACACAATATAATAAGAAGAACATCACAATCAGATATTGCAACATAACCTACAAAGTTACAAAAAGGATTGGAATTGTAAAACTGAAAAAGTCTACTTGTAGTTTATGTATTACAAGTTTTTATGATGGTATACGATCATCAGGAGTGATGTCTTTAAAAGGCTCTTCATATGCTAGTGTCCTTTATAGGTATTAATTGTACGGTAACACCCTCAATAAAAAACCTTTAACATTTGTTTCATTACAATAGTGGGGTAATATAACTAAAACAACTGGTTAATGGATTGTAGTGGTTGTAATGCACATTGGAGCTCATTTACAGTAACATGCTGTGCAGTTCTGGAGGTTCTACAATCTATGTGATTGTTTTTTCCCCACTGTTCAATTATGAGTCTTTTCACATCACGACATTCATGGTGTAAACGTATGGAAGCTGAGAACAGTACAAAAAGGATAATTAAAATGCTTAAATAATATCTATGATTGCTTTGCAAATGTGTAGTGCTTTATTATAAATAAGACCTTTTTGCATTGCAAAACCTTTATTGCCCAATTTGTTAACATGAAACATTAACTCTGCGCACTTTATGACTGATGACCAGCTTGTGCTCTCCCTCTAACCATGGTAACATTGGCCCATACCCAAATGGCATATTTTATGTACCTGTACGTCCCTAGTAAAGTGCACCAGATGTGCTCAGTGCCTGCAAATGAAATGCTACTAGTGGGCCTGCGGCACTGGTTGTTCCACCCACATAAGTAGCTCTTTAACCATGTCTCAGGCCTATCATTGCTATGCCTGTGTGTGTATTTTCACGGCCTCTTTGACTTGGCATTTAAAACTAATTGGCAAGATATGAATCCCCCTCTTCCTCTCTGTATGTCACCCCTAAGATAGACCCTAGGTAACCCTGAGGGCATCGTGCTATGTAAGTAAAAGGCAGGACATGTACGTATAGGTTTTACATGCCCTGGGAGTGAACAACTCCCAGAGTTGTTTTTTACTACTGTGAAGCCTGCACCTCTCATACGCCAGCATTAAAGATTCCCTTTTATGATTTTAAGTGGTAATTTCTGATCTGAGAGGACTAGACTTGTCATATAGTTGGAATGATAGTGAGACATTCTACTTACTGGTGAAGTTGGATTCTACATAACCATTTTAGAAATGCCACTTTTAGAAAGTAGGCATTTTTCTACACTAACTGCCACCTGAGCCTCACAGCATATGAGCCTCACAGCCTGTCTCCAATCCATGCCTGGTCTGTGCTGGTTGACAGCTCCCCCTGTGCATTCCAACACAGGACACTCAGCTGAATCTGAATTCATCTGCATACAGATGGGTTTCCCTGGGCAGAAACGTTGGATGGGCTCTCACTTATACTTCAAAGGCCAGTGGCTTCCCTCACACAAAGCACTGACAACACCCCTATTGAGCTTGGATTGAGCTTGCCTCCTGTTCTGAGGTCTCAGGGGTATCAAAGACTTCACAAAGAAGAGAAAATACAGCATATTGGAAAACCGATGCAATGCCTGCAAAATTCGATGCAACGCCTGCCGGATCGACGTAGCACCTGCTCCACTGCTGGTAAGTCACCGCGTCACCTGCCAGATTGATGCAGCACCTGATGCCTCTGTATAACGTGTTCCGGGTTTTCCAAGCATTGTGCCTGGGTGTCAAAATATCGCTGCATCACAGTGAGGAACTAGGGCTACCCACCTAGAAACCATGGCCTTGCAGCGTTGAAAGAAACGATGCATCACCTTTTCCATGCTGATAATATTGACACATCGCTTTACTTTTCGTTGAATATCCTCCTCTGTGGCCCCTCTGCATTGTTATTTTTGACGCATCCCAGGTGCTGTGTGTTCAAAGGATACAACCACTGAGTCTTAAGGATTGAGACTCATTTAAACCTAAATTGATACCTTGACTTGTGCATATTGGATCTTTTTAGATTTGGTCTTATTTTATTCAGATAAATATTATCTGTTTTCCTAAACTGATATGGAGTACTTTTTGTGATATTTTTACTCTGTTACTGTATAAGTTATTGCACAAATACTTTACATATTGCCTGCTCAGTGCCAAGCTACCGGAGGGTGAGCACAGGATTTCTTGCATTGTGTTGTGACTTACCCTAAGACTATGGTCCCTACTTGGACAGGATGCATACCTCTGCCAACTACAGACCCGATTTCTAACAACTTCTAGTTATGTTTTCTCTCTTTTTACACAAATCTATGGAACCCTTTGTTGCAGTAATGTAGGTAACTGATTACATCTTTCACCATTCTTAATACATCCACAAAGACACCCAGGCAGACATTGGTGCATACACTGACACACCCTGATACACACTGATGCATACAGTGATACATCCAACTACACACTTATGCATGCACTTGCACAGTCAAGCACACACTGACATTCCCAGGCACACTCTCATGCATACACTGAGACATCCAAAAACACATGCATACCCAGGCACACATTGATGCATACACTGAGGCATCCATGCACACACTGATGCATATGCCCAGACACAAACTCATGCATGCACTGACATACTCAGCTCTATACCCATACATATGCTGTCAAACCCAAACACATATTCATGCATTCACTGAGAAACCCAGGTACACCCTCATACATACACTAACACACCTAGGTACAAACTCATGCATACACTAACACATCCAGGCATATACTCATGCAAACAAAGACGCAGCCAGGCATACACTCATACATGCACTAAGACACATTCACACTTACAATGACATATGCAGGTACACTGTCATGCATACACTGTCACACCCAGAAACACACTCATGCACACACTAACACACCCAGGCACACACTGGCACAGACACTAACATACCCAGGAATACTCTCATGCATATGCTGACATGCCCAGAAACATACTTAAACATAGAACGAGACTCCCACGCACACACTAATACATACAATGACACACCGGGGCACATACTGATGCATAAACTGAAATACCCATGCACACACTCATGCATACAGTGATACATCCAGGTACACACTTATCCATGCACTAACACTACTAGGCACACACTCATAAATACACTCTCATACCCAGGCACACATTCATGCATAGGCTGACACAGCCAGAACCACACTCATCCATACACTTACATACCCAGGGACACACTGAGGCATACACAGACATCCTTGCACACACTGATGCATACACTGCCACACACAGGCACACACTCATACATGTACTGACATACCCAGGTATACATGCATACACAGACTGGCAAAACCAGGAACATAATCATACATACACTGGCAAAGCCAGACACACACTGACGGATATACTAACACAACCAGTAATACATGCACTGGCAACCCCAAACACACAATCATGTATACACTGAGACACCCAGGCTCCGCTGGCCGCAATCATCAGAAGCTACAGAATCAACATTGTCTCCTACGCCGACGACACCCAACTCATCCTCTCGCTATCCAACGAACTCAACACAGCCAGACACAACTTCAGTGAAGGTATGGGAGCAGTCGCCTGTGAGAAGGTAGCCTCTTTCTAGCCTTGTTACCCCCACTTTTGGCCTGTTTGTGAGTGTATGTCAGGGTGTTTGTCACTGTTTTCACTGTCTCACTGGGATCCTGATAGCCAGGCCTCAGTGCTCATAGTGAAAACACCATGTTTTCAGTATGGTTGTTATGTGTCACTGGGATCCTGCTGGTCAGGACCCCAGTGCTCATAGGTTTGTGGCCTATATGTATGTGTCACTGGGACCCTGTCACACAGGGCCCCAGTGCTCATAGGTGTGCATGTATATGTTCCCTGTGTGGTGCCTAACTGTCTCACTGAGGCTCTGCTAACCAGAACCTCAGTGGTTATGCTCTCTCATTACTTTTAAATTGTCACTAACAGGCTAGTGACCATTTTTACCAATTTACATTGGCTTACTGGAACACCCTTATAATTCCCTAGTATATGGTACTGAGGTACCCAGGGTATTGGGGTTCCAGGAGATCCCTATGGGCTGCAGCATTCCTTTTGCCACCCATAGGGAGCTCTGACAATTCTTACACAGGCCTGCCACTGCAGCCTGAGTGTAATAACGTCCACGTTATTTCACAGCCATTTTACACTGCACTTAAGTAACTTATAAGTCACCTATATGTCTAACCTTTACCTGGTAAAGGTTAGGTGCAAAGTTACTTAGTGTGAGGGCACCCTGGCACTAGCCAAGGTGCCCCCACATTGTTCAGAGCCAATTCACTGAACTTTGTGAGTGCGGGGACACCATTACACGCGTGCACTACATATAGGTCACTACCTATATGTAGCTTCACCATGGTAACTCCGAATATGGCCATGTAACATGTCTATGATCATGGAATTGCCCCCTCTATGCCATCCTGGCATTATTGGTACAATTCCATGATCCCAGTGGTCTGTAGCACAGACCCTGGTACTGCCAGACTGCCCTTCCTGGGGTTTCTCTGCAGCTGCTGCTGCTGCCAACCCCTCAGACAGGCAGCTGCCCTCCTGGGGTCCAGCCAGGCCTGGCCCAGGATGGCAGAACAAAGAACTTCCTCTGAGAGAGGGTGTGACACCCTCTCCCTTTGGAAAATGGTGTGAAGGCAGGGGAGGAGTAGCCTCCCCCAGCCTCTGGAAATGCTTTGTTGGGCACAGAGGTGCCCAATTCTGCATAAGCCAGTCTACACCGGTTCAGGGACCCCTTAGCCCCTGCTCTGGCGCGAAACTGGACAAAGGAAAGGGGAGTGACCACTCCCCTGACCTGCACCTCCCCTGGGAGGTGTCCAGAGCTCCTCCAGTGTGCTCCAGACCTCTGCCATCTTGGAAACAGAGGTGCTGCTGGCACACTGGACTGCTCTGAGTGGCCAGTGCCACCAGGTGACGTCAGAGACTCCTTGTGATAGGCTCCTTCAGGTGTTAGTAGCCTTTCCTCTCTCCTAGGTAGCCAAACCCTCTTTTCTGGCTATTTAGGGTCTCTGTCTCTGGGGAAACTTTAGATAACGAATGCATGAGCTCAGCCGAGTTCCTCTGCATCTCCCTCTTCACCTTCTGATAAGGAATCGACCGCTGACCGCGCTGGAAGCCTGCAAACCTGCAACATAGTAGCAAAGACGACTACTGCAACTCTGTAACGCTGATCCTGCCGCCTTCTCGACTGTTTTCCTGCTTGTGCATGCTGTGGGGGTAGTCTGCCTCCTCTCTGCACCAGAAGCTCCGAAGAAATCTCCCGTGGGTCGACGGAATCTTCCCCCTGCAACCGCAGGCACCAAAAAGCTGCATTACCGGTCCCTTGGGTCTCCTCTCAGCACGACGAGCGAGGTCCCTCGAATCCAGCGACACCGTCCAAGTGACCCCCACAGTCCAGTGACTCTTCAGCCCAAGTTTGGTGGAGGTAAGTCCTTGCCTCACCTCGCTGGGCTGCATTGCTGGGAACCGCGACTTTGCAAGCTACTCCGGCCCCTGTGCACTTCTGGCGGAAATCCTTCGTGCACAGCCAAGCCTGGGTCCACGGCACTCTAACCTGCATTGCACGACTTTCTAAGTTGGTCTCCGGCGACGTGGGACTCCTTTGTGCAACTTCGGCGAGCACCGTTTCACGCATCCTCGTAGTGCCTGTTTCTGGCACTTCTCTGGGTGCTACCTGCTTCAGTGAGGGCTCTTTGTCTTGCTCGACGTCCCCTCTCTCTGCAGGTCCAATTTGCGACCTCCTGGTCCCTCCTGGGCCCCAGCAGCGTCCAAAAACTCCAAACAAACGATTTGCGTGTAGCAAGGCTTGTTGGCGTCCATCCGGCGGGAAAACACGTCTGCACGACTCTCCAAGGCGTGGTGGATCCATCCTCCAAAGGGGAAGTCTCTAGCCCTTGTCGTTCCTGCAGTATTCACAGTTCTTCAGCCTAGTAAGAGCTTCTTTGCACCAACCGCTGGCATTTCTTGGGCATCTGCCCATCTCCGAGTTGCTTGTGACTTTTGGACTTGGTCCCCTTGTTCCACAGGTACCCTCAGTCAGGAATCCATCGTTGTTGCATTGCTGATTTGTGTTTTCCTTGCATTTTCCCTCTAACACGACTACTTTGTCCTTATGGGAACTTTAGTGCATTTTGCACTCACTTTTCAGGGTCTTGGGAGGGTTATTTTTCTAACTCTCACTATTTTCTAATAGTCCCAGCGACCCTCTACAAGGTCACATAGGTTTGGGGTCCATTCGTGGTTCGCATTCCACTTCTGGAGTATATGGTTTGTGTTGCCCCTATCCCTATGTTTCCCCATTGCATCCTATTGTAACTATACATTGTTTGCACTGTTTTCTAAGACTATACTGCATATTTTTGCTATTGTGTATATATATCTTGTGTATATTTCCTATCCTCTCACTGAGGGTACACTCTAAGATACTTTGGCATATTGTCATAAAAATAAAGTACCTTTATTTTTAGTATAACTGTGTATTGTGTTTTCTTATGATATTGTGCATATGACACTAAGTGGTACTGTAGTAGCTTCACACGTCTCCTAGTTCAGCCTAAGCTGCTCTGCTAAGCTACCATTATCTATCAGCCTAAGCTGCTAGACACCCTATACACTAATAAGGGATAACTGGGCCTGGTGCAAGGTGCAAGTACCCCTTGGTACTCACTACAAGCCAGTCCAGCCTCCTACATTGGTGGCAGCGGTGGGATAAGTGCTTGAGACTACTTACCACTCTTGTCATTGTACTTTTCATAAGAGAAAAATATACAAAACAAGGTCAGTGTATATACACATAGCCAAAAAGTTTTGCATTTCCTCTTTTCACTCTTTTCTAAGTGCTGAAAAGTACTTCTAAACTTTCAAAAAGTTCTCAAAAGTTTAAAAAGTTTTTTCTGTCTTTCCAAAAAGTTCTGAAAACTTTTTTCTCTTTTTCTATCACTTTAACTCTCTCTAAAAAAAAAATGTCTGGCACAGGAAAAAATGTTGAACTGTCCAAACTTGCATATGATCACCTTAGCTGGAAAGGAGCAAGGAGTCTCTGCATAGAGAGAGGTTTGAGTGTAGGGAAGAATCCTTCTTTAGAACTGTTAATTAATATGCTTAGAGTACAGGATAAGGCCATAAGTGCCCAATCTGTAGAAAAAGTAGCTAATGGTTCTCAATCTGATCCAGGGACTCCCCCAGGAAAAGGTTCAGGAAAGAAACTTCTCAGCCTGCCCATTACTAGACAGTCTAGCATAGTTGGTACAGAGGTTGAATCACACCATACTGATGATGTGATCTCACATTATGCTGGTAGCCAAGCTGTTAGGGTGCCCTCTGTAAGGGACAGGTCTCCTTCTGTTCATTCCCATCATACCTCTGTATCTAGAAATGTCCCTCCCACCCACCCTGATGACAGATTGTTAGAAAGGGAGCTCAATAGATTGAGAGTGGAACAAACCAGACTGAAGCTCAAGAAGCAACAGCTGGATTTGGATAGACAGTCTTTAGAAATAGAGAGGGAAAGACAGAAGTTGGGTTTAGATACCCATGGTGGCAGCAGCAGTATTCCCCATAGTCATCCTGCAAAAGAGCATGATTCCAGGAATCTGCACAAGATAGTTCCCCCTTATAAGGAGGGGGATGACATTAACAAGTGGTTTGCTGCACTTGAGAGGGCCTGTGTTGTACAGGATGTCCCTCAAAGGCAGTGGGCTGCTATCCTATGGCTATCATTTAGTGGAAAAGGTAGGGATAGGCTCCTTACTGTGAAAGAAAATGATGCCAATAATTTTACAGTTCTTAAGAATGCACTCCTGGATGGTTATGGCTTAACCACTGAACAGTACAGGATAAAGTTCAGAGAGACCAAAAAGGAGTCTTCACAAGACTGGGTTGATTTCATTGACCATTCAGTGAAGGCCTTGGAGGGGTGGTTACATGGCAGTAAAGTTACTGATTATGAAAGCCTGTATAACACAATCCTGAGAGAGCATATACTTAATAATTGTGTGTCTGATTTGTTGCACCAGTACCTGGTAGACTCTGATCTGACCTCTCCCCAAGAATTGGGAAAGAAGGCAGACAAATGGGTCAGAACAAGGGTGAACAGAAAAGTTCATACAGGGGGTGACAAAGATGGCAATAAGAAGAAAGATGGTGAAAAATCTCAAGATAAGCATGGGGATAAGGGTAAAACCAAAGATCCCACTTCAAATCTTAAACACTCTTCAGAGGGTGGGGATAAAACAAATTCTTCCTCTTCTTCCCAACCTGCACACATTAAAAAGCCTTGGTGCTTTGTGTGTAAAAATAGAGGCCATAGGCCAGGGGATAAGTCCTGTCCAGGTAAACCCCCTGAGCCTACCACCACTAATACATCAAGCTCTAGTGCCCCTAGCAGTAGTGGTACTAGTTGTGGGACTGCTGGCAACAGTCAAGCAAAGGGTGTAGTTGGGTTCACTTATGGGTCCATAGTGGAAACTGATGTAATCAGTCCCAAGACAGTTTCTGTCACACCTAGTGGCACTGGCCTTGCCACACTGGCTGCTTGTCCCCTTACAATGGATAAGTACAGGCAGACAGTTTCAATAAATGGTGTTGAGGCCTTGGCCTACAGGGACACAGGTGCCAGTTTCACTTTGGTGACTGAAAACCTAGTGCCTCCTGAACAACACATCATTGGACAACAGTATAAGATTATTGATGTCCATAACTCCACTAAGTTTCTTCCCTTAGCTATAATTCAGTTTAGTTGGGGTGGAGTTACTGGCCCTAAGCAGGTGGTGGTATCACCTAGTTTACCTGTAGACTGTCTCTTAGGTAATGACCTAGAGGCCTCAGGTTGGGCTGATGTAGAGTTTTATGCCCATGCAGCCATGCTGGGCATCCCTGAGGAATTGTTCCCTCTCATTTCTACTGAAATGAAAAAGCAAAGGAGAGAAGGCCTGAAAACTCAGGATCCCTCTCCATCAACAGGTAAAAAGGGTATCACAGTATCCCCTAACCACCCTACCATTCAGGATACCATTCCTGTGGTGGGAGAAACCTCTCCTGGGGTGGCACCTGTTCCAAGGGAATCATCAGCTGGCAAAGCTGGACTCCCTGAGGTAGAAGTACCTCTCTGTGGGATAACTAACATTGGTGACAAAAATAGCACCATTTTAGTTAACATGGAGCATCCCTCCAACCCTCCCAGAGAAACTTTAGTGCAGAAACCCTGCACTGCCTCACAACACTTAGGACAGCATCCCTGCCCTAGTGTGGAGCTCATAGGACAGCATCCCTGCCCTGCTCCAACTCAAGAGAAACAGCATCCCTGTTCTCTCTTCCAGCCAAATGGACAAAGTTTTTGCCCAGCTATGGCTTTATTGAGACAGCATCCCTGTCTGGCATTTCCATCACTACAAATAGGTTCAGTGGACAATTCCCACTGCTCTAAACTAAAACTTACTGATAGAAACTCTGAAAATACATCTTCACATTGTTGCTTAGCTAAAAAACTTCAAACAGGGTGGTTTACATCCCCACAGGGAAGTAACCATATAGTGGATGATAAAGGGAGTAACCAGTCTATTGCAGAGCTACTCTCTACTTATCACCACTTAGACAATAAAGTCTCAACTGGCCAAGGTTAGCCTTATTGTCCTTCGTTTGGGGGGGGGGTTGTGTGAGAAGGTAGCCTCTTTCTAGCCTTGTTACCCCCACTTTTGGCCTGTTTGTGAGTGTATGTCAGGGTGTTTGTCACTGTTTTCACTGTCTCACTGGGATCCTGATAGCCAGGCCTCAGTGCTCATAGTGAAAACACCATGTTTTCAGTATGGTTGTTATGTGTCACTGGGATCCTGCTGGTCAGGACCCCAGTGCTCATAGGTTTGTGGCCTATATGTATGTGTCACTGGGACCCTGTCACACAGGGCCCCAGTGCTCATAGGTGTGCATGTATATGTTCCCTGTGTGGTGCCTAACTGTCTCACTGAGGCTCTGCTAACCAGAACCTCAGTGGTTATGCTCTCTCATTACTTTTAAATTGTCACTAACAGGCTATTGACCATTTTTACCAATTTACATTGGCTTACTGGAACACCCTTATAATTCCCTAGTATATGGTACTGAGGTACCCAGGGTATTGGGGTTCCAGGAGATCCCTATGGGCTGCAGCATTCCTTTTGCCACCCATAGGGAGCTCTGACAATTCTTACACAGGCCTGCCACTGCAGCCTGAGTGAAATAACGTCCACGTTATTTCACAGCCATTTTACACTGCACTTAAGTAACTTATAAGTCACCTATATGTCTAACCTTTACCTGGTAAAGGTTAGGTGCAAAGTTACTTAGTGTGAGGGCACCCTGGCACTAGCCAAGGTGCCCCCACATTGTTCAGAGCCAATTCACTGAACTTTGTGAGTGCGGGGACACCATTACACGCGTGCACTACATATAGGTCACTACCTATATGTAGCTTCACCATGGTAACTCCGAATATGGCCATGTAACATGTCTATGATCATGGAATTGCCCCCTCTATGCCATCCTGGCATTATTGGTACAATTCCATGATCCCAGTGGTCTGTAGCACAGACCTTGGTACTGCCAGACTGCCCTTCCTGGGGTTTCTCTGCAGCTGCTGCTGCTGCCAACCCCTCAGACAGGCAGCTGCCCTCCTGGGGTCCAGCCAGGCCTGGCCCAGGATGGCAGAACAAAGAACTTCCTCTGAGAGAGGGTGTGACACCCTCTCCCTTTGGAAAATGGTGTGAAGGCAGGGGAGGAGTAGCCTCCCCCAGCCTCTGGAAATGCTTTGTTGGGCACAGAGGTGCCCAATTCTGCATAAGCCAGTCTACACCGGTTCAGGGACCCCTTAGCCCCTGCTCTGGCGCGAAACTGGACAAAGGAAAGGGGAGTGACCACTCCCCTGACCTGCACCTCCCCTGGGAGGTGTCCAGAGCTCCTCCAGTGTGCTCCAGACCTCTGCCATCTTGGAAACAGAGGTGCTGCTTGCACACTGGACTGCTCTGAGTGGCCAGTGCCACCAGGTGACGTCAGAGACTCCTTGTGATAGGCTCCTTCAGGTGTTAGTAGCCTTTCCTCTCTCCTAGGTAGCCAAACCCTCTTTTCTGGCTATTTAGGGTCTCTGTCTCTGGGGAAACTTTAGATAACGAATGCATGAGCTCAGCCGAGTTCCTCTGCATCTCCCTCTTCACCTTCTGATAAGGAATCGACCGCTGACCGCGCTGGAAGCCTGCAAACCTGCAACATAGTAGCAAAGACGACTACTGCAACTCTGTAACGCTGATCCTGCCGCCTTCTCGACTGTTTTCCTGCTTGTGCATGCTGTGGGGGTAGTCTGCCTCCTCTCTGCACCAGAAGCTCTGAAGAAATCTCCCGTGGGTCGACGGAATCTTCCCCCTGCAACCGCAGGCACCAAAAAGCTGCATTACCGGTCCCTTGGGTCTCCTCTCAGCACGACGAGCGAGGTCCCTCGAATCCAGCGACACCGTCCAAGTGACCCCCACAGTCCAGTGACTCTTCAGCCCAAGTTTGGTGGAGGTAAGTCCTTGCCTCACCTCGCTGGGCTGCATTGCTGGGAACCGCGACTTTGCAAGCTACTCCGGCCCCTGTGCACTTCCGGCGGAAATCCTTCGTGCACAGCCAAGCCTGGTCCACGGCACTCTAACCTGCTTTGCACGACTTTCTAAGTTGGTCTCCGGCGACGTGGGACTCCTTTGTGCAACTTCGGCGAGCACCGTTTCACGCATCCTCGTAGTGCCTGTTTCTGGCACTTCTCCGGGAGCTAACTGCTTCAGTGAGGGCTCTTTGTCTTGCTCGACGTCCCCTCTCTCTGCAGGTCCAATTTGCGACCTCCTGGTCCCTCCTGGGCCCCAGCAGCGTCCAAAAACGTCAAATGCACGATTTGCGTGTAGCAAGGCTTGTTGGCGTCCATCCGGCGGGAAAACACTTCTGCACGACTCTCCAAGGCGTGGGGGATCCATCCTCCAAAGGGGAAGTCTCTAGCCCTTGTCGTTCCTGCAGTATTCACAGTTCTTCAGCCTAGTAAGAGCTTCTTTGCACCAACCGCTGGCATTTCTTGGGCATCTGCCCATCTCCGAGTTGCTTGTGACTTTTGGACTTGGTCCCCTTGTTCCACAGGTACCCTCAGTCAGGAATCCATCGTTGTTGCATTGCTGATTTGTGTTTTCCTTGCATTTTCCCTCTAACACGACTATTTTGTCCTTAGGGGAACTTTAGTGCACTTTGCACTCACTTTTCAGGGTCTTGGGAGGGTTATTTTTCTAACTCTCACTATTTTCTAATAGTCCCAGCGACCCTCTACAAGGTCACATAGGTTTGGGGTCCATTCGTGGTTCGCATTCCACTTCTGGAGTATATGGTTTGTGTTGCCCCTATCCCTATGTTTCCCCATTGCATCCTATTGTAACTATACATTGTTTGCACTGTTTTCTAAGACTATACTGCATATTTTTGCTATTGTGTATATATATCTTGTGTATATTTCCTATCCTCTCACTGAGGGTACACTCTAAGATACTTTGGCATATTGTCATAAAAATAAAGTACCTTTATTTTTAGTATAACTGTGTATTGTGTTTTCTTATGATATTGTGCATATGACACTAAGTGGTACTGTAGTAGCTTCACACGTCTCCTAGTTCAGCCTAAGCTGCTCTGCTAAGCTACCATTATCTATCAGCCTAAGCTGCTAGACACCCTATACACTAATAAGGGATAACTGGGCCTGGTGCAAGGTGCAAGTACCCCTTGGTACTCACTACAAGCCAGTCCAGCCTCCTACATTGGTGGCAGCGGTGGGATAAGTGCTTGAGACTACTTACCACTCTTGTCATTGTACTTTTCATAAGAGAAAAATATACAAAACAAGGTCAGTGTATATACACATAGCCAAAAAGTTTTGCATTTCCTCTTTTCACTCTTTTCTAAGTGCTGAAAAGTACTTCTAAACTTTCAAAAAGTTCTCAAAAGTTTAAAAAGTTTTTTCTGTCTTTCCAAAAAGTTCTGAAAACTTTTTTCTCTTTTTCTATCACTTTAACTCTCTCTAAAAAAAAAATGTCTGGCACAGGAAAAAATGTTGAACTGTCCAAACTTGCATATGATCACCTTAGCTGGAAAGGAGCAAGGAGTCTCTGCATAGAGAGAGGTTTGAGTGTAGGGAAGAATCCTTCTTTAGAACTGTTAATTAATATGCTTAGAGTACAGGATAAGGCCATAAGTGCCCAATCTGTAGAAAAAGTAGCTAATGGTTCTCAATCTGATCCAGGGACTCCCCCAGGAAAAGGTTCAGGAAAGAAACTTCTCAGCCTGCCCATTACTAGACAGTCTAGCATAGTTGGTACAGAGGTTGAATCACACCATACTGATGATGTGATCTCACATTATGCTGGTAGCCAAGCTGTTAGGGTGCCCTCTGTAAGGGACAGGTCTCCTTCTGTTCATTCCCATCATACCTCTGTATCTAGAAATGTCCCTCCCACCCACCCTGATGACAGATTGTTAGAAAGGGAGCTCAATAGATTGAGAGTGGAACAAACCAGACTGAAGCTCAAGAAGCAACAGCTGGATTTGGATAGACAGTCTTTAGAAATAGAGAGGGAAAGACAGAAGTTGGGTTTAGATACCCATGGTGGCAGCAGCAGTATTCCCCATAGTCATCCTGCAAAAGAGCATGATTCCAGGAATCTGCACAAGATAGTTCCCCCTTATAAGGAGGGGGATGACATTAACAAGTGGTTTGCTGCACTTGAGAGGGCCTGTGTTGTACAGGATGTCCCTCAAAGGCAGTGGGCTGCTATCCTATGGCTATCATTTAGTGGAAAAGGTAGGGATAGGCTCCTTACTGTGAAAGAAAATGATGCCAATAATTTTACAGTTCTTAAGAATGCACTCCTGGATGGTTATGGCTTAACCACTGAACAGTACAGGATAAAGTTCAGAGAGACCAAAAAGGAGTCTTCACAAGACTGGGTTGATTTCATTGACCATTCAGTGAAGGCCTTGGAGGCGTGGTTACATGGCAGTAAAGTTACTGATTATGAAAGCCTGTATAACACAATCCTGAGAGAGCATATACTTAATAATTGTGTGTCTGATTTGTTGCACCAGTACCTGGTAGACTCTGATCTGACCTCTCCCCAAGAATTGGGAAAGAAGGCAGACAAATGGGTCAGAACAAGGGTGAACAGAAAAGTTCATACAGGGGGTGACAAAGATGGCAATAAGAAGAAAGATGGTGAAAAATCTCAAGATAAGCATGGGGATAAGGGTAAAACCAAAGATCCCACTTCAAATCTTAAACACTCTTCAGAGGGTGGGGATAAAACAAATTCTTCCTCTTCTTCCCAACCTGCACACATTAAAAAGCCTTGGTGCTTTGTGTGTAAAAATAGAGGCCATAGGCCAGGGGATAAGTCCTGTCCAGGTAAACCCCCTGAGCCTACCACCACTAATACATCAAGCTCTAGTGCCCCTAGCAGTAGTGGTACTACTGCTGGCAACAGTCAAGCAAAGGGTGTAGTTGGGTTCACTTATGGGTCCATAGTGGAAACTGATGTAATCAGTCCCCAGACAGTTTCTGTCACACCTAGTGGCACTGGCCTTGCCACACTGGCTGCTTGTCCCCTTACAATGGATAAGTACAGGCAGACAGTTTCAATAAATGGTGTTGAGGCCTTGGCCTACAGGGACACAGGTGCCAGTTTCACTTTGGTGACTGAAAACCTAGTGCCTCCTGAACAACACATCATTGGACAACAGTATAAGATTATTGATGTCCATAACTCCCCAAGTTTCTTCCCTTAGCTATAATTCAGTTTAGTTGGGGTGGAGTAAGGAAATAATCAGCTGGCAAAGCTGGACTCCCTGAGGTAGAAGTACCTCTCTGTGGGATAACTAACATTGGTGACAAAAATAGCACCATTTTAGTTAACATGGAGCATCCCTCCAACCCTCCCAGAGAAACTTTAGTGCAGAAACCCTGCACTGCCTCACAACACTTAGGACAGCATCCCTGCCCTAGTGTGGAGCTCATAGGACAGCATCCCTGCCCTGCTCCAACTCAAGAGAAACAGCATCCCTGTTCTCTCTTCCAGCCAAATGGACAAAGTTTTTGCCAAGCTATGGCTTTATTGAGACAGCATCCCTGTCTGGCATTTCCATCACTACAAATAGGTTCAGTGGACAATTCCCACTGCTCTAAACTAAAACTTACTGATAGAAACTCTGAAAATACATCTTCACATTGTTGCTTAGCTAAAAAACTTCAAACAGGGTGGTTTATATCCCCACAGGGAAGTAACCATATAGTGGATGATAAAGGGAGTAACCAGTCTATTGCAGAGCTACTCTCTACTTATCACCACTTAGACAATAAAGTCTCAACTGGCCAAGGTTAGCCTTATTGTCCTTCGTTTGGGGGGGGGGTTGTGTGAGAAGGTAGCCTCTTTCTAGCCTTGTTACCCCCACTTTTGGCCTGTTTGTGAGTGTATGTCAGGGTGTTTGTCACTGTTTTCACTGTCTCACTGGGATCCTGATAGCCAGGCCTCAGTGCTCATAGTGAAAACACCATGTTTTCAGTATGGTTGTTATGTGTCACTGGGATCCTGCTGGTCAGGACCCCAGTGCTCATAGGTTTGTGGCCTATATGTATGTGTCACTGGGACCCTGTCACACAGGGCCCCAGTGCTCATAGGTGTGCATGTATATGTTCCCTGTGTGGTGCCTAACTGTCTCACTGAGGCTCTGCTAACCAGAACCTCAGTGGTTATGCTCTCTCATTACTTTTAAATTGTCACTAACAGGCTAGTGACCATTTTTACCAATTTACATTGGCTTACTGGAACACCCTTATAATTCCCTAGTATATGGTACTGAGGTACCCAGGGTATTGGGGTTCCAGGAGATCCCTATGGGCTGCAGCATTCCTTTTGCCACCCATAGGGAGCTCTGACAATTCTTACACAGGCCTGCCACTGCAGCCTGAGTGAAATAACGTCCACGTTATTTCACAGCCATTTTACACTGCACTTAAGTAACTTATAAGTCACCTATATGTCTAACCTTTACCTGGTAAAGGTTAGGTGCAAAGTTACTTAGTGTGAGGGCACCCTGGCACTAGCCAAGGTGCCCCCACATTGTTCAGAGCCAATTCACTGAACTTTGTGAGTGCGGGGACACCATTACACGCGTGCACTACATATAGGTCACTACCTATATGTAGCTTCACCATGGTAACTCCGAATATGGCCATGTAACATGTCTATGATCATGGAATTGCCCCCTCTATGCCATCCTGGCATTATTGGTACAATTCCATGATCCCAGTGGTCTGTAGCACAGACCCTGGTACTGCCAGACTGCCCTTCCTGGGGTTTCTCTGCAACTGCTGCTGCTGCCAACCCCTCAGACAGGCAGCTGCCCTCCTGGGGTCCAGCCAGGCCTGGCCCAGGATGGCAGAACAAAGAACTTCCTCTGAGAGAGGGTGTGACACCCTCTCCCTTTGGAAAATGGTGTGAAGGCAGGGGAGGAGTAGCCTCCCCCAGCCTCTGGAAATGCTTTGTTGGGCACAGAGGTGCCCAATTCTGCATAAGCCAGTCTACACCGGTTCAGGGACCCCTTAGCCCCTGCTCTGGCGCGAAACTGGACAAAAGAAAGGGGAGTGACCACTCCCCTGACTTGCACCTCCCCTGGGAGGTGTCCAGAGCTCCTCCAGTGTGCTCCAGACCTCTGCCATCTTGGAAACAGAGGTGCTGCTGGCACACTGGACTGCTCTGAGTGGCCAGTGCCACCAGGTGACGTCAGAGACTCCTTGTGATAGGCTCCTTCAGGTGTTAGTAGCCTTTCCTCTCTCCTAGGTAGCCAAACCCTCTTTTCTGGCTATTTAGGGTCTCTGTCTCTGGGGAAACTTTAGATAACGAATGCATGAGCTCAGCCGAGTTCCTCTGCATCTCCCTCTTCACCTTCTGATAAGGAATCGACCGCTGACCGCGCTGGAAGCCTGCAAACCTGCAACATAGTAGCAAAGACGACTACTGCAACTCTGTAACGCTGATCCTGCCGCCTTCTCAACTGTTTTCCTGCTTGGGCATGCTGTGGGGGTAGTCTGCCTCCTCTCTGCACCAGAAGCTCCAAAGAAATCTCCCGTGGGTCGACGGAATCTTCCCCCTGCAACCGCAGGCACCAAAAAGCTGCATTACCGGTCCCTTGGGTCTCCTCTCAGCACGACGAGCGAGGTCCCTCGAATCCAGCGACACCGTCCAAGTGACCCCCACAGTCCAGTGACTCTTCAGCCCAAGTTTGGTGGAGGTAAGTCCTTGCCTCACCTCGCTGGGCTGCATTGCTGGGAACCGCGACTTTGCAAGCTACTCCGGCCCCTGTGCACTTCTGGCGGAAATCCTTCATGCACAGCCAAGCCTGGGTCCACGGCACTCTAACCTGCATTGCACGACTTTCTAAGTTGGTCTCCGGCGACGTGGGACTCCTTTGTGCAACTTCGGCGAGCACCATTTCATGCATCCTCGTAGTGCCTGTTTCTGGCACTTCTCCGGGTGCTACCTGCTTCAGTGAGGGCTCTTTGTCTTGCTCGACGTCCCCTCTCTCTGCAGGTCCAATTTGCGACCTCCTGGTCCCTCCTGGGCCCCAGCAGCGTCCAAAAACGCCAAACGCATGATTTGCGTGTAGCAAGGCTTGTTGGCGTCCATCCGGCGGGAAAATACTTCTGCACAACTCTCCAAGGCGTGAAGGATATATCCTCCAAAGGGGAAGTCTCTAGCCCTTGTCGTTCCTGCAGTATTCACAGTTCTTCAGCCTAGTAAGAGCTTCTTTGCACCAACCGCTGGCATTTCTTGGGCATCTGCCCATCTCCGAGTTGCTTGTGACTTTTGGACTTGGTCCCCTTGTTCCACAGGTACCCTCAGTCAGGAATCCATCGTTGTTGCATTGCTGATTTGTGTTTTCCTTGCATTTTCCCTCTAAAACGACTATTTTGTCCTTAGGGGAACTTTAGTGCACTTTGCACTCACTTTTCAGGGTCTTGGGGAGGGTTATTTTTCTAACTCTCACTATTTTCTAATAGTCCCAGCGACCCTCTACAAGGTCACATAGGTTTGGGGTCCATTCGTGGTTCGCATTCCACTTCTGGAGTATATGGTTTGTGTTGCCCCTATCCCTATGTTTCCCCATTGCATCCTATTGTAACTATACATTGTTTGCACTGTTTTCTAAGACTATACTGCATATTTTTGCTATTGTGTATATATATCTTGTGTATATTTCCTATCCTCTCACTGAGGGTACACTCTAAGATACTTTGGCATATTGTCATAAAAATAAAGTACCTTTATTTTTAGTATAACTGTGTATTGTGTTTTCTTATGATATTGTGCATATGACACTAAGTGGTACTGTAGTAGCTTCACACGTCTCCTAGTTCAGCCTAAGCTGCTCTGCTAAGCTACCATTATCTATCAGCCTAAGCTGCTAGACACCCTATACACTAATAAGGGATAACTGGGCCTGGTGCAAGGTGCAAGTACCCCTTGGTACTCACTACAAGCCAGTCCAGCCTCCTACATCGCCAACTTAATCAAAACAGCTGTCTTCAACTCAACGCGAACAAAACAGAAGTACTCATCATGGGCTCCTAACCCGACTCGTGGAATGACTCCTGGTGGCCACCATCCCTCAGAAGCCCGCCCACCCCCACGAACCAAGCCTGAAACCTCGGGATCATCCTGGACTCCAGCCTCAACATGGACCGCCAAATCAGCTCAGTCACATCCACCTGCTTCCACACCCTCTGCCTCCTATGCGAGACCTTCAAATGGATCAACCTCGAACACAGAAAGACCATCACACGCCCTCATCACCAGCAGATTGGACTACGGCAACGCGCTCTATTCCGGGATCAACAAGAAACTCACCCAAAAACTACAGAACATCCAAAATGCCACCGCCAGACTGGTCCTCTACCTGCCCCGACACTGCCACATCTCTCAACACCTGCGCACACTTCACTGGCTCCCAACAGAGAAAAGAATCACCTTCAAGATCCTCACCCATGCACACAGAGCCCTCCATGACACTGGACCAGACTACCTGAACAGGCGACTCAACTTCCACGTCCCCCACAGGACCCTACGATCAGCTCAGCTCTCCCTCGCCAAAGTACCCCGCATCAGGAAAACAAGAACAGGGGGACGCTATTTCTCCCACATTGCAGCCACAGCCTGGAACGCCCACCCCCCTCAGACAGATCACCTACCTCCTCAACTTCACGAAGGAGCTGAAGACTTGGCTTTTTGAAGAACCACCTCAATGATGGACGTTACATGACCCCGCCCAGCGCCTTGAGACCCTAACGGGTGAGTAGCCGTGCTTCAGAAACCCTGATTGATTGACTCATGCATACACTAGCACACCCAGACACACACTAATGCATACACCGATACACCCAGGCACATACTAATGCATACACCAATACACCCAGGCACACATTAATGAATACACCGACACACACAGGCACACACTGATGCGTACAGTAATACATCTAGCACCACGCTACTGCATTCATTAACAAACCCAGGCACACACTGATACATACACTAATACATCCAGGCGCACACACAAATGCACATACTAACACACCCAGGCCTTGTGCCTATACCAGTAGCTGACGTTTTGACAAGTGAGATAAAGGGCCAAGGAGCCCCATAATGAACTCTCTCCATTGGAACACAGTGCAGCGGGGACAGCTCTGATAGTACTTTCAGCTGGGACTTTCGAGTGTGTTAGGCATATGCAATATAATTTGACTCAGGAAGACGTTTAGATGAATTTCCTGCCAAACAGCTTGCGGCTATGTATCACTTCTCTTGGATGTCCATCTTGTCTCCCGACCAATGCATATTGATGCAATAATTTTACCAGATGCCTCCCAGACAAAATGAGAGAGCTTAAAATAGGCTACATGCTGCTTTTCTGTCACATGGGTAAAAGATGTTTTGGGACCCCCTCCTTTTTCTCAGCCCAGGCTTTACAAATCACCCCAAAACTTTCAAGACAGCAGCTGAAGTTTTGAAAATATCACTGAGATTTGTGAAACGCCTCCAAAACTACTGGCAAAACAAAAAAAATAGGTGTTAACTATACCTACCTACTCGTGATTGCTAGTAGTGAAAATAGGATGTATATATATACTAATTTGTCTAATCATCACAAAACTTTGAGGCCTATCCTTTCTATAAATTGGCTGATGAGGCAAACCTGATTAGATAAGGAGATTTTTCCACCAATGCATTTTCCCTAGGCTTTTTAGCTAGACCCAGTGGTAAAATGACCTAACAGATTTTCATGAAGTTTTGCAGGAAGGTAGAGTATGGTTTGTAAAGAATCATTTTTTGCTATTTCCTGAAAATCCATTCAGGAAATTTGTAGTAATAAGGAAAAAAAGCTTATTCATATGTTGAGCCACAGCATATTGTGATAATTTAGCAGTATAATACGGTACATAGTGACAAAACACAACATTATTGGCTGATGACAGCCCTTACCAAATTAAAAGACAGCCACATTGTTTTTAGCATGTGTGTGTTCTATGTTTCATAGTAAAATCTACATTACTATTAGTTTTTGACATGTCTAGGAACACATGAGGGACTTTAGGATACTGGGTACAGGTAAGGAAAATTATTACTATAGCACTACCTTGAAAGTACCACAGTACCATAAAAAGGCTAAATAAATACTCTTCTGAAAACTAGGCCACTGGACTGTATGTCACTGAACACTCCTCTGCACCACTGTACTCTGAGCCACTGCACTATATTGTACACCACTGCACTCTACACCATTGTACTCTGCGCCACTGCAATCTGTGCCACTCTACTCTGAAACACTCTATGTTGTACCACTTCTCTCCAACCCGTGCACTCCCACCACTTCAATGTATGCCACTCTACTGTGCACTTCTCTACTCTACGCCATTCTACTCTACCACACCCCTCTACCCAACTTTACTCTAACCTACTTCTCTCTACTACACTTCACTCTATGCCAATCCCACTCTACTTTATTCCACTCTACTCAACCCCACTCCCCCATCTCATGTCACTCCTTCCCACTTCACTGTACCCCGCCTCTCTTGAAAATAAACATTAGATGATTTAAAAAACAATTAAAAAAAAGAAAAAAATTCAATTAAAAAAACAAAGGCCCTCATTATGACCCTGGCGGATACAATCCGCCAGGGCCAACGGGGGCGGGAGCACCGCCGACAGGCCGGCGGTGCTCCCAAGGGCATTCTGACCGCGGCGGTAACGCCGCAGTCAGACAGGGAAAACTGGCGGTCTCCCGCCAGTTTCCCGCTGCCCTGAGGAATCCCCCATGGCGGCACAGCATGCTGCGCCGCCATGGGGGATTCCGACCCCCTTCCCGCCGGCCTGGCTCTTGCGGTTCTTACCGCCAGAACCTGGCCGGCGGGAACGGGCATCTTGGGGCCCCTGGGGCCCCTGGGGCCCCTGGGGCCTGGACACTGCAGGGGCCCCCTATCAGGGCCCCACTTAGAATTTCAGTGTCTGCATAGCAGACACTGAAATTCGCGACGGGTGCTACTGCACCCGTCGCACCCCTTCCACTCCGCCGGCTCCATTCGGAGCCGGCATCCTCATAGAAGGGTGTTTCCCGCTGGGCTGGCGGGCGGCCTTAAGGTGGTCGCCCGCCAGCCCAGCGGGAAACCCAGAATACCTGCGGTGGTCTTTTGACCGCGCAGCGGTATTCTGGCGGCCCCAGCCAGGCCGGCGGTAACCGCCGCCGGCTGGGGTCGTAATGAGGCCCAAAGTGTCATGAGGACTTCTTGGACCCCAGTAGGTTCCCCTACTTTTAGCTTCATTGTATATTTCTCATGTTACACGTTTTAGTTGCATCACTCTTAGCAATGACATTTTACATACTCTCCTTGCATGATACTTTTCTAGGAATATGATATACAAATGTGTTGTTTAGTTAGCCTTTATGTGACATGTAATTAGTACATTCTGTTCAAGGCTAAGATCACTGTACCCAATATCCTAGTAGTTGTGTTTCCCGCTCAGGAGACAGCTTCTGACATCTAGACATAGCATTGGACCAGAAGTGTGCTTCTTACTTGTGTGGGTTTGTTATATAAGTGATGCACTGACCCAGAAGGGACAGACAGGCATTCCAGCCACGACCATCCTGGGACGAACGTTTTATCTGACATGCAGCATTGCTGGTTCTGACGTTCCAGACTCATGAGAGAGTTGCCCTGCACACTGTAGACCAATTCCTGACTCTCCCCAGGTATGGGGTTAAGGCTAATCCCATATATCAGACTAGGCAGAAGGGTACAACTGCTATGCTGTCAGTGTAGTCTTAGGGTTAAGAAAGAACCTCTAGAACTCATTTACCATGGTTGTATTGCTCATTGTCTTTACCATGTTCATAATACTGATAACTTTGCTTTGTTTTATCTGACTAATTAACGCAGCTCTTCTCTCCTTGCAAGATTCTGATTGTTTGAATAAATATATTGAAAGCTCATCACATTTCTCTCCTGTGTTTTGCCTGGCATGCATAAGTAACATCATAAAATAATGAGGTCTCGTTCCAATCACTTCCCTGAGAACTAAGAGTGTCATTTTTAGGTTACCATATTCACCCTCTACCCTGGAATTGGGCCAACAGCTCCCGATGGTGGGGACAGACTTAGGTGGTCATTCTGACCCTGGCGGTCTTTGACCGCCAGGGCGGAGGACCGCGGGAGCACCGCCGACAGGCCGGCGGTGCTCCAATGGGGATTCCGACCGCGGCGGTAAAGCCGCGGTCGGACCGGCACCACTGGCGGGGTCCCGCCAGTGTACCGCGGCCCCATTGAATCCTCCGCGGCGGCGCAGCTTGCTGCACCGCCGCGGGGATTCCGACCCCCCCTACCGCCATCCAGATCCCGGCGGTCGGACCGCCGAGATCCGGATGGCGGTAGGGGGGGTCGCGGGGCCCCTGGGGGCCCCTGCAGTGCCCATGCCACTGGCATGGGCATTGCAGGGGCCCCCGTAAGAGGGCCCCTACATGTATTTCACTGTCTGCTGCGCAGACAGTGAAATACGCGACGGGTGCAACTGCACCCGTCGCACAGCTTCCACTCCGCCGGCTCGATTCCGAGCCGGCTTCATCGTGGAAGCCTCTTTCCCGCTGGGCTGGCTGGCGGTCTGAAGGAGACCGCCCGCCAGCCCAGCGGGAAAGTCAGAATTACCGCCGCGGTCTTTCGACCGCGGAACGGTAACCTGACGGCGGGACTTTGGCGGGCGGCCTCCGCCGCCCGCCAAGGTCAGAATGAGGGCCTTAGTCCCCACATTCTGATGTTTTGTTGTCCTCATACACAGTCCCATGATCTTAGTAGGAACCGCATAACATGGCACCACCAATGTATGTAGGTCAGGTACTTATTTAACGGTTCTCCCGATTAGCTTTGCTTGCATGCCCAAGGTGGCCTATTCACATTAAAACCGAGACGTCCATGGTGAAGAGATCAAATCCTCCTCACCAGTATAGGAAGTACCTATTTTTGTCTGTAGGTTGTTCAAGCTTGAACCTTAAAAGAATACTCCACTTAAGTATTTGCTTCTCACAATTCCATCAACTAAAATGGCAAATACAGTTAATATTGTTGTCAATTGCAAACATGCTGTTACACAGCATTTAATTCAAAATGGGCTAGCTAATGGGAGTGGAGATGTTACATTCATAGTTGAGGCACAGAATGAGTACACAACTGGAGTATTTTACTTACTTTCCTGCAGTCTAAGCCAATACAAACACATTTCATACATACAGTGTGCCAATGCGCCAGGCCAATACAGGCCATACCAACACTTAGAGATACCCTTAACATATCAGAAACATGAATATTGGTTCCAAGGAATCCTACCACATGTTGTAGACAGCGTTAGATTGAGACCCCTCAACAATGATGGGTCATATGGCCATGTCTAGCAGCATGTACACCATACCCAAACATACAGAATTTAGCAGTGGGTGATTTATTAGCCTTATATAATCATTTAGTAAGATTATACAGATGTTTTACCCAATTTGTTATATGCACTTTAACAACTGCCCCATCGAGGGCTGCTCAAGCTGCCGAATCACAATTGGCTGCACCTGGGAGTAACTCAGTGACCATTAATGCTATTATGGTTAAGGTACCCACCAGAGGGGAAAAAAATTCTGGTCTGGATTGCTCAAAACACAAGCCAGCTTTGTTAGACCTGACAGCCTTAGGATGGTCACCCTTAACTTTTTGCCTGCCTCCCTCCACTTTTGAGATACTGTTTTTGCTGGTTTTTAGACTCTGCACACTTTACCACTGCTAACCAGTGCTAAAGTGCATATGCTCTCTCCCTTTAAACATGGTAACACTGGATCACACCCAATTGGGCTATTTAATTTACTTATAAGTCCTTGTAGAGTGCACTATACGTGCCCAGGGCCTGTAGATCAAAAGATACTAGGGGGCCTGCAGCACTGATTGTGCCACCCACTTAAGTAGTCTCTTAACCTTGTCTCAGGACTGCCATTGCAAGGCCTATGTTTGCAGTTTCACTGCCAAATCGATTTGGCATTTAAAAGTACTTGCCAAGCCTAAAACTCCCCTATTTCTACATATAAGGCACCCGTAAGGTGTGCCCTAGGTAACCCCTAGAGCAGGGTGCTGTGTAGGTAAAAGGCAGGACATGTACCTGTGTAGTTTACATGTCCTGGTAGTGTAAAGCTCCTAAATTCGTTTTTACACTACTGTGAGGGCTGCTCCCTTTATAGGCTAACATTGGGGCTGCCCTCATACATTGTTTGAGTGGTAGCTGCTGATCTGAAAGGAGTAGGAAGGTCATATTTAGTATGGCCAGAATGGTACTACAAAATCCTGCTGGCCGGTGAAGTTGGATTTAATATTACTATTTTAGAAATACCACTTTTAGAAAGTGAGCATTTCTCTGCACTTAAATCTTTCTGTGCCTTACAATCCACGTCTGGCTGGGTTTAGTTGACAGCTCCTTGTGCATTCACTCAGACATACCACAAACACAAAATACTCTGTCTCACTTGCATACATCTGCATTTTGAGTGGGTCTTCCTGGGCTGGGAGGGTGGAGGGCCTGCTCTCACACAAAGGGCTGCCACACCCCCTACTCGGACCCTGGCAGACAGGATTGAACTGAAAGGGGACCTGGTGCACTTCTAAGCCACTCTTTGAAGTCTCCCCCACTCCTAAGGCACATTTGGGTATAAAAACAGGGCCTTTGCCCTACCAACTCAGACACTTCCTGGAGAAGACACCTGAACCAGAACCTGCACCCTGACACGAAGAACCACCTGGCTGCCTAAAGGACTCACCTGACTGCTTTCTGAAGAGGACTGCTGCTTGCTGTTGCCCTGCTGTCTTGCTGCTCTCTTGCTTTGCTGCAGAAGTGCTCTCCAAGGGCTTGGATAGAGCATGCCTCCTGTTCCCTGAAGTCTCAGGATCAAAAAGACTTCTCTCCTGCAGCTCAAATCCCAGTGCGGTGAAACTTCAACGCACTGACTGGCAAGAACGATGCACAGCCTGCTTGCGGTGAAAATGTCACTGCACGCAGAGACCTGAACGACACAGCCTGACTTTGTGAAAGAAGATCGACGCAGTGCCAGCGACACGACAGGAACTTCGACGCACGGTCTTACTGGATCAATGCAAGCCAACTCAGAACAATGATGCCTGACTTCCTGAGAGGAATCGACGCAGCGCCTGCTGTGCAGCAGAAAATTCTACGCATCCCCTACCGGAATCGACACAGCCCCTTCTACTTCGCTCCGCAAGCCCAGGATTCCACGTATCATCCCCGAGGCGTCTGAACACCCGGCAACCCGAAGAGGATCGAAGTCCGCGCACCGGACATCAACATAAAGTCTTCCCCACGTAGAAAATAATGGCGCAAGTCTGTGTGCGAAGGGGAGAAACCGACGCACACTCACCGTTTTCCACGCATCTCCTCCCCTGCAGTCCCTTGCGATTATTTTTCAATGCAAACCAGGTACTTTGCCCTGCAAGAAACACTTGTTGTTTCTAGGAGAACTTAAGACACTTTTTATTGCTTTTACAGTAATATTTTAACTCTAAGACACTTGGGCGGTCATTACAACATTGGTGGTAAAAGCCGCTTATCGCCGTGCAGAAAACCGCCAAAACACCGCCGCGGCCGCGGAATTCTGCCACAGCTATTATGACCCACATCTCGGAACCCGCCAAAATTCAGACACCCACGCAAGTCCGCCACACCAAAGGTCAGTGATAAACTGGCGATAACAAAACCTCCACCGCCATGCCAACAGAAATACGCCCTCACTATCACAACACACGAATCTACGCGGCGGTCTTTCAACCACGGTATTCCATTGGCGATACATACCGCCGCGCTCAAAATACACACACTTCTACAAAACATCCCCACATTGGACGATTCAAAATACACACACCTGAGACACATACACACACCACTCCCACACACCCATTACAATATAAAACACACACCCACAAACCCCCACGACAAAAAATTCTGAAAGAAGGCCAGAGAGAGACACCACCAGCAAGTACAACACGTCAATCAGCTGTTTGTCCACCACTACAGGGAACCCAGGATAACCCACCACCCCAACAACAACAGGGACCTGGGGGCAGTGGCAGTGGGCACACGGTCCAGAGGACGGAGGCCCAGGAACACAGGGGAACTGGGAGGGCTGCCGTGCGACAGGGGGCGGACAGGCCAAGGGAGCCCACTCTCCACAAGGCCCTCTCCTTCATCATGGGAGAATACCACTACTCCCAGGAGACTATGGCAACGGTACTGGCCAAGTTTCAGGAGACCCAGCGCATGCAGGAGGAACAGTATATGGGCTTCAGGGAGGAACTCAGAACCATCAGCTCCACCCTGGGCACCATCGTAGGGGTGCTGAAGGAAGTACTAAACACCAGGAGGGACACTGTGGCACTACAAGGGGCCCCTGATACTAGCATGGTGGCGCTAGTGGACAAGACGCCCCGCCACAGGACCACCACACCAGCACCCCACCCCCTGCAGATGGAGAACCACCCCGCAAACGGTCCCTGAGATCCAGGAACAAGACAGAGAACGATGCCAAGACCCCCGCCAAGAAATGAGACCACCCTGATTGTCATCATACTGTCCCACTTTGTCACACTGTCCATAATTAAACTGCCCCAGCTCCACTTCCTATGCCCATATGGGCAATGCACCTGTGAGACTAATAGACTGGACTCTGCCATGGACACTCCTCCGCCATCACCCCTCACATTTAACTTCCCCCTCCAATATTTTGCATTTAAATAAACACACCTAAAGCACAAAATGATATGGAGTCTGTCTGTGATTTCGAAATAGTGTATTTGCAATTACAGTCACAAAATGTTTTTGAAATAGTAATGTCAACATACCTATGTCACACAACTCTAGTCCATGAGGAATTTAAGCAGATGTCACACAGTGGGACCCACATCTGTGAAACCGTAAGGGAAAGTGACAACTCAGTGCCCATACACTGGGTGAAAACGAGACAGGAGAAAGGTAGTAGTGTAAAAGTACATGTAGTAGGCAGGATTGTATTCTTACCTGTGTTTCACTGGAAATATTGCTGGATCACTGAGTCCTTGTTCTGCATGCCTTCTTCCTCTGCTTCATCCTCATCACTGTCCACAGGCTCCACAGCTGCCACAACACCGCCATCTGGACCATCCTCCTGCAGAAAAGGCACCTGTTGTCACAAAGCCAAGTTGTGAAGCACACAGCAGGCCACGATGATCTGGCACACCTTCTTTGGTGAGTAGAATAGGGATCCACCTGTCATGTGGACGCACCTGAACCTGGCCTTCAGAAGGCCGAAGGTCCGCTCGATCACCCTCCTAGTTCGCCCATGGGCCTCATTGTAGCGTTCCCCTGCCCTGGTCCTGGGATTCCTCATTGGGGTCAGTAGCCATGACAGGTTGGGGAAACCAGAGTCACCTGCAAATGGTGAGGGACAACCGTTAGACACACACTAACCTGTAGGGATATACCCAGACAACCATTCCCACTGTCTTGCTTCCAGGTGCTCACCTAATAGCCACACACGGTACCTCTGGAGTTGACCCATCACATAAGGGATGCTGCTATTCCGCAGGATGTAGGTGTCATGCACTGAGCCAGGGAACATGGCATTCACATGGGAGATGTACTGGTCAGCCAAACATACCATCTGTACATTCATAGAATGATAACTCTTCCAGTTTCTGTACACCTGTTCACTCCTGTGGGGAGGGACCAAACCCACATGGGTCCCATCAATGGCACCTATGATGTTGGGGATATGTCCCAGGGCATAGAAATCACCTTTCACTGTAGGCAAATCCTCCACCTGAGGGAAAACGATGTAGCTCTGCATGTGTTTCAGAAGGGCAGACAACACTCTGGACAATACGTTGGAAAACATAGGCTTGGACATCCCTGATGCCATGGCCACAGTTGTTTGAAAAGACCCACTTGCAAGGAAATGGAGCACTGACAGCACCTGCACTTGAGGGGGGATTCCTGTGGGATGGTGGATTGCTGACATCAGGTCTGGCTCCAACTGGGTACACCGTTCCTGGATTGTGGCACGGTCTAACCTGTAGGTGATTATCAAATGTCGCTCCTCCATTGTCGACAGGTCCACCAACGGTCGGTACACCGGAGGATGCCGCCATCTCCTCACATGTCCCAGCGGACGGTGCCTATGAAGGACAACAGCTAGCACAGAGTCAAACAACTCAGAGGTACGTACCCACAGTTAACACAGAACACCAATCATACACAAAAGGTGGCCTGTATATGTGTTGAGACTAGGCCTAGGTATGTGTGACGCAGTTGAAAATGAGGCCATGTGGGTCCCTGAAATGGCGGCTGCCTGACCTCTAAAGTGGGACAATGGGATGTGAGGTAACTGCGCTGGCGTTGTACACCGTCGCAGTAGGCGGTCAGAGACCGCGGTGCAATGCTGCATTGGTTAACATTGGACCCTATGGGTCCCAGGAGCCAATGACGATGTACGCCGGCGGTGATGGTACGCACCACCGTGGACGTGACCGCCATTTTCTATCTGTGCAATCCCTCGATACCTGATCTTCGACAGGAGACGACCTACACTGCTGCTGTGACCTCGGTCTGGAAGAGACAATGGCTCGTGCGCCTGGAGAAAGGGCCCCTGCCTTCACATCGGAGGAGTTGGAGAAGCTCGTGGATGGGCTCCTTCCCCAGTACACACTACTCTACGGTCCTCCAGACAAACAGGTAAGTACACAGGGAGCATGTTGTATGGGCTATGCCTGTGTGGAGAGGGCTGGATGTAAGAAGGAAGGGGGCAGAGTGCTGCATGCATGAAAGACGGTGAATGCATGTGCCACATGGCAAGGGTAGGGATGGGGGCCAATCACTTTGACGGTGCAGTTGGTAATGACTTCTCTTCTTCCCCTGTACATTTCATGTAGGTCAGCGCCCACCAGAAGAAAGATATATGGCGTGCCATCGCCAAGGACGTCTGGACCCTGGGGGTCTACCACAGACGGAGCACCCACTGCCGGAAAAGATGGGAGGACATTCTCTGCTGGAGCAAGAAGACAGCGGAGGCTCAGCTGGGGATGGCCTCCAAACGTGGGAGGGGTGCCCGTCGCCCCATGACCCCCCTGATGTTCCGGATCCTGGCGGTGGCCTACCCGGAGTTGGATGGGCGCTTGAGGGCATCACAGCAGACACAAGGGGGTGAGTACACTCTCATTCTGCTGACTTTGCGCGCAGTGGAGTTGTCTGGGTGGGGGAGGAGCGCTGTGGGTTTCCCTAGGCCAGGGCGAGTTCCGTAGGCAAGGCCCCTCCGTAAGGCAGGCCATGTGGCACCCCAGCCCACCTCTGTAGAGTGCCAAGTACCGCTATTCATGCCCCTGTGTCATCAATGTGTGCAGATGTCGTCCATAGGCTTGTAGGCCATTTCCCAGGAATTGAACAGTGGAGCCCAAGAGCGCGGCGTAGTGCAGGGGGCTTCTGTGTCTGTCTTGTCTGCCAACAGTAGCAGTAATCCATGCATTCAACATGTCTTTCTTCTGTCATCCCCCCGTTTTTGTGTTTTCCCTGTTCTTGTGTGCGTTAGCATCATCAGGTGGAGGAGCAGTGGCACCGGAGCACGAGGGAGATGCATCCCACATGGCCCTGGAGAGCGAGACTACGGACTCGGAATTCACCAGTGGGACGGAGGGCGAAGGGAGCTTCACGGCAGGGACAGGAGCTGACACCAGCGATACGGACACGTCCTCTGATGGGAGCTCCCTTGTGGTGGCGGCAACATCTGTGCCCCCCGCATCTACAGATACAGCCGCCACCCCCCCTACCAGCACCACCCTCCCAGCAGCCCCTCAGCCTTCACCCCGTGCCCGCTCACCCAGGAGGGTGGGCATCACCTTCACCCCAGGCACCTCAGCCCCTGCCCCTGTCACCTCTGCTGCCCTCAGTGAGGAGACCATTGACCTCCTCAGGTCCCTCACTGTTGGGCAGTCTACCATTTTGAATGCCATCCAGGGTGTAGAAAGGCAGTTGCAACAAACTAATGCATTCCTAGAGGGCATCCATTCTGGTCAGGCGGCCCTTCACCGAGCTTTTCAAACTCTGGCCTCAGCACTGATGGCAGCCATTGTCCCCATCTCTAGCCTCCCCCTCCAACTTCCTCCACCCAGACCCAATCCCATGTACCTCTGCCTATCCCAAGCACACCATCAGACCAGCCTGCACACACCTCACTACACAAGGGAAGCTCAGGCAAACATAAGCACCACATATCCCACAGGCACTCACACAAGCAACACACACATGCAGACACACCAAAATCCACTGCCACCACTGTGTCCCCCTCCTCGTCGTCTCACTCCTCCCTCCCAGTCTCGTCTACACTCACACCTGCATGCACTACCTCTACAGCCACTACGTCCCTCACCAGCACACCCACCAACACACCCCGCTCACATGCAGTCACCACCCCCACTGCCATTCACACGTCCCCTGGGTCCTCTCCCAGTGTGTCTGTGATGCCCCCTCCCAAGGTACACAAACGCAGCCACACACCCACCCAACAGCCGTCCACCTCACGACAGCCTCCAGCGCATGCACCTGCACCCAAAGTCACCAAACGTACACCTCCTACTACCACCACCTCTTCCTCCACTCCCAAACACCCTCCAGCTACCCGTCCCAGTGTGTCCAAGAAACTTTTCCTGTCCACCCTTGACCTCTTTCCCACACCTCCCCCACCCCGTCGATCTCATAGGTCCCGAAGTAGCACCTCAGCCACAACATCTCCGGGACCAGTGGTGCCTGTAGTCACTGGTATGTGGAGTGCTCCGGCCACCAGGACAGCCAGTGTGGCACCGAGCCACAGCACAGCCAGTCTCCCACCTGTGAAGCATCAGAAGTTGGCCAGTGCCCGGCAGGAGAGGGGGAAGACTCCAGCCACCAAAGCCGCTCCCAGGGGTCCCGGTGGGAGTGTGGAGTCAGCTGTGACACCTGCCAAGGTGGGGAAGGGCCACAAGAAACCCGGCAAGTCTGGGAAGAGCTGCACGGCGGAGAAGACCGCCATCATCCCCACTGTCCAGGAGGCCACCGCCAGCCCAGCTGCCCAGGAGGCCACTGCCAGCCCCAGTCCAGCTGCCCAGGAGGCCACCGCCAGCCCCAGCCCAGCTGCCCAGGAGGCCACTGCCAGCCCCAGCCCAGCTGCCCAGGAGGCCACCGCCAGCCCCCACCCAGCTGCCCCGGCGGCCACCGCCAGCCCCAGCCCAGCTGCCCCGGAGGCCACCGCCAGCCCCAGCCCAGCTGCCCAGGAGGCCACCGCCAGCCCCAGCCCAGCTGTCCAGGAGGCCACCGCCAGCCCCAACCCAGCTGCCCAGGAGGCCACCGCCAGCCTCAGCCCAGCTGCCCAGGAGGCCACTGCCAGCCCCAGCCCAGCTGCCCAGGAGGCCACCGCCAGCCCCAGCCCAGCTGCCCAGGAGGCCACCGCCAGCGCAGCTGGCCACTGCCAGGCCCAGCCCAGCTGCCCAGGAGGGCACCGCCAGCCCCAGCTTCCCAGGAGGCCACCGCCAGCCCCAGCCCAGCTGATCCGTGAAGGACCGTCAGCACAAGCCCCGCTGGGCCATGAAGGACCGCCAACTCAAGCACTGCTGGGCCATGAAGGACCGCCAACTCAAGCACCACTGAACAGGGCACCGCCAGCACAAGCACCGCTGAACAGGGCACCGCCAGCACACGCACCGCTGAATAGGGCACTGCCAGCACAAGCACCGCTGGGCCATGAAGGACCGCCAACTCAAGCACCGCTGAGCCATGAAGGACCGCCAGCACATGCACCGCTGGGCCATGAAGGACCACCAACTCAAGCACCGCTGAATAGGGCACCGCCAGCACAAGCACCGCTGGGCCATGAAGGACCGCCAACTCAAGCACCGCTGAACAGGGCACTGTCAGCACAAGCACCACTGGGCCATAAAGGACCGCCAACTCAAGCACCGCTAGCCCATGAGCGGCAGGGGCACTGACGCAACTGGGTTCGTCACGGGGTGAGTGATGTACTCTGGGCACCAGTCCCCCTCCAGAACCAGTGGAGAGATCCATCCACTACCTCTGTCCTTAACAGGATGAAGCACTCTGGGCACCAGTCCCCCTCCAGAACCAGTGGAGAGATCCATCCACTACCTCTCTCCTTCACAGGATCAAGCACTCTGGGCACCAGTCCCCCTCCAGAACCAGTGGAGAGATCCATTCACTACCTCTGTCCTTCACAGGATCAAGCACTCTGGGCACCAGTCCCCCTCCAGAACCAGTGGAGGCTGTTATCCACTTGAGAGACTGTGGCTTTGCACTCCCCAGGATATGGCAGTGGGCAACCCACCCACTGTAGAGACTTGAGAGACTGTGGCTTTGCACTCCCCAGGATTGAACAGTGGGCAACCCACCCACTGTAGAGTCTTGAGAGACTGTGGCTTTGCACTCCCCAGGATTGAACAGTGGGCAAACCACCCACTGTAGAGACTTGAGAGACTGTGGCTTTGCACTCCCCAGGATTGAACAGTGGGCATTGAGCCCCCTCATGGATCTGGTGTTGTACACTCATCCAGCTGAGGTGCCCCCCCCTTCCCTTCCCCCTGAGGTGCCTGTTGTATTTCTATCTGATGCCCCTGCAGTGTTCTCTCTGCTTTGATCGGGTTTCGAGTGTGGGCCTCGCCCATGCATTTTGGGCCCAGTGGTCCACGGACTATAAATGGTGCAATACCTGGACTTGTATTATTGGTGTATATATTTGTTTGTTGTGTATATATATTTTGGAGTACTGGATTTTAATAGATTACAATCGTTACAATCATTTCTTTTTGTCTTTGCATTCTTCCAGGGGGTTTGGGGGGTGTAACTGTAATGTATCAACATGTATTAGTGTGTGTGTTGTAGTGGGTGGGGGTGTTGCGTGTGTGTGTGTGTCCCTGTTTTTTGCCTCCCCCTCCCCTGTGTCATAGGTGCAGTACTCACCGTGGTCTTCGCCGCCGGCGTTCGTGCTCCTGGTAGAGGAGCAGGAAGACTATCGCAGGTAGAATTTGGAGTTCTGGTTCCATGGTGTCCTCGTTCCTCGTAGGGTATGTAGAGGTGAGCGTTTTTCCTTCGGGATTCCTGTTTCCACCGTGTTTTTATCCGCAGTGAATCCGCCCCGGAAAAGGTGGTGGATTGGCCTGTCATAATAGTGTGGGCGGTACATTGTCTCCCGCCTGTCTGTTGGCGGTGACCGCTGTGCTGTTTGTTTGTACCGCCGTGGAGGTCGGAGTGTTAAAGTGGCTGTCTTTGTTGGCAGTTTCCGCCACAGTCGTAATTGCAATTTTTTTTACTGCCGACCTGTTGGCGGTCTTACCGTTGCTTTATCACCGTCCGCCAGGGTTGTAATGACCACCTTGATATCACTTTCAGTGATATCCCTACATTTGCTTATTTAATCTTTAATTGTTTTGACCTGCATTTATCCAGATAAATATTATGTATTTTCTTTTAACACTGTGGGGTGTATTTTTGTGGTGTTATATTGTGGTATTGTATGATTTATTGCACAAATACTTTACACATTGCCTTCTAAGTTAAGTCTGACTGCTCAGTGCCAAGCTATCAGAGAGTGGGCACAGGATAATTTGGATTGTGTGTGACTTACCCTGACTAGAGTGAGGGTCCTTGCTTGGACAGAGGGTAACCTGACTGACAACCAAAGACCCCATTTCTAACAATCTTGAAGCAGGGTTTCCCCGTATGGGGCCCCAAGATAAAATTATCACAATGTGTTTGCCAATTGGGATGGTACCCTCTATTGATGACTGTGGCACATGTGCAATATATACCATATTGCATGGTACACCATCTATTGATGTTTTACCGGATGTGCTGAAACAGATTCAAAATGAATACTGGGTTGAATATGGGACTGCCCAGGCCCCAAAAATGGAGATGAAATTGATTGGCAATTACACAGGAAATATAAAGGGGAAGTAGCAGCACTGGCAGTTCACCATCTCCTCACTGAGGTTCCATTAATAGACCAGGAGAGCAAATTACCAAAGGATATTGCTGAAACCTATACATCTATAGGGCACAATAATTTAGGGACCAGGCCAAATAAGCTACAACTTGAAGGAAATCATGAGAAGGATAATACCAAGCAAGCACCAGAGTCTTCTAAAAAAATGCTGGGATAAACATAGAACAAATAAAGAAAAACTAAATCACAGGGAGAATATTTGCAGTCACAGAGCTTTGAGCAACGTTATAGTTTACATAACCATGATAACTTGAAACAACCTGACCATTATCAGTACACTGGTACATGCCCTTTTCGTTCCTTTCAGGACTCATCCCACAAACAGCCTGAGAAAGTGATGTGGTCAGTCTTCCACGTCCGCCGGCGCTAGTGGACAGGAGGTCCCGCCACAGGAACAACAGGCTACTAGCACCCCACCCCCTGCAGAAGGAGAACCACCCCGCAAACAGTCCCTGCGATCCAGGCACGAGCCAGAGAACATTGCCAAGACCCCTGCCAGGAAATAAGACTCTCCTGATTGTCACCCTTCTGTCCCACTATGTCACCCTGACCACCTTTGTAGGAAAGTACCATCTTGCCTGGCATGTTACCCCCATATTTCACTGTATATATGTTGTTTTAGTTGTATGTGTCACTGGGACCCTGCCAGCCAGGGCCCTAGTGCTCATAAGTGTGCCCTATATGTGTTCCCTGTGTGATGACTAACTGTCTCACTGAGGCTCTGCTATCCAGAACCTCAGTGGTTATGCTCTCTCATTTCTTTCCAAATTGTCACTAACAGGCTAGTGACCAATTTCACCAATTTACATTGGCATACTGGAACACCCTTATAATTCCCTAGTATATGGTACTGAGGTACCCAGGGATTTGGGTTCTAGGAGATCCCTATGGGCTGCAGCATTTCTTTTGCCACCCATAGGGAGCTCTGACAATTCTTACACAGACCTGCCACTGCAACCTGAGTGAAATAACGTCCACGTTATTTCACAGCCATTTACCACTGCACTTAAGTAACTTATAAGTCACCTATATGTCTAACCTTTACCTGGTAAAGGTTGGGTGCTAAGTTACTTAGTGTGTGGGCACCCTGGCACTAGCCAAGGTGCCCCCACATTGTTCAGGGCAAATTCCCCGGACTTTGTGAGTGCGGGGACACCATTACACGCGTGCACTATACATATGTCACTACATATGTATAGCGTCACAATGGTAACTCCGAACATGTCCATGTAACATGTCTAAGATCATGGAATTGTCACCCGAATGCCATTATGGCATTGGGGAGACAATTCCATGATCCCCTGAGTCTCTAGCACAGACCCGGGTACTGCCAAACTACCTTTCCCGGGGTTTCTCTGCAGCTGCTGCTGCTGCCAACCCCTCAGACAGGTTTCTGCCCTCCTGGGGTCCAGCCAGGCTTGGCCCAGGAAGGCAGAACAAAGGACTTCCTCAGAGAGAGGGTGTTACACCCTCTCCCTTTGGAAAAAGGTGTCAGGGCTGGGGAGGAGTAGCCTCCCCCAGCCTCTGGAAATGCTTTGATGGGCACAGATGGTGCCCATCTCTGCATAAGCCAGTCTACACCGGTTCAGGCATCCCCCAGCCCTGCTCTGGCGCGAAACTGGACAAAGGAAAGGGGAGTGACCACTCCCCTGACCTGCACCTCCCCTGGGAGGTGCCCAGCCAGAGCTCCTCCAGTGTGCTCCAGACCTCTGCCTTCTCGGAAACAGAGGTGCTGCTGGCACACTGGACTGCTCTGAGTGGCCAGGGCCAGCAGGTGACGTCAGAGACTCCTTCTGATAGGCTCTTACCTGTGTTGCTAGCCTATCCTCCTTCCTAAGTAGCCAAACCTCCTTTTCTGGCTATTTAGGGTCTCTGCTTTGGGGAATTCTTAAGATAACGAATGCAAGAGCTCATCAGAGTTCCTCTGCATCGCTCTCTTCACCTTCTGCCAAGGAATCGACCGGTGACTGCTCTGGAACTGCAACAAAGTAGCAAAGACGACTACTGCAACCTTGTATCGCTGATCCGGCCGCCTTCTCGACTGTTTTCCTGGTGGTGCATGCTCTGGGGGTAGTCTGCCTCCTCTCTGCACTAGAAGCTCCAAAGAAATCTCCCGTGGGTCAACGGAATCTTCCCCCTGCAACCGTAGGCACCAAAAGACTGCATCACCGGTCCTCTGGGTCTCCTCTCAGAACGACGAGCGAGGTCCCTTGAACTCAGCAACTCTGTCCAAGTGACTCCCACAGTCCAGTGACTCTTCAGTCCAAGTTTGGTGGAGGTAAGTCCTTGCCTCCCCACGCTACACTGCATTGTTGGGTACCACGTGATTTGCAGCTGCTCCGGCTCCTGTGCACTCTTCTAGGATTTCCTTTGTGCACAGCCAAGCCTGGGTCCCCGACACTCTAACCTGCAGTGCACGGCCTCCTGAGTTGTCCTCCGGCGTCGTGGGACCTTCCTTTGTGACTTCGGTTGGGCTCCGGTTCACTTTACTTCGTAGTGCCTGTTCCTGCACTTCTGCGGGTGCTGCTTGCTTCTGAGTGGGCTCTTTGTCTTGCTGGACGCCCACTCTGTCTCCTCACGCAACTGGCGACATCCTGGTCCCTCCTGGGCCACAGCAGCATCCAAAAACCCTAACCGCAACCCTTGCAGCTAGCAAGGCTTGTTTGCAGTCTTTCTGCACGGAAACACCTCTGCAAGCTTCATCACGACGTGGGACATCCATCCTCCAAAGGGGAAGTCTCTAGACCTTCGTTCTTGCAGAATCCACAGCTTCTACCATCCAGTGGCAGCTTCTTTGCACCCACAGCTGGCATTTCCTGGGCATCTGCCCACTCCCGACTTGATCGTGAATCTTGGACTTGGTCCCCTTGTTCCACAGATACTCTCGTCCGAAAATCCATCGTTGTTGCATTGCTGGTGTTGGTCTTCTTTGCAGAATTCCCCTATCACGACTTCTGTGCTCTCTGGGGAACTTAGGTGCACTTTGCACCCACTTTTCAGGGTCTTGGGGTGGGCTATTTTTCTAACCCTCACTGTTTTCTTACAGTCCCAGCGACCCTCTACAAGCTCACATAGGTTTGGGGTCCATTCGTGGTTCGCATTCCACTTCTAGAGTATATGGTTTGTGTTGCCCCTATACCTATGTGCTCCCATTGCAATCTATTGTGACTGTACATTGCTTGCACTGTTTTCTATTGCTATTACTGCATATTTTTGGTATTGTGTACATATATCTTGTGTATATTTGCTATCCTCATACTGAGGGTACTCACTGAGATACTTTTGGCATATTGTCATAAAAATAAAGTACCTTTATTTTTAGTATATCTGTATATTGTGTTTTCTTATGATATTGTGCATAGGACACCAGTGGTATAGTAGGAGCTTTACACGTCTCCTAGTTCAACCTAAGCTGCTCTGCTAAGCTACCTTTTCTATCAGCCTAAGCTGCTAGACACCTCTTCTACACTAATAAGGGATAACTGGACCTGGTGCAGAGTGTAAGTACCCCTTGGTACCACTACAAACCAGGCCAGCCTCCTACAATCTTGAACTGCCATTGCTCCAATTCCTTTGCCCCCTTGGACAATGCACCTGTGATACAAAGAGACTGGACTCTACCATGGACGTTTCTCCACCATCACCCCAGCCCATTGCACATACCCCTCCACTGAATAGCACTTAAATAAACACCCTTGAATCACAAAACAATCTGGAGTCAGTCTGTACATTCACAAATGTGTTATTACAACCACTCTGACAAATATCAATGTCAATGTTAATTTGCACATACCAAAGTAAGACAGTTGTTGGGCAGCAGTAAACATAGCAGAAGGCAGAATGTGGTACCTATATCTGTGAAAAGGAAAGGCAAAGTGAACTGTCAGGGTCCATACACAGAGGTAAAAAGGCAGAATCATGCAATGTCCTACAGTAGTGTGATATGAGAGAGCAGTGCCAGTCTCTTACCTGTGTCTCACTGGAAGTACTGCATGATGATGTTGTTTCGGTTGTCAATATCTTCTTCTTCTGCCTCCTCTTCTTCACTGTCCACAGGCTCCACAGCTGCCACAAGACCAACATCAGGCCCATCCTCCTGCAGAAAATGTACCTGGTGTCGCAAAGCCAGGTTGTGCAACATACAGCATGCCACGATTATCTGGCACACCTTCTTCTGTGAGTAGTATAGGGAGCCACTTGTCAAATAGAGGCACCGGAACCTGGCCTTCAGGAGGCCGAAAGTCCACTCTATAATCCTCCTAGTTCACCCATGTGCCTCATTGTAGCGTTCCTCTGCCCTTGTCCTGGGATTCCTCACTGGGGTCAGTGGCCATGACAGGTTGGGGTAACCAGAGTCACCTGCAAATTTTGAGGGGTATCTGTTAGACATACACAAACCCTTAGGGACTCTCCCATACCCAGACACCGATTCAAACTGTGTGGGGACCTTGGGCTCACCTATTAGCCACACACGGTGCCTCTGGAGTTGGCCCATCAGATAAGGGATGCTGCTATTCCTCAAAATTTAAGCGTCATGCACTGAGCCAGGATACTTGGCATTCACATGGGAGATTTACTGGTCTGCCAAACACACCATCTGCACATTCATGGAATGGTAGCTTTTGCGGTTTCTGTACACCTGTTCATCCCTGTGGGACATGTGTACCATCAATGGCACCAATGATGTTGGGGATATTTTCCCAGGGCATAGAAGTCACCTTTCACTGTGGGCAAATCCTCCACCTGGGGGAAAACGATGTAGCTGAGCATGTGTTTCAGCAGGGCAGACAACACTCTGGACAACATGTTAGAGAACATTGGCTGAGACATCCCTGATTCCATGGCCACTTTTGTTTGAAAGGAACCACTGGCCAGGAAATGGAGCACTGATAGGACCGGCACGAAAGGGGGGATTCCTGTGGGATGGAGGATAGCTGACTGGCTCCAACTGGGCTCACAGTTCATGGATTGTGGCACGATCAAGTCTGTAGGTGATAATGATTTGTCTGTCTTCCATTGTCGACAGGTCCACTAGGGGTCGGTACACCGGAGGATGACGCCATCTCATCATCTGCCCCAGCGAATGTGCCCTATGGAGGAGAATGGTGAGCAGAGGGTCATATACCACATAGGTTGCACAAGGGTGTTTTGCACTGTTGTGATATAATCGGTGTGGCACTGTCTGTCCGTATTCCTGCCCAAAAGTGCTGTGACGCAGTTAGGTGCCCTGCCATGTGACCCCCTGAAATGGCAGCTGCCTGACTTGTAAGGAGGGACAAGGGGAAATGAGGTAACTACGCTGGTGTTGTGCAGCGTTGCGGTAGGCGGACGAAGACCACTGCACAAGTCAGCATTGCTTATTATTGGGCCCTGTGGGTTCCAGGAGCCAATGACGATGTATGCTGGTGGTGACGGTACGCACTGCCGCGGACGTGACCGACATGTCCTATTTCTTCACTCACTTGATACCTGACCTTCAACAGGAGAGAACCTACACTGCAAGTGCTGCTGTGACCTGTGTCTGAAAGCAACAATGGCTACAGTGTCTGGGGAAAGGGCCCCTGCCTTCCCCGCGGAGGAGTTGGACAACCTGGTGGATGGGGTCCTCCCCGAGTACACACTACTCTACGGTCCTCCAGACAAACAGGTGTGTACACTGTGTGCATGGTGGATGGGACATTGATGTATGGAGTGGTGTGGATGGAAGATACATGGGTTGGCTGTGGCCTGCATGTGAGTATTGTCAGTGTATGTGTTTCAGGGCATGGTTGGGAAGTTGTGGCCAATGAGTAAGAATAACCGGATGGGGGAGTAAAATCCCCGGATGGGGGAGTAAAATCCATTCTTACTTTACCTGTCCTGTAGGTCAGCGCCCACCAGAAGAAGGATATTTGGCATGCCATCGCCAAAGAAGTGCGAACCCTGGGGGTCTATCAAAGACTGAGCACCCACTGCCGCAAGAGATGGGAGGACCTGAGCCGCTGGAGCAAGAAGACAGCGGTGGCCCAGATGGGGATGGCCTCCCAACGTGGAAGGGGTGCCCAGCGCACCATGACCCCACAGATGCTCTGGATCCTGGCGGTGGCATATCGGGAGTTGGATGGGCGCTTGAGGGCATCACAGCAGCCACAAGGGGGTGAGTCCAGTCTCATTCAGCTGACTGCATGCTTTACGAGGTGTCTGGGTGGGGGAAGTGGGCTGTGGGTTCCCCTAGGCCAGGGCGAACTTGGTAGGGTAGGTCCCTTGTTAGGCAGGCTCTGTGGCACTCCAACCCCAATAGTGGTAGTGGCCATCTACACCTAGACAGGCTCCTGTGGGTTCCAGGTGTGCAGCAAATGGGCTTAGGCATAGTCCCCCATGGGCAGGTGATTTTCATAAGAATTGTTAGTGCATGGCCTAGTGCATAGGGCTGCTCCCTGTGTGTTGTGTCCACCAATGGTAGTGGTGTTGCTGGCATTGACCATGTGTCTCCTCTGTCTTTTCCCCCTTTTTGTTTTGTCACCCTGTCCTTGTGTGCATTTGCATCATCTGGCAGAGGAGCAGTGGAGCTGCAACCCACATGGCCCAGGAGAGGGAATGTACGGAGTCTGAAGGCACCAGTGGGACAGAGGGCGAGGGGAGCTCCATGACGGGGACAGGAGGGGACACCAGCGACAGCGACTCCTCCTCTGATGGGCGCTCCCTTGCAGTGGCGGGCACCTCTGTGCCCACGGAAACAACAGATACAGCCGCCACCCCCCCTACCAGTACCGCCCTCCCAGAAGCCCCTCAACATGTTTCCCGTGCTCTCTCACCCAGGAGGGTGGGCATCTCCTTCTCCCCAGGCACCTCAGGCCCTGCCCCAGTCAGCCCTGCTGCCCTCAGTAAGGAGGCTATTGACCTCCTGAGATCCCTCATTGTTGGGCAGTCAACCATTTTGAATTCCATCCAGGGTGTCGAGAGGCATTTGCAACAAACAAATGCATACCTGGAGGGCATTCATTCTGGCGTGGCGGCCCAACAGAGAGCATTTCAGGCTCTGGCCTCAGCACTGATGGCAGCCACTGTCCCTGTGTCCATCCTCCCCCTCCAACCTCCACTAACCCAACCCTATCCCCTCTACCTCAGCCTATCCCAAGCACACCATCAGACCAGCATGCACACACATCAACACACAAAAGTGGCTCAGGCAAACATAAGCACCACACATACCATAGGCACTCACACAAGCACCATACCCATGCAGACACACCAACATCCACTTCCTCCACTGTGCCCCCCTCCTCCACGTCATCCAGCTCCCTCCCAGTCTTGTTTTCACTCACACCTACATGCACTACATCCTCAGACACTACTTCCATTACCAGCACGCCCATCACCACACACCACTCACGTGCAATCACCACCCCACTACCATGCACACGTCCCCTGTGTCCTCTCCCAATGTGTATGTGAGCCCTCCTCCCAAAGTACACAAACGCAGGCACACAACCACTTAACAGCCATCCACCTCACAACAGCCTCCAGTCCATGCACCTTCACCCAAACTCAGCAGACGTACACCTCCTACAACCACTACCTCTTCCTCCACTCCCAAGTCCCCTCCATCTTCCCATCTCAGTGTGTCTAAAAAAACATTTCCTAGTTTCCATTGACCTCTTCCCTACACCCCCCTGTCCTTCCCCTAGGGCCAGGATGTATAGATCCCAGCCCAGCACCTCAGCTACCAAATCCTCATCCAGTGTGGTCTCTGCAAGTCCGGTAACATCGAAGGCGGCACCCATCAGGGCTTCCCGTGTGCCACCTAGTGAGGCCAAGGACCACCCTATTCTGCCACCTGCCAAGGTAAAGAAGGGGCCAGCATGCTGAAGAGAAAAGCTGCACCAACCACCCAGCAAGGCCTCTTCCAGAACCAAAGAGGACAGTACCAAGGTCCCAGCAGCGACTTCCAAGGTGGGGAAGGGACACAAGGGCAAAGGGAAATCAGCTCAGGGCACCGAGCCTCCGGGTGAGGGACTGGTGCCACCCTTTCTGCAAGACAGACCAGCAACCTGTACAGCAGTGACCACCGCCGCAACGGCCGCCACCTGCACTGCCACCTGCACATCTGCTGCCTCTACTACAGTCACCAGCATCATCCCCAGTGGGCACCCTCCTGAGACTGCAGGAGACGGTCTAGTGTCTCCCTCCACAAGTGCAGACACCTGCACCACCGGCAGCATCTCCGCGTGGGACACCGCCGCAGTCACCGCCACCTGCCGCGTGACGTGCCCAGCCAGTGCCACTAAAGCGGACATCAGCAGCATCCCCATTGGGCAGCCGTCCGAGCCTGCAGGAGACGTCCTGGACCCTGCACACACTACATGAGGCACCACAACCAGGACTGGCACTACCAGCAGTTTGCAGGCTAAGTCGCCGCAGGGTGGAGTGGGGCTCTGCCTCCATGGAATATCATGCTACCTGTTCCCTGAAAATCTCGTGGCTCAAACACCCAGGTGAGGGAAGGGGAACTGCCACACCCCAGGTGCAGCATCACTAGGCACCATGCCCCCTCCAGAACCAGTGGAGAACAGCATCCACTACCCGTATCCTTGGCAAGATGAAGCACTCTGGGCACAAAGCCCCCTCCAGAACCAGTGGAGAACAGCATCCACTACCCCAGTCCTTGGCAGGATGAAGCACTCTGGGCAGTCTTCCTTGCCCAGTGGCGCAGGTCCTCCCACCGTTTGCAGCAGTGGGTACTCTGCCTGTCAAAGGCCCCCAGGGACTGCACCTCCTTAGCGATGGCACACCAAATACCCTTTTTCTGATGGGCGCTGACCTGCAGGAAAAAGACAGCATAAAAAGAATTAGTCATACCATCTGGACTGTCATACTCATGGCCCACCATATCCCTCCCATCCCCTTAAGCACATACATTGACAACCATGCATGCAGCACTCTGCCCAGGACACCTCAGCCCCCCCTACATGAGGCTGACACACAAAGCACTCCATACATTCATGCCCCACGCATCATGCTCACAGTGTACTCACCTGTTTGTCTGGAGGACCATAGAATAAAGTGTACTGGGGTAGGACCCCATCCACCAGTCTCTCCAACTCCTCCGAAGTGAAAGCAGGGGCTCTTTCCCCAGACACTTGAGCCATTGTCTCTTCCAGACACAGGTCACAGCAGCACTTGCAGTGTAGGTCCTCTCCTGTTGAAGGTCAGGTAGCAAGTGAGTGAAAAGACAGAACAGACAGAAAATGGCAGTCACATCCACGGCGGTGAGTACCGTCACCCCCAGCGTACATCGCCCTTGGCTCCTTGACCCCGACGGCGCACAACTTCAGCGCAATTACCTAATTTCCACTTGTCTCTCCTCAGAGGTCAGGCAGCCACCATTTCAGGGGGGCATAGGTCATGGCACCTAACTGCATCACAGCAGACATTGGCACATCAACTGACTCTTGAATTTACATACTGTTTCTGTAAAGGAAGAAATGCATCATTATTTCAACAGATGTGTGACTATGACCCTCTGCTCACTGCTTTTCTCTCTAGACTTCAACCGCTGAGGATGAATATGAGATGGACACATGCTCCTGTGTACAGACCCCTGGTGGACCTGCAACAATAGAGGACAGACACATTATCCTAACCTACAGACTTGATAGGGCCACAATCCAAGAACTGTGTGCCCAATTGGAGCCAGACCTGATTTCAGCTATCCGCCAGCCCACAGGTATCCCCCCTCTTGTGCAGGTCCTGTCAGTGCTCCATTTCCTGGCAAGTGGTTCATTCCAAGTGACAGTGGCCATGGCAACAGGGATGTCACAGCCTATGTTCTCAAACTGTTGACCAGAGTGTTGTCTGCCCTGCTGAAACAGATGTGCAGCTACATCGTATTCCCCCAGGTGGAGGATTTGGCCACAGTGAAAGCTGACTTCTATGCCCTGGGACATATCCCCAACATCATTGGTGCCACTGATGGTACACATGTAGCATTTGTCCCCTCCCCCCGGAGGAATGAACAAGTGTTCAGGAATAGAAAAAGCTATCTCTCTCTGAATGTGCAGATGGTGTGTTTGGCGGACCAGTACATCTCCCATGTGAATGCCAATTATCCTGGCTCTGTGCATGCCTTCATCTTGAGGATTAGCAGCATTCCATATGTGATGTCTCGACTCCAGAGGCACTGGGTGTGGCTAATACGCCCATCGTCCCCACCCAGTTGATATAGGTATATGGGTGTGGGGTTGTCCCTAAGGGTGAGTGTATGTCTAACAGGTATCCCTCGAATATTTGCAGGTGACTCTGGTTACCCCAACCTCTCATGGCTACTGACCCCAGTGAGGAATGCCAGGACAAGGGCAGAGGAACGTTACAATGAGGCACATGGGCGAACAAGGAGGATAATTGAAAGAACCTTTGGCTCCTGAAGGCCAGGTTCCGGTGCCTCCAGCTGACAGGTGGATCCCTGTACTACTCACCCAAGAAGGTGTGCCAGATCATCATTGCATGTTGTACATTGCACAACCTGGCCTTGAGACGCCAGGCGCCTTCTCTGCAGGATGATGAGCCTGGAGATGGTCTTGTGGCAGCAGTGGAGACTGTGGACAGTGAGGAAGAGGACGCAGAGGAAGAATATGTGGACAACAGAGGATCACTCATACAACAGTACTTCCAGTGACACACAGGTAAGACCCTGTAACTTCACTTTCCATTGCAGTTTTGTGTTGGACATTGTACATGGCAGCCTGATTTTCCATATTGTATGGCCCCTTACTGTACCCTTTGGCATCTCTATTTTCAGATCTCTTTGCCCCACTCTGGCTTCTGGTGTGTTCCCTGTTGCCCACTACAGGTCATACCTATGTATACATGACTGTACAGTTGAATTGCAATGTTTACGGCTTGTTAAACGAATACATATTTGAATCAATTGACAGACTCCATACTTGTATTAGTTCCAAGAGTGTTTATTTATGTGCAAATAAGTGGAGGGGGTAGTGCAATGGGCTGGGTTGATGATGGAGGAAAGTCCAGGGTAAAGTCCAGTCTATTAGTATCACAGGTGCATTGTCCAATGGGGCATAGGAAGTGGAGCAATAACAGTTCAAGGTGGACAGGGTAACAGAGTGGGACACAAGGGTGACAATCAGGAGCGTCTTATTTCCTGGCAGGGGTTTTGGCAATGTTCTCTGGCTTCTGCCTGAATCGCAGGGACAGTTTGCGGGGTGGTTCTCCTTATGCAGGGGGTGGGGTGCTGGTGGCCTGTTGGTCCTGTGGCAGGGCCTCCTGTCTACTAGCACATGCAGAGGTCTGTTCTTTGGCGTGGCTAGTGTCAGGGGCCCGTTGGTGTGCCACTGCATTCCTCATGGTGTTGGCCATGTCAGCCCGCACCCCTGCAATGGTGACCAAGATGGTGTGGATGTGTTTGAGGTCCTCCCTGATCCCCAGGTACTGTCCGCTAGCTCTCCTGCAAATTGTACAGTATCTGGCCCAAGGTCTCCTGGGTATTGTGGTATGCTCCCAGGATCCCTGCAAGTGCCTCATGAAGAGTGGGTTCCCTGGGCCTGTCCTCCCCCTGTTGCACAGCATGTCCTCCCAGCTTCCCTGTTGTCCTGTGCCTCTGTCCCCTGAACTGTGTGCCCACTGCCACTGACCCCAGGTTTCTGATTGTCTTGGGTTTGTGGGGTTGCCTGAGGTCCTTGTAGTGGTGGACACACTGCTGATTGACATGTCCGGGGGACAGAGGGATGGGCCCGCTGGGTGGGTGCTGTGCTGGTGTTTCCTGAGGGGGGAGGCTCTGTGGTGGTATGGGACTGTGGCAGGGTAACCGACTGTCCAGATGTCCCTGATGGGCCAGGTTGGTCACCCTGATCCAGGCGTGCAGAGCTGTTGTCATCACTGTGGGCCTCTTTTGGGGGTGGACTGGATGTTGGTGGCACCTCCTCTCGGGTGACGTTGAGTGGGGGTCCTGTGGAGATGAAATGCAGTGTTATTGTATCTGCGTGTGCCATCTTGTGCATAGGTATGTTTCACTCTATGGTTGTTATTGGCAAGGCAGCTTTGGCTTGTGTGAGTTGTGATTCGGTTGGATAAGTGATGGTCACTAGTGTGCATGCTGTGGTGATGGGTGTCCATGCAGGTCTGTGATGGGTGTCCATGCATTGTTGTTGCATGCAGGGATTGGTATTGGGATGGGTGGGTTGTGATGGTGGGGTATATGTGAGGTGGTGGAGTGATGGGGTTGAGGGTAGGGGTAGGAATTAGTGATGGCATGCAGGTAGGGTGGGGGGATAAAGTAGTAAAGATTTGACTTACCAGAATCCAGTCTTCCTGCTACTCCTGCGAGGCCCTCAGGATGCATGATCGCCAAGACTTGTTCCTCCCATGTTGTTAGTTGTGGGGGAGGAGGTGGGGGTCCACCGCCAGCCCTCGGTACCGCTACCTGGTGTCTGGATACCACAGAATGCACCTTCCCCCGTAGGTCGTTCCACCTCTTCCTGATGTCATCCCTTGTTCTGGGGTGCTGTCCCACGGCGTTGACCCTGTCCAAGACTCTCCACCATAGCTCCATCTTCCTTGCAATGTACGTCTGCTGCACCTGTGATCCGAATAGCTGTGGATCTCCCCGGATGATTTCCTCCACCATGACCCTTAGCTCCTCCTCTGAAAACCTGGAGTGTCTTTGTGGTGCCGTGGGTGTAGTGGGAGTGGTATGTGTGAGGGTGTGTGGGGTGATGTGTTGGGGTGTGTGGTGTGAGGTGCGTGGATGGTGTATGGGTGATGGTGTTATGTGGCTCAGATCGAGAGGGTGCTCCTGGCTTGTCTCTCATTTGGCAATATTTTTTTTCGCTGTAAGGGATTGTGGGTATTGTGGGTGTGTGTGTTTCTGTGTGTCAGGTGCGTGTAGTTTGAATTGTCCAATGTGGTGTAGTTTTGTTTGTGTGTGTGTATTTTGAGCGCGGCGCCCTGATGGTGTGGGTGTATTTCTGTTGGCGTAACAGTGTGGGTTTTGGTACCGCCAATTTATCACTGACCTTTGGGCTGGTGGACTTGTGTGGGTGTCTGTATAGTGGTGGATTTCTCTGTGTTGGTCATAATACCCGTAACGGTGTACCGCCGCGGTCACGGTATCTTGGCGGCCGTCAGCACGGCAGTCGGCGGCATTTACCGCCAGGGTTGTAATGAGGGCCAAAGTGTTTGTTAAGATAAAATAGAAAATAAAAAGATATTTAACAAAACAAAAAAGAAAATCCCTAATTTATTTTTTTAAACAAGTTCTATCCACCTTTCCTGAACCTAAGGTGTAAACAGAAGGCAGATTACGTTAAAAGTCATTTAAAAAGATGTCAGACACTCTGAGGAAAAACTGTGCTTTTGAGGAAGAATGAGTAATCACCTTGTAAAAGCACTATTGCACCAAGATATTGTAGAACACAAATACCCAACCTTGGTTTGGATCATTTAGAGAAGAGTGGCACCACAAATCCATCCTTTCTACACTTGTGACTCTAACATCTAGAATAATGTAAGGCAAAGGAATGCAAAGTCAAGTAACTTATGGTTCCCAACCAAGTCTTACCGCAGCACAGTTGATCATTTTCAGTACCTTTCAGGAGCACCGTTACTCCTGTAAAGCTACAAGGTACACTCTTGTCCATGATACACAATTTACATTATTTGAAGGCCCTACATCCACTCTCCTATTTTATATCATGCAACCATGTCTTAAGCATCTCAGCTGATCTAGGGAACTTCATTGTGGCTCATTTTCATGACATTGGTACAACACCCCATCCAAGTTTTACAAAGATTACAATCCCTTCTGCTGATATCATCAGTCACAAACCCAGGGCAACAAATAGAAAGCGACCAGTCTACAGAAGTTACATTTCTCTCTTCCAGCATCCTGACAGGCGAACCAGTGGTGCAAGCCTAATCATTCAAGTTAGTGGTTCTTCCAAAAAGGAGATAAAGTTGCCTATAAGCTGTACATTAGTTCCTCCAGATAGTGTAACCAAGCTCAGTGGATCTCCTCTAAACCTCTCTGGTCCTAAATGTGCTTTAGAAGATGGAAAAGTTGTTAATGAGCATACTTAGTAATGTTCTCCAGCTGCTTGAAAAGACAAAAAGTGATGAGAAGACAAATATTTATGCACTTTGGTGTGTAAACCACTCTGATCTGAATAATGAGAAACTACTAATTGTATACGAATGCTGCTCACAATGAGGCCAACTCACTGACCATGGCATGCAATGCTATAGCAATTCAAAAAGCCCACTGAACACATTCTCCAAGAGCTCTTTTCATTTGTTCAAATTTACCTTTTGTGCGGGATGATACAGTGATCTTTTCAAGTGTTTGATGCCTACTGGTTTTAGAAAGTCTACCATTTCTGAGCTCACAAATTGCATACCATAGTTTGAAATAAGAAATTCCAGCAGACGCTCCATAGCAAAAACAACCTTCATGAAGGCTATTATTTTCTTTCTAATTGGTAGTAGATGAATGCAAGAATTTTCAAAGTTTCAGATGAGCTGTGTTTCCCACGTTGACAGTTCTGATTAAAGGCAGTGCTCATGAAGGGCATTTTATTTGCACTATGACAAAACGTTATGCACAAGCTACAGTTTATTGGCCTGGGATGGAGATTTAAGTGAGAGAAATGGTAAGGAACAGTGCCATTTCTTCAAATTGTTACAAGAGTTTTATAGGTCAGTTGTCCTTCTCTTCAGTCCACGGAACTTCCAGTTTATCCATAGAACAAAGTGAAGAATAATTTGGAGGGGCTGTTTCATGCTTTACTGGTACAATGGTTTGCTATTGTCATTATGGATTATTACAGTAAATGGTGTGTGTTAATGGGTGCCTTTGTTGATGTAGTGCTCGTTCAGCAGCCATTAAACTGGTCTTATCATCACCAAAGACCTATTGCTGTTTTCAAACATTCACACCAATGGCCATTATCCTTTTTTTGCTGTGCAGGTTTGGGGTGATGTCAGAAGAAGACAAATGTAAACATATAACAAAGTGAGTTTTTTCAACTTATGAACCATCAGCCCAATCTTCAACCATCAACCCCACTTTGAAACATGACCATTCCATCTCCAACATGGAACACGGTGCACACATTTACACATTACTACTCTATGAACATGAACAACATTATTTATAGGTTTAAACAAAACACATTGCAATGCAGTTGGCATAATAATTATTGACAGGATAAGTTGTTTTCGTTATTTGTGGAAGAGTTTTGAAAAGAATACTTTTCTACTGCAAAAAAGATATTTTAGGCATTAGTGGCTGGACTGCAGTTCTTGAACATGGAAAAAGCTGATACTTTCAGCTGCTCATATTAGGAAAATCTTACAAGCACATAACACGAGTATGGGGCCGATTAAGAAGAAACTGGTGCAGCGCTGCGCCAAAATCAACAGCACCACACTGCACCAGTTCTGAAACGCAGGGCTGTGCCATGTTCACAAGTGTACAGCGCAGCCCTGCGTTTCCCCCTGTACCAGTGCTAAATTCAGCTGCCTACGTCAACGCACCCATCCTTGCACCATAGTGCAAGGTTGTCTGCATTGAGGGGAGTGATTGCTTATGTGCAGGAAGGTACCCCTTCCTGCACATAAACAATCTACAATGCAGCACAGATCGAAGTATCAAAGCATCATTTTTGAATGAATGTTTATGTGCAGGAAGGGACATTTTGCTTCTTCTATGTGTGCTTAGACTGTTTTCACTGCGATCCTGCTAACCAAGACCTCATTGGTTGTGCTCTCTCCCTCTAAATTTGGTCGGCATATATGGTACTTAGTTACCCAGCACATTGGGACACCAGGGGATCCCCAGCGGCTACATCATGTATTATGCCACCCATGGGAGCCCATGCACAATGTATCTGCAGGCCTGCCATTGCAGCCTACATGAAAAGGTGCATGCACCCTTTCATCACAGACCACTACACCATGTCACTCTAAGTCACTCCTATGGTAGGCCATCCTAGCCCAGAAGGCAGGGTGCAGGTTCCTGTGTGTGAGTGTACACCTGCATGAGTAGAGGTGCCCCTACGAACTCAAGCTCCATTGCACTGGACTTCGGAAGTGCCATTTTACCTGTGTGCTGGTCACAGCTCACGACCTGTGTCCAGCTACATAATAGTAACTCTGATAGAAATTTTGAATGTGCACCACAAAGAGCAAAGTAATTGAGTGCACTTAGAACATATTATAGCAGGAATATCTTCTCTTTATTAAAGTGTCCTTAAGTATAAAAACAAAACAGCCAACACGTTCCGTCCTTGTTAGAGGACTTCTTCAGGGCTTATGATATCAATGTTACTAATTTTCTCCCCCCCTTATTTGTAATTCTTTACCAACATAAGTGTCGACAAACAGCCAATACGCAAAGGGTAAACCGAAATGTAAAGCGGTATGACAGTAAACAGATGGCTGTACGCGCTGCTGGTACAAAGCGCGATCGATGTGATAGTAACTCTGAACCTGGCATATTTGGTATCAAACATGTCGGACTCATACCCCAATATTGTTGCCAGTATTGGTTGCATGATTCCAGCACTCTGGGGGCTCCTTAGAGGACCCTCCAGTATTGCTCATACGACTCTTCTAGAGTTTTCCAGGCAGCCAGCACTGCTGCTATCCCTCAGACAGGTTTCTGCCCTCCTGCTTCTTGACCAGCTCAAGAAGGGGAAGGCAGAACAAAGGATTTCCTGTGGGAGAGGGAGGCAACACCCTCTCCCTTGGAAATAGGTGTTATGCGGCTTGGGAGGGGTAACCTCCGAAGCCACTGGTTTGCTTTGAAGAGCACATTTGGTGCCATCCTTGCATAACCTGGTTTGCATCAGCCCAGGGAACCCCCCGGTCTGGTGCAAAACTGGACAAAGGAAAGGTGAGTGACCACTCCCCTGTCGATCACCATCTCAGGGGTGGTGCCCAGAGCTCCTCCAGGTGGCCACTTGATTCTGCCATCTAGAAAATAAGATGCGCAGAGGCCCTTGGGAGCATCTGAGTGGCCAGGTCAGGTAGGTAACCTCAGAGACCCCTCCTGATAGGTGGTCGCAGTGCAAGGTAACCAAACCCCCTTTTAGGGCTATTTAGGGACACCCTTGCGGGTGGATCTCCAGATTTGACATGCAAGACTCCACCATGGCTCCTCTACATGGAAATTCCCCTTTCTGGAAACTCCTCCATCCGTAGCACCAACTTAGAAGAGGCTGATGGAGGAGAAATGTTGGCTCTTCTGGCTGGGATTGCTAGTCCCACTACTTTCCGCTGGCCAAAAAGGACAGGGGCCTTCCTCCTATCCTAGACCTGCTCAATCTCAACTTCTTCCTGACAAAAGAGAAGTCAAGATGCTCACCTTAGCTCTGGTCCTGTCTGCCCTGGACCCTGGTGACTAGATGGTAGTGTTGGACTTACAGGATGCATATTTCTACATCCCGATCCTGACTGCCCACAGGCGTTACAGGCGGTTCACAATGGGCCAAAGCACTTTGCTCTGTTCCCCTTTGGCCTCACCAGCATTTGTAAGGTGTCACCAAGCTAAAGGCAGAGGTGGCAGCACATCTGCGTAGGTTGGGGATTGCAGTATTCCTCTACCTCAGTTATCAGTGGCTGTTGAAGGCGGGCTCCTCACAACCAGTCATCTCCCACCTCCAGACTACAGCGGACCTCCTGCATTCGCCAGGGTTCATCAACATGCCAAAGTCACACCTAACTCCTTCTCAGGCCCTCCCTTACATTAGAGCTACTGTGGATAAAAATTGAGTTTTGGTCCTGTTCTCCCAAACAGTGAATCCAGGATATTCAGGCTATGAAACAGATGTTTCAGTCTCCATCTTGGATTATGAGACTGACTCTGAAGCCTCATGATCCCCAGCATAGTGCTACTGATACATGCCCGTTGGCATATGTGGACTCTGAGTGAGACCTGAAGTTCCAGTGGGCACAGTATCAGGGGAATCTCTCTGACCTGATCCAGACCTCATAGGAAACTGCAAAAGATCTGCAGTTTTGGCTGACCGACTATCCCTTACCCAACCAAAGCTGACTATAGTGACAGATGGGAAGATCAGAGGACTCTGGTCTCTAGTGGAGTCCGGGCCCCACATCAACCTGTTGGAGCTTCAGGTGGTCCGGTTGGCATTGAAAGCCTTTCCTCCTTTGATCAGGTGAAGGCTCGTACTGGCATTTGCAAACAACACCACCACCATGTGGTACTGCACGAAATAGGGTGGGGTAGGGTCTTGGACTCTTTGTCAAGAGGCCTGTGTTCTCTAGACACAGCCTGAAACATCAGGGCATTTCCCTGGTGTTCAACACTTTGCAGGCTCTCTGAACACCAAAGTAGACTAATTCAGTCATCGATGCCTAGTAGATCACGAATGACTTCTTCATCCGGAGGGGGTGCAATTTCTCTTCCAAGAGTGGTTAGACCTGTTTGCAACCACTGAGAATGCTCAATCTCAGCAGTTTTGCGCAATCGAGTTTCCAAGGTGGCTTTTGCTTGGAGACACTTTCTTGAAGATCAGGAATGACCAGGCTGAAGTCACTCTTGTGGCCCCGAATTGGGCATGGAAAGCTGGGTATCCCAAGCTTCTGAGCATGGGCATCAGTCCTGCGACCAGGCTGCCCCTTCGGAAGAATCTTCTGTTGCAGCAGCAGGAGTGAGTCCTGCACCTGAACCTGCGCACCCTCTGCCTTCATTTATGGAGAGTAGGAGTTGACTGCTGACATCTTTCAACCGTCCCTCAAAGTTTCTGATAGTATCATGGGAGCCAGGTGTCCCTCCACCAGGGTGGTATACGTGTTTTGTTGGGACAAGTTTGTGGTATGGTGTGCATCCTGGAACATCTACCCTTTTTAGGCACCCTCTTCCCAAGTTCTACTGTCTATTCTTTTTCTTGCCCAGCAGGGAATGGTAAAAGGTCATTTGTCTGCCATTTTGGCATTCTAGTGGTTGCCAAAGAAAACCTTCATTTTTCAAGTCACCTGTTGAGACTAAGTTCCTCAAAGGTCTCCAACACGTTTCCTCCTATACTATTCAATATATCCCAGTAGGATCTCAACTTGGTCCTCACCTTCCTCATGTGTATAACGTTTGAGCTGCAGTAAATCTATCCACTTTGCTTGCTTATCATTAAGTGACCATAACATTGGCTGAGAGGGTCAGAGAACTGATCTGCGCACACTCCTTATATAACATTTTACCCAGACAAGCAGGTCCTGAGAACCCATTCCTCCTTTCTTCCGAAGGTTGTGACACCCTTTCAAGTAGGCCAAAACATCACCTTGCCTACCTTTTTTGCTCCACATCACCTTTCTAAAGAAGAGGAGAGAGTTCACTGCCTTGACCCAAAAAGAGCATTGTAGTTCTCCCTTGATCTCACAAAAGAGTCAAAAGAGTTCTGGGTGGAAAATAAACTCTTTGTATGGTATTTCAGGGCAAAGAAAGGGAAAGGCTGTGCAGAAATGGACCATCTCATGATGTATAATGTGCTGTATAAGATCTGCTGTGTATTGGCCAATATTCAACCCACAAGAGTTTATGTGCTCAGTCCACCAGAGCCAAGGCTGCGACCACTGCACTAGCTCGTGGAGTCCCTGCACTGGACATCTGTCAGGTAGCAGCGTGGCATCCTTACACATGTTCAGAAAACATTACTATCAACAAAGAGAGGGGCTGGGAGGTTAATTGGTCCAGTGTAAATAGCTGAACATACAAAAAGGTGTACACTGTTCCAAACAGACACTTTACCGTAACATCAGGTCTTGTAGTGTCCGCTACCACGGCTGCTACCTAAAAAGATCTCCGGCAAAGAGCCCTCTTATGGGGAGCCCGTCAGACATTGCAGTGCCGGTCTGACGAGGAGCTACCCGATGATGAAGCATGACATCCGCTTGGATGTGTGAGGGCTCTTGCTCCTGAACTTTAATGTTCCCCTAGTTATCATTTGTCTGTTTGGAACAGTGTACACCTTTTTGTATGTTCACAAAACATTACTGTCTGGATGATCAGGCTTGTTGTGACAGGCATTTTGCCCATTCAGTCCTGCAGTACTTTTTTCTAATTTGTTTCATAGGCCAGCCTCCAGGGAGGTATTGCTTGGGTATTGCTTGGGTAACTTTTCTAAGGTAAGAAATCTGCGGCTAGACGTCTCTGTCAGATGAACAAGTTACTTACCTTCGGTATCGCCTTCTCTGGTAGAGAATCTATCTAACCACAAATTCCTAAATGACACTCCCATCCATCCTGCTCTGCAAATTGATTTCAGTACAGGGTCACCCTTCTGAGGGCCTTAGTAATACACACCAGTGTGTCAGCATCCTTTGTGGCTCTGCGCTTCTGATTTAGAAAGTCGCTACAAAAACTGATGTCAGTGCACTAGTGTGGCGTTGATGTAAGCACCACGCACATCAAGTCCAGTGCGGATGATGCTGACGTGAAGCTGAACGTTGCAAACCACTAGCTCGCAGGTGTACTGCTCAAGAATTTCCAGACTGAATCTGACACCTGTGGAATATTTGAAGGTAAGGAAACTGAGGCTATTCAGAGTCTCTACCAAGTAAGATGTTACCGAGAGGTCTACAGAATTAAAAATGCATAATTCGCTGAATGATGCAATTCCATGGAACCAATTGAATACCATAAAGTAAACCACTACTGACACATACGTAGGACCAACAAAAAAAGTTTTTTGCATAACATGACAATAAACCATTTTGTACAGACAGATCTAACCATAGATTTGAGTATAGAGCATAATTCCCCTTAGATATGTTTTTAACAAGAAGAAATTCAGAAACTCTGAACAGAGGGTATGACTAACTGACATCTTAGGTAACATTTTATTGCACATAATATTGGACAGGACTCAAGGGATGCAGGGCAGATAACAAAGAAGTAACCTATTTTTGTCCATGTTTCTACTTCTTTTTTTTAAACGGACACATCAAGCCAATGGGACTACGTGTCCCAGCTCTTCCGCATCCCTGCACTCCCGCATATGTTACGCAGTGACACAGGATTGAGCTATAAGTAAGACGCAAGGACACCTCCGTGAGGGGGACGCAGCTTCCTTGCTCGCACCCAGTAACGTCCTCTTTTAAATACTCTGACCAGGAAAACATAGGGGGTAAACTTAAGGTTTGAAATGTGACGTGACACCCTTGGCGACGTGAATAATCACACACACTTAATTACGAGAAAGTAATGGGCATTTTTTTTTTTTTTAAGCAAGTAGGGTCAACCCGTTTATTTTTGTTCTGTTTTCTCTACTTACCTCAAAAAGCCCCTCTATTGTGTGATACTATAGTTTGCACTGCATGACTAACGGGGCAGGTCCCGCTCTTTTCCTATGTCATACTAGATGAATCCCCAATAGGGTAGGATACTAATGACTATGACAACACAAGCGCTTATTCACATGTTATTTTTGGTTTACACTCAACAACACAGACAACTACATCTAGATATTGCCTTTATTTTCTATTAATTAGAGTGTGGTGGAGGGGTTATGCCATCACAACGGTGACAGATATCCCATCTGCCAAAATAGAAATCCCATTACATCCTATGAGATTTATATTTCGGCGGACGGGATATCCGTCACCCTTCAGACGGAGTAACCCCTCTGCCAAACTCTAAATGAATCCCTATATGTATGTCCTCTATCAGTGTTTTAACCATGTTTTAACCAGAGAGCACAAGCACATTACATCCGGCTAGCAGTGGTAAAGTGCGCAGAGTCCTAGGGCTGGCAACAACGAGGTCAGCAAAAACAGGAGGTCTGAAGGCAAAAAGTTAGGGGGGAACCATGCCAATGAGGTCAGGTCTAACATGCACCTCATACTCATTAAGGTCCATTCGCACACTGCCATCCTCATCACTAGAAACATCTGCCAATGCTCAAACCTATCCTGCCCTTCAGAGCCTAGGCAGTGTACTAACAAATATGCTTTCTTTCCAGCGGTCACATTTGAACCACAGGCGTGCAAATATTTAGAAGAAATATTTTTACACGTTTGCCATTTAAGAACTGGTTCTCCTGGAAAAGGTAGAACACCTGGAGGTGGTGCTGTGTTTTGCATAGTGGTAGCAAATGGACGCAACATGAATAACTAAAGAAATAAAATGCTATAATTAACTGTTAATGATCTGGTATCCGACTTGATAACTGAACCGCAGAGCAGAAAAAACGACTAGTTATATCGTTCAGAAATTACATTTCTTTTTATTATTAACAAAAATCCATAGTATTTGTTGTGACCAGTACATTGTACTGAAGCACTTGGAACATTGACTGTCAAGAAGAATCCTCGTTAAATGAGTGGGGGAGCAGAAGTAACTCCTACAGAGATGACTGCAGCAGTACTTTAAGATAGCACAGAGAAGCATGCCAATTTGTAGATCTTTGCAGTAACTTCACTAGATGTTGGGGTCCACAAAAAACAGAAGTGAGAATTCAGAAATAAGATTCAACATGAATCCAGGAGTAAAGTTGGTGTTTGCTTCTTCAAAAGAAACAACGGGGAATTAGGAGCAAATATATTTATTCTGTGAGAAAAATAACTTCGTCCATCCATGCTGCAGCGAACATGTGAGAGTCCACCAGGGAACTCCCAGTTTCACCACCTGTAAACAGTCCCGGAACTATATGACACATTAACGAGAGGACATCCGGGGCACTGCAATATTGGCCTTCCTGTGAGTTTGGTTTGCGGCCTTCAGGGTGTGTGGCAAGCAGAACCCCATCTTCTGCCTGTCAAGAGGGCAGTGAGTCATTCAGCTTCTCAGTGGCATTCACTGATTGCCCTTCTGGAAAAGGTCAACTTTCACATCTGTGCTTTTCATCTCTGGTTCTGGGCACCTGAGGAACAAACCATGCCTCGCTGGACCCTGGGGGTCCCCACTTGACTAACCTGACTCTTTCTCATCCCCCCAATCTCCCGCAGCTCCACATGTTTCTACTTCGCTGCAACATAAGAACTTCCTCCGTCCTGGCCTGAGGTTTCCATGTTCACGCGCCGCCCCAGGAAATAAAATAAAAATGGGGCGCTTCCATCATTGATCCCCCTTCTGATACAACGTTCTTGTGCCATGATTGGCTTTCCCCATCATCAGTACCGCCTGCAAAGCCCAACTCAACTTACCCCATCCTTAACAAATATTATAAATATCTGTGGGTTTTCGGTGGTGAAATCTACCTATAACGTAGGGACCATTTTAAGGCCAACCACCTTAGCGAGTCACCGACATCTGATGCGCCCTGGTTATTTCACTGTGTAGGAATACAAACAATAAAATGCGAAGCGCTATATCAAACGCGACTCATTGACGACTGACTGGTGTCAGTGTCTGCCAGTTTCTAGCGACAACCTGCCGGATTTGTGTAATATCACACCGAGGAACATCACAGCGCATCTGTGCTGAGATGCGGGTCCCTAGTACAGATGTAGGGTCGCGTGAGCGAGCACCCCGACACCCGCACGGCTCCGTCTTCAATGTAGACACACTCCCCGAAGTCTGTCAGCGCACACCTGCAAGGAAAGACACAATCCGGTCAGACACTGTGAGGCAGACACACAATCTTTGTAGTCTGTGACAGATGTGGGATCTTCACACACAGAGGACAGAAACCTGTGCTGGGAAAGCGATCAGACACTGGGATGGATAACATTAAGCAAACGTTTTGTGAAATACAGTATGTGTGTGTATTTGTAAACAAATGACACAAAACTAAGCGACTTGAGAGAAACGCACTTGCCTACCTTGCATGACTTGTGTGCAAGAGTGCGTCGGATACAAAAGTCACGTGAGGCACAAACTGGCGACTAGAAAACCTCTCTTTTGTCAAGGTTTTGCTGTTCACATTTCCTGCTCATTCTGGCCTCCTTTAGGTGAACGCTGCAAAACTGCACCCCCCCCCCCTCCCCAGGGCAATCATGCGATTTACCCACATAACTATGTGGTTCAGAACTATTTATGTATTGAGGGAGTGAGTTACTTCTATCCCGGTGCTAATAATGACATCAGGGGGCAGTTCTTCATAGGTTAGGCACTCGAATGTTGTCAGTTATAGAGGGAGGGACCCATTTATCGTTTTTGCCGTGAAGAAAAACAAATGCTGGAAATGGAAAAAAGAGCTAGAAGGAGTGAGTTGTTGCTAACCAATGTTGGGACATGTATCAGTCCTAAGACTGAGATCAGTACTGACAGAAGAATAAAGGCTAGGTCTGGAAAGAATGACTTGGTAATAGTGCACCTATAAGGATAGGAATCAGTCCTAGGAATGCGACCAAATCTAGAGGGCGTGACTTACTTTATCCTTTCCATGTGCATGTGTTGACATAGGAATTCAGTCCTAGGAATTACAGCAAATCCAGAGGGAGTAACTTACTTCATTCTTTCCATGTATTGGAATAGGAACCAGTCCTAGGAATGAGACAAAATCTAGGAGTGACTTAATTCATCCTTTCCATGTGCATGAATTGGGATAGGAATCGGTCCTTGGAATGCGACCAAATCTAGAGGGAGTGACTAACTTGTAATCAGATTTGTGTCAGTTCTGGTAGGAGAATCAGATGAAACATGTAGCATAATCATGCACTGATCAGGAATGAGAACTAGGAATGGAAAATACTAGTTGTTTATTACCAATGCTGCAAAAATCAACCAGTCCTAGGAATGAGTTTAGACGGAGATGGAGTTAATATCCTTTAACTTGTACTGACAGGGAAATCAATGCTGAGAGAGAGGCCAGATCGTGAGAGAGTGACTTACACATGATGATCTGGAGTAGGAATTACTCCTTGGAATGCATCTCATTACATAAAAATGGAAGTCCTTCACGTGTAACTCTGTCCTATTGGGACACAGGCTTCATCCTGACATTTTTCCCATATTTCATTGAATGTTCCTGTTTTCTTTGGTGGTTCCTATGCGTACAGGACCCCTAGAGGTTGTCTGTGTTGTTGCCTTACTAGCACAGTGCTATATTGGGGTGCACTCAATGTACACCCTTGAACATTGCAGTGTCGGTCCCGCCCTCTTATGAAGTTATGATGGATTGTTAAATCACAGACAACACCGCCTGTACATCTGACAGAAGCATCTATTGATTGTAGTGTCTTGCATGATTTAAGATGGAACCTTTCTGGCTCCCCGAGGACTCTGTATCAGTGTATGATGTCACTGCTAGAATAAAATATAAGGAAAGCTTGGCTTAGAATGTTGGAATTCGAAGGTACACGTAGAGGAATACATTTGTGTGATTTACAGCTCTGTCTGTGGCCTAGTCATTCAGCGGGCACCAGGCTGGGGAAGGCGGTACAATTGGCACCAAGATGGGGGACAAGTAACCTGAAGAAAAAAGAGCTCTCCTAAAGAGTTTACCTCAGTCTAGGCAAACTGCTTGTGCATGCCACGTGGGCCTCTGTCAGAGTGCCAACTCGAGGTTTGGTGTATGTGGAGTCAAAGGTCAACTCCAGCATTGTGAAGCATGTGAATGGAAAGAGCGCTGCATTGAAAAGTTTGTGCAGCGTTGGTCAAGAAACTACACCAAAGATCCTGAAAGAAGGTGCTGGGCTGCAATGCAAAATAAAGTTATACAGTAAACGAAGCATTTACACTGAAGGAGGATTCAACCAGGTTTACAAAGTTATGTTATGTTATGTTATGTTATTTTTATTTGTACCGCGCACAGCTGCCCCAGCAAAGGGGCGTCCCGGCGCTTTGAGAAGGTAAACACAACACAGCACTAAAAGCGGGCAAAAGAAGACAAAACACAACAGATAAGCTTAGACAAATAAAAAGGTCTTAATAGCCAGCCTAAACTGAAGGAGCTCATCAATGGCCCGGATTTGTGGAGGAAGAGAATTCCACCAACTCGCTGCCAGGACTCGAAAAGAGCGGCCCCCAATTCTGCTCAGCTTAAAGCGCGGAACCACTGCTAAGTTCTGGCCTAACGATCTAAGAGTGCGAGAGGGAACATAAGGAATCAGCAATTTCTCCATGATTTGCGGGGAAGTACCCTTTAAGATTTTAAATGCAAAACAGAGAACCTTAAATCTAATCCTCTGCTGCACAGGGAGCCAGTGGAGAGAGCGCAGAGTATTGGACACCGAACATCGCCTGGGGAGACCAGTCACCAGTCGGGCCGCAGCGTTTTGAACCCGCTGGAGCCGCCGAAATTCTGACTGGTTTATCCCCGCCAGTAGGGAGTTGGCATAGTCCAACCTAGACAGCACTGATGCTTGAACCACCAGCTGTCTTGTAGGTGCATCAAAGAATTTGAGGATAGGTCGAAGTCCTCTGATGATGCCATAGCAAGAAGCCGACACCTTCTTGGTATGACAGATGAAACTCAGAGAAGAATCAAACCATACCCCCAAGTTTTTTATCTCTGCCGCTGCGAGGGGAGTCACACCCAACTCCGAAGTCCACCATTTATCATCCCACAAAACCACCTGTTTACCAACCACCATAATCTCCGTCTTTTTGGTGTTTAACTGGAGACAGTTGGATTTCATCCAGTTAGCCACTTCCCGCAGACCATCACAAAACCTGGGAGCCTCCAGGTCTGAGTCCCCACTCAGTGTGACCGCCAGCTGCGTATCATCTGCGTAGGATACCATGGTTAGGCCCCACCGCTTGACGACCGCAGCCAACGGTCTCACATACAGATTGAAAAGGGTGGGACTCAGTGAAGACCCCTGTGGGACTCCCTGGTCTAACGGGTAGAGTGACGACTTACCGGGCGGGATCGCCACCTGGAATGACCTATCCATAAGGAAGGAACGAAACCAGTGCAAGGCGGAGCCAGAAACGCCCACCTCCTCAAGACGCCGAATCAGAATTCCGTGCGAGACCGTGTCAAAGGCGGCACTAAGATCTAATAACAACAGTGCCGCCGTCCGACCGGAATCCATCACAGAGCACAGATGCTCGACCATCGAGAGGAGGGCCGTCTCCGTACTATGACCCGCGCGGAACCCGTTCTGGGTAGGATCAAGAATGTTAAACCTACCAAGGTGGTCTGTAAGAGTGGCATTCACATGGGCCTCTGCTATTTTCGTGGCCCAAGGAAGAAGGGAGATAGGGCGGTAGCTTTCAGGTTTAAGGGGGTCAAGGGTCGCCTTCTTCAGAATTGGCGTAACTACTGCCTGCTTCCATCTAACGGGAACCACTCCAGAAGAAAGAGACAGGTTGATCAAGGACAGTACCGGGGAGCGGCAAACCGGTGCCAGAGTCTTAAGTTGGGCGGGTTTCAACGGGTCAGCCGGAGAGCCAGACTTAATTTTGGCGCTGAGATAGTCAAACATCTCCAGAGATAAGGGGGGTAAGATGGAAAGACATTCCCCCTCACCTAAGGTGCGACCAACCTGCTCTAGCATCAGGGAACCCGTTGGGAAAGTGCGATAGATGGCTTGCACTTTTTCATGAAAGAAAGAGGCCAAACCCTCACAATGTGAATCCGAGCATATTTCCCCTGCAATTACTCTCTTCGCCATCAGGTCCTTTAATACAAAGTGCAATTAAAGACAATTATCAGATACTAAATAATGTTGCAAGGTGTGCAAAAATCCAAACAGAAGTGTAAAATACATTGAAAGTAAATAGATGTTCAATACTTTTCATTATTGATAGTGGTGCCTCAATAAATATAATAAGTGAAGAAAACTACAATGAATTGTCTATGTTACATCGGCTTACGCGGTTAAAGACCACAGTGTACACTTAGGGTGCATCAACCCCCATGAAGAGTTGAGGTTCATTTTTAGCAACAGTGAAACATAAGAAAACAAAAGTACAAGCACCAATCTATGTGCTTCAAGGCACAGCGGCAAGTGCCTGTTTGTGCTCAGTTTCAACATGCTGCTGACATGGGGCTGATTTCAGTGAATTACAGCATGAATGCTCATCACGAAATAAGTCAATTCCATTCAATGTTTCATGGTTTAGGAAAGTTAAGGACTATGGACCCGATTCACAAAGGTAAACTTGGATCAAAAGTCCATGTTTAGACCTAAATCCTAACTTTACTTGTAGTAAAGTTAGACTTTTCGTCTAAGTTTACACTTCTGGTCTAAACTTAGGTCAAAAGTGTAAGCTCAGACTAAAAGTCTAACCTTACTACCATTAAAGTTAGACTTTTGGTCTAACCATAGACTTTCGGTCTAAGTTTACCTTTGTGAATTGTGCCCTATGAAAGTAAAACTGCATGTTAATGAGGACGTCTGTCCTGTTGCTCAGAGACATAGGCAAGTTGCTTTACATTTACAAGACGCTGTTGCAAAAGACCTTCAATCATTACTAAAGCATGACGTTATTGAAAAGTCCAAGGCTATGGGTTTATCCTATAGTAGTAGTGTCTAAAAAGGGCCATGAAGGAGCTGTGCGCATATGCATTGACATGCACCACGCAAACAAAGCAAATGAACGAAAACAACATCCAGGGCTACGCATTGCTGACATGATAATGCAATTGTATGTTGCCAAAATATTTTCTCGATTTGATTTGAATAAAGGTTATCATCAGTTAGAACTTGAAGAAAGCTGCAGATATAGTACAGCCTTTTCTACACTTGCTGGTTTGTTTATATACAAGAGACTTCATTTTGGTGTGTCATCTGCTGCAAACCTTTTCCAAGATATCATTCAACGCATCATACAACCTGTTGAGAATGCATTCAATTATAATGATGAAATTTGAGTTTTTGGAGCAACACAGAAGGAGCATGATAAAGCCCTCACATAAGTATGTCATTACTCAAGTGATGCAGGTTTAACCTTAAATGCAGACAAGTGTGAGGTCAATAAGACAAAACTGAAATTCTTTGGCTATGTTATTTCTGATGGGGGTATGACTCCTGATCCTACAAAAGTACAAGCTTTGACAAATGATGAACCGCCACAAAATGTTTCAAAGTGCTTTACTTGGACTGGATGGCTACAGTTCACAATACATAAATGACTTTGCTACTGTCAGTACTCCATTACGAGAGTTAACAAAGAAAAATGTTTCCTTTAAGTGGTCACAAGAATGTTAAACATTTTTGAAGAGAATCAAACACACCATTGAAAATGCTACAGGAATGACATACGTCAATCCAAAGCTCCATACAGAGGTTGTGGTTAATGCTAGCCCAGTTGGATTAGTCGTTGTACTTGCATAGCATAGTGGATGCTCAGATGCTGAATGACATGTTGTGGCCTATCCCAGTAAGGTTTATCTCAAACAGAACATGCTTACAGCCTGAGAAGGAAAGTGTAGCTGTAGTATGGGCTTGCAAATATGTCCATGTATTCTTGTACGGAAAGTATTTCATGCTGGTGACTGATCACAAGCATTGCTGACCATCTTTTGTTATACAAAAGCCAAGGTGCCTCCTCAGATTGAACAACGGGGACAACAATTGCAAGAGTATGATTATACAATTGTCCATCAACCAGGAAAGGATCAAAATCCTGCAAACTACTTTTCTAGAGTGCCTGTCCAAGGTCATGGCACTCCATCCAAGGCAGCTGAGGCCTACATCAGTTTCATTGTCAAGTACAACAGCTGCTGTATTGTTAGCCCAGATTGTCACTGCCATGAGTAATGATAGGTAAAAGTTAAAAGATGCTGAAGGTAAAAGACATAGGCCCTCATAACGACCCAGGCGTTCGGCGGTAATTTGGAGAAAGGTACTGCCAACACATGAGTAATGATAGGTAAAAGTTAAAAGATGCTGAAGGTAAAAGACATAGGCCCTCATAACGACCCTGGCGTTCGGCGGTAATTTGGGGAAAGGTACTGCCAACAGGCTGGCGGTACCTTTTCCCAAATTATGACATTGGCAGTTTGGCTCAATCCGAATGTACCACTCTGACCGCCAGGGTGGTAACGGCCTCGGGATCATGACCCCGCCTACCACCATGGCGGTAGGCACTATCTGTGCCAGGGAATTCCTTCCCTGGCACTGATAGGGGTCTTACCCATCCCTCCTCCCCCGAGTCCTCCACCATCCTCCCCCTCCCTCTCCCTCTCCTGCCCCGCACATTTACACACCCACACGAGCACACATATACACGCACGCATACCCACATCCACCCATGCATGCACACATACATTCCCACACACCGCAACACACACCAACATACTTTGGCGCACACACACATTCACAACACACAACATACACGTACACATACATTCAGTCATTCACGCACTCATTCAACGTGACTCGCACCCTCATGCACACACACCAAAGCATACACACACACCCCCACACACACACACACAAGACCCCCCATCTCCTCTCCTGTCGAAGAACCCGACTTACCTGCTTGCAGGGTGTCCTCCAGCTGGAGACAGGATGCAGCGCTGCTGTCGGCCTCAGCGTCTGCCAGCAAAACTGCATACACTGTGGTATTGTTGCTACAAAGAGAGCTCTACGAGACCAAGTTTGGTTTCCATACTCAGATGAAGGAGTTGAAAAGGAACTCAAGGGCACTCACATATACAGCTTCCTGTCAACCAAAGTTACCCATCTCACCCTGAACATGTTAGAACTCTCTAAACATGCCTAGGAGAGAATAGTCATTGATTTATTTGGTCCACTTGATGATAGACATCATTTAATGGTGATTGTAGATGATTATTCATTTTTTGAGTTGAACATCTTTCATCCATGACACATGACCAAGTAATCGAAAATCTTTGCAACATGGGGCATGCCAGACATTGTACAGTCTAACAATGGTCCACCCTTCAAAAGTAAAAAATGTAAAGAATTTCTGAAGCATCTGAACAAATAGCATCAAAAGGTCACACCGTTATGGCCACAGGCCAATGGACTTGTTGAGCGTTTTATGAGAACTCCAAAGAAAGCACAGTACAGTTTGCAACTCTTGAAAAGCTCAGTTTAAAAACAGCATTAAAATCTACTTTATGAGCTTATTGTTCAATGCTTCACTCCACCACAGGCGAAAGTCATGCGACTTTCATGTTTGGGGAGCAATGGCAAGCAAGTTACCTCAATGGACCACAGAACAAGATAATAGTGAAAACATGACTCGTGCAAGGGACTTGGTTCACAAACAGAAGATAACAGTTTATGCAGACAAAAGGTGACGTGCAAAAGACCTCTCACTCAGAAAAGGAGATTGGGTGATCGCACAACAGTTACACTAAAGAAAATCTATGCTCTTTACTATGCTGAACCTCCCCAAGTAGGATCTACCAAAGAGCACATGGTGACTGTCCAGCACCCTGGAAAGTCTATTACCAGAGACTCTTCTCATTTCAGGCCTGTGTTTCATCAGTCTTCAACTTGAGATGGTAAGAGTATAATTGATTCTGACAACTCAGTGAATGTTGCTGATTCCTTACCATCTTTAACGATTTCCAACATTGAAGTTCATAGTTTACAACTTCCAGTAATCAGATGGGGTCCACTGATCAAAGCACCAAGAAGATTAAATGCAGGATATAGCTGTACAATGTTTCTATATACATATTTTTATATGCCCAATGATTTTCTAAAAATTTTAAATTTTAACAAAGGGAGAGATGCAGTGTCTTGCATGTTCTAGAAGAGAACCTTTCTGTCTCCCCAATGACTCCATAATCTCTAGAATAGAATGTAAAGAGATAATGGTGTAGAATGTTGGGGTTCACAGGGATATGCAGAGGAACATGATGTGGGATTTACAGTTCCTCGTGTGGCCTAGTTATTTAGTGGGTTCCAGGCTGAGTGAAGACGATACAATGATCATCTTGGTACACTCGGTCCAGCTCTCCCAGGATCCAGCCCTCTGCTCACCTTCATGCTTGTGACTGTATTAAGTGTAGTATGTATGGCCATATGGAGTTGTGTCAATTGTGTCCTTCCCAAGGATGCATGTCTCACAAAATGGAGATTCCTTATATTATGGTTATATTCTGGCCTCTCTGTCTTAGTTGCAGCCAACTGAGGGGAGGGTGCTGTAATTTGCTTTCACCCAGGTCTGGTGTCTGCTCTGCAGTACACAATCCACTCACTGATCTGCACAGCCACAACACCTGGACGTAATGTATTTGGCAGCCTAGTGTAGGGCAGTTTCTTACCTTCTGAAGTAACGCAATTATGCTTAAAATACCAGAAGTTGTATTCACTGGGGTTTATTTTACACATGTTTCTGACTGCACATTTTCTACATTTTAATACGCAGGTTATCTAGAGTGGCTGGTTCTCCAGCTTGCATTAGTTTGCAGTTCAACATATTAATTAGTGAAGGCATTAATAACAATACTAGTTTGTGCTTGGAACAAGAATGAAAAAAGAAATATAAATATACAACGTTAACGTTGTTTGTGATGGCTCTTCTAATGGCTTCAATAGTACCAATGCTTATAACGTGTTTGCATTTTATTGGGTTCTCATGCAGGAGGTGTGCCCATGGGTGTGGAATTTAATGTAATATCTAATTGTCCATGGAGTGAGTTGCTTCTTAAATCTACTTGTCCTGTAATAAAGTCTACTTGTCCCTTTGGTGTCATGTAGGGAGACGAAAAATTATGACAGAAATCTCATTCTGCAAGAGCTCTGTTAATAGCCTCTCTGTGACAGGGCTAATACTACAGTAGGGCTTGAGTACTAGCAATTTCAAGCCTTTAGCAATTTACTTATTTTGTCACTTATCTACAGGTAAACATACAGGGGCTAGATGAGGCTGCTTTTTTTTTTTTTTTTTTTTTTCACTTGTGTGGCAAGAAAAGTCTGGTAAGGAGTTTACAAAGCTAATAGCAATGGGTCTCGCATTTGCTCGAGTTAGGGCTATTAGCGTTGTAAACTCCTAGCTGGACTTTTCTTGCCACACAAATTAAAAGAAATAAAAATTCAGTGCGATCACGTGTGCCAAAGAAAAGTCAGTTAAGGAGTTTACAAAGCTAATAGCTCTAACTCGAGCAAATGCGAGACCAGTTGCATTGAAAATGTTTGTTTTTTATTGGAACCACTGTCAGTAGTGCAGTGTGACCTTATAACATATTTAGAGCGCTTGTCCTAATATTAAAGGCTTTGCATTAATGAACAAGAAATACAAGTCCGAACAGCATTAACAAATGGACATAAATATTACCTCAACTGCAGACAGTTCCCTTGCCTGTAAACTAGCAGCCAAAGAGTTATTGCTGTAGGGGGGTGGGCCTACGTGTCCCAAGGACTAAATAAATATGAAAACTTGTTGTCCTTGACTCCAAGCAATATGTCCTGGCCATTGGGCTGTAGGAATTCCACACAGTTGAGTGCTATGGGAACTGTGCATCTTAGGCCAGGAAACCAATTGTACTCAATAACTTTATCTTCATGCTCAAGAGTAGATTTTCTGTCTTTCCTCTTCAGTATTCTGGAAATCTGTTGATTAATCTAGGCTTGTTTAACTGAGTGCCACTGTGCTTATGATAACTACACTGCTGTTCTCTGAGCTCCTCATTCTTATTATATTTATTGTCTGTTTTACCTCTCAATCAATCAATCACAGATTTGTGGAGCGCAGCTAATCACCTGTGAGGGTCTCAAGGCGGTGGGGGGGGCACGGGGGGATCTGTCGAAGAGCCAGGTCTTGAGGTTTTTCTTGAACTGAGACAGCATGGGAGATTCCCTGAGGTGGATGGGGAGGGTGTTCCAGGTCATGGCGGCGATGTGGGAGAAGGATCTTCCTCCTGCTGTGGTTTTCCGGATGTGGGGGACCTTGGCGAGGGAGCCTGGTTGGCAGAGCAGAGTTGTCTGGCGGGAGTGTAGAAGTAGAGTCCTGTGGTTGAGGTAGGCTGGTCCGGAATTGTGTAGGGCCTTGTAGGCGTGGGACACGAGCTTAAGGGTGATTCTCTTGTCGATAGGCAGCCAGTGTAGGTCTCTTAGGAGGGCAGAGGTGTGGCTGTGTCGTGGGGCGTTCATGACTAGTTTGGCTGAGGCGTTCTGGATGCGTTGTAGTCTCTTCCAAGTCTTGGTGGTGGTTCCGGCGTAGAGAGCATTGCCATAGTCGAGTTGGCAGCTAATAAGGACCTGGGTGACTATCTTCTGGTTTCGGTGGTGATCCTTTTCTAGATCTTTCGAAGCATGCGCAGGGTGAGGAAGCAACCAGATGAGACAACTCTCACCTGTCGGTCCATTGAAAGCGATGAGTCTAAGATGACACAAAGGTTGCGGGTGTGGTCGGTGGGGCCATTTCCGAGTGCAGAGGGCCACCAGGATTTGTTCCAGGTGGAGGGTGTGGAGCCAAGGTTGAGGACTTCTGTTTTGTCCGAGTTCAGTTTGAGGCAACTATCTTTCATCCAGGCAGTGACTGCTGTCATTCCTTCATGGAAATTGTTTTTGGCGGTGGTCGGGTTGTTGGTGAGGGAGACTATCAGTTGTGTGTAGTCGGTGTAGGAGACGATGAGTGCCTGGCTTCTGACGATGGCGGCTACTGGGGTAATGTAGAGGTTGAAGAGGGTGGGACTTAGCGAGGATCCTTGGGGGATGCAGCAGTTTATTTTGGTGGCTTCCGAGAGAAAGGGGGGGGGGGGAGTCAGAACCTCTGTGTTCTGCCGGTGAGGAACGAAGAGAGCCATTGCAGTGCTGAGTCTCAGATCCTATCGTCATGGAGGCAGGTGCATAGTGTGTCATGTGAGACTGTCGAAGGCGGTAGAAAGATCCAGGAGGGTAAGGGCAACAGTTTTGCCTTGGTTAAGGAGGGTGCGGATGTCGTCTGTGCTATGGTTGCGTCTGAATCCTGACTGAGGAGGGTCCAGGATGTTGTTGGTTTCCAGGAAAGGGGTTAGTTGTTTGTTGACTGCCATCTCAATGACTTTGGCAGAAAGGGGAGCAGGGAGATGGGCCAGTAGTTCTTTAGGTCTGTTGCGTCGGCTGTAGGTCTCTTCAGTAGAGGTTTGATCTCGGCATGTTTCCAACTCTCTGGGAAGGTGGCAGATTTGAAGGAGCAGTGGATGGTATGCCGGAGTTTGGGTGCAATGATGTTGCTGGCTCTGTTGAAGATGTGGTGAGGGCAGGGGTCAGTAGGAGCTCCTGAGTGGATGGTTGCCACGCTGTTGCAGGTCTCTGTGTCTCTGATGGTGTTCCGGCGGAGGAGGGTGGGGGGTGTGGTGACGCTTCGGTCAACGGGCTGGTGGTGAGAGCCGGGGGACCCTGGGTGGTGAAGCTGTCATAAATGTCTGCGATCTTGCGATGGAAGTAGTTGGTGAGTTTTTCACAGAGTTCTTGTGACAGGGGACGTCGGTGGAGTTGGAGTTGGTGAACTCTTTAATGACAGAAAAAAATTCCTTGCTGTTGTATTTTTATTGATGCGTTGTTGCAGGGTGTTTTGGTGGTCCTAATGAGCTGGTGGTGATGTTTGACGGCGTTCTTGATGGTTTTGTGATTTGCAGGGGTCTTGTCGGTGCCACACTTCCTCTCCAGGCATCTGAAGACCTTTTTTGATTCTTTGAGTGCTGGGGTGAACCAGTTTACAAAAGAGGAAAAAAGAGTAAAGAGGCAGAGGGCAGCTCAGTAGAAGAGCACAGCTCTCCCACTAGACACCAGGGATGAGGCGCAGGCAGAAGCCTGCGGGTGGAGGAGGGCTTCAAACTCTTGACAGAGGTCAGAGTTCAGAGGAACAGAAGGGCTTCACTTGCTACGAGGTGGCAGAGCTGTTCGCTGACTAGGTCAGTGAGGTTGCTCATCTCCTTCTTCCTTTTGATTGTTTCTTTTCTCTATCATTGCCTATTCCCTACCACTGCATCTATTTTTGACATCTTCTCTCACTCACCCTAATCTTCTACCTACATTTCTTATATTTGTACCTCCTCTTTGTGCTCCACATATGGCCAGTAACCATATCCTTTTATTCCTTTTCCCCAAGGGTCTCCTTCATCTTCTCACCTTTCTGCTCCACCCATTTTCCATTTCATTATTGGTCCTCCTTTTCGCTTTCGAACCTATATCTCGTTGTGATTTCCTAACTCTCATTTACTCACTCACTCACTCACATCTTTTGCTCATCTCCTCTCTTGCCTTCCACCTTCGCAGTCTTGATGAGGAAAGTGATAGAAGTCAAACAGAGAGATGAGAAGAGGATGAATCGAGGGCTGCTGTATTCACTTATGTCCTGCTTATCCGGCTGGAGCTAAGCAAATAGTGTAAGCAACTGAAATAAGGCATAGTGCTGCTTTTATTCACTAAGAAAGTAGCAAAAAGTAACTCAGGCTCAGAACCCATGGACAATTGCAAATGCAAGTGGAACCAATACCGATTGGCATTGGAGCAAAGAACTAAACACTGGAATAAATAAATACATACATAAATAAATGTATTATTTCTTGAAGGAAAGGTGGCATGGATAAACCTGCAAGATAGTCTTACTGGGTTGCTGGATCTTATGGGTCCAACTGTTCCAAGGAGAACCGGTCCGACAGTCAAACCACAGTCCACGCTCCTGTGACCGTCATATGTGACGTCATCACATAAAGTTGTGCCCATGATCTTGTGCAACGTAATTTCAAAATCCCAGCTGCCAAGAGGAAGACATTTTCAGAGGATAGAGCAGTAACTGCAGCTGCCAGGTAACACCACTGAGCTATAGGATATTATGTGTAACTCAAAACGGTGCTTCACACAAATATTTACACAATATTGACCATGGCCTCACAACACATACGTTTCAAGGAGACTGCTGGCCAAAAGGTGGAATATATCTAAATACCACATTACTTCTCTTTTGTATGATAAACCATGCTTTTGGAATATGTAGTCTGCATGTACTGACTAACTGCGCTATGAGCTATTAAATTCGCCTTCAGAGTAACTCTTCGTGGTTTCTGGACACAATACTACTATCAGCTGCGAGGAGTGGGAAGGGAACTTTGTCAGGTACCTTTCAAGCTTTGATGATCTTTTACCAGCGAGGAAAAAAATCCCCTAACAGAAGAATGTGAAATCAGAAGGGCAGGGAAATGCATTTGCGCATGCATTAGAAGGCTTGGATGTTTACTTTCACCCCTGTATGTGTAGCAATTGATTGCTATAACATTGATCATATAAAAATAGGTTCAAATGAAAAAAACTGAAGAGAATGTTTCAGCGCTCAAGACGTTAGCCCTAACATGTAGATTTGGGAGTTTATATGACAAATTAATCTGAGACCAATTGGTTATGCAATATGTAGGAAAGTCCTCCTTTTTGCCTGGTCACTCCCAAACCTACGCACAGATACTGGTGGTTACTGACTCTTGGCTGTGCCCTGGGTACTGCTTATCAGCCCCAGGGCCAGAGATCTGTGTAAAGTGGATATGCAAATTAGGCTAATTATACTTGGCAATTTTAACCTACCTATAAGTCCCTAATATATGGTAGGGAATGTACGTTTAGGGACCCGGCATAGGTGGTGCCCCCATAGGTGCACTGCTGAGGTGCCCAGTGTCATTTTAAAGGCAGGCCTGCCTTGCTGGCTGCTTTTAAATGAAAGCTACCTTCAAATTCAACTTTGGAATTAAAAGTACTTCCAAAGTCTTAAACAACCTTATTTTTACTTATAAGTCACCCCTAAGGTACGCCTGAAGTGCCCCTAGTGCTGGGTGCTATGAAACTATAAGCAGGGACCTTATAAAAGATGTTTTATAAACCCTGGTGAGGGAAAAAAATGCTAAATTTGTTTTCCCTCACTGTAGTGAATGGGCTCCATGGGCTATCATGGGAGACTTTATTTTTAATTAATAAAGTCTCAAAAGGAGCTAAATATTTAATGTTTGGTATCAAATGTATTGTTATAATAAATCCAACAACTTGCCATTGTTGAATTTAATATAACTAGTTCAGGCAAAGAGTTTTAGAATGCTACCTGAAAGTTGCCAGCTTCAGCTCTGTAGTGCCCTTCATCTACTGGCCAGCATCTGGCAGCCTGGCAAGGCTGCCATGATGAGGTGTGAAGTGGCCTGGGCTGAGAACACAGGAAGTGTCTGGGGAGGAGATCTGCCTCAGCAGATGGTGAAATAGGATAGGGGAGAGCAGCCAAACTGGACTTCCAAGGAGGGAAGGACATTTGGAGCAGCTCATGGCCTCCCCCATGTCCTGCAAACCCAGGCAACCAGGTGACCCCCTGATTAGATTAGGAGAGGGCAGGAAAGGTGTGTCCTAAGGGATTTGGGCACACCAGTGGGTGGGCTCAGCCAGACCTAACCTCCAAGATTGAATTTCTGCCATTTTGGATTTTTGAGGAATATTGCTCGCTGGGATTGACTTTTGGCACATATCCCAAGAAGTGGTCATCCAAAAGGGTGGTGGCCTGCCAGTGATTGGACAGTTGCCCCCCCCCCGCTTTCCACCCCAGTAGCAAGGATAAATGTAGCAGAGCTGCACCCACACTTCAGATCCCTACCAGGAATAAAGACAGAAGAAGAAGAAGGACTGCCCTGCTGGACCCCTGTCCTGAACCTGGACAGTGTACTCTGAAGGACTGCACCAACTGCACACCTGGGCTTGACCACAAAAAGCACTTTCCTGGCTTCAACTGGTTGAAGAAGGGACTACCTGTTTGCTACAGGTGGCAAATAGCTAACCAGAGTCCCCAGCATCAAAGCCTGAAGAAACGGACCAGTTAACCACTGTCTTGGCATCATTTTTAAGTTCGAGCCAGGTGCATTCTAGAAGTTGGAACCTTGGGGTGAGCTGTGGACTCCTAAAGGACCTTCAAATACCTTTTGGGAGAAGATCAAGACGTTTGGAGAAGACTGGAGAACTTTTGGTAGAAATCCTTGTTAGACCTGACAGCCTTAGGGTGGTCATCCCCCAACCTTTTGCCTGCCTCCCTCCACTTTTCTGTCACTGTTTTTGCTGTTTTTTGGACTATGTGCACTTTACCACTTCTAACCAGTGCTAAAGTGCATATGCTCTCTCCATTAAACATGGTAGCATTGGTTCATTTCCAATTGGCTTATTATTGATTTACTTGTAAGTCCCTAGTAAAGTGAAATACCTGTGCCAAGGGCCTGTAAATTGAATGCTACTAGTGGGCCTGCAGCACTGATTTGTGCCACCCACATAGGTAGCGCCTTAACCATGTCTCAGGCCTGCCATTGCAAGGCGTGTATGTTCAGGTTCACTGCCACTTCAACTTGCCATTTAAAAGTACTTGCCAAGCCTTAAACACCCCCTTTTCTACGTATAAGTCACCGCTAAGGTAGACAGGTAGACCCTAGGTAACCCATAGGGCAGGGTGATATGTAGGTAAAGACAGGACATGGACATGTGTGTTGAATATGTCCTGGTAGTGGAAAACCCCTAAATTCGTTTTCCACTACTGAGAGGCCTGCTCATTCCATAGGATACCATTAGGGATACCCTCATATACTGTTTGAGAGGTAGATTCTGATCAGAAAGGGGTAACAAGTGTAGGAAAGTACCATCTTGCCTGGCATGTTACCCCCATATTTCACTGTATATATGTTGTTTTAGTTGTATGTGTCACTGGGACCCTGCCAGCCAGGGCCCCAGTGCTCATAAGTGTGCCCTGTATGTGTTCCCTGTGTGATGACTAACTGTCTCACTGAGGCTCTGCTAACCAGAACCTCAGTGGTTATGCTCTCTCTGCTTTCCAAATTTGTCACTAACAGGCTAGTGACTAAATTTACCAATTCACATTGGCATACTAGTACACCCATATAATTCCCTAGTATATGGTACTGAGGTACCCAGGGTATTGGGGTTCCAGGAGATCCCTATTGGCTGCAGCATTTCTTTTGCCACCCATAGGGTCTGCGTGAAATAACGTCCACGTTATTTCACAGCCATTTACCACTGCACTTAAGTAACTTATAAGTCACCTATATGTCTAACCTTCACCTGGTGAAGGTTGGGTGCAAAGTTACTTAGTGTGTGGGCACCCTGGCACTAGCTAAGGTGCCCCCACATCGTTCAGGGCAAATGCCCCGGATTTTGTGAGTGTGGGGACACCATTACATGCGTGCACTGTACATATTTCACTACCTATGTACAGCGTCACAATGGTAACTCCAAACATGGCCATGTAACATGTCTAAGATTATGGAATTGTCACCCCAATGCCATTCTGGCATTGGGGGGACAATTCCATGATCCCCTGGGTCTCTAGCACAGAACCCGGGTACTGCCAAACTGCCTTTCCGGGGTCTCCACTGCAGCTGCTGCTGCTGCTGCCAACCCCTCTGACAGGTTTCTGTCCTCCTGGGGTCCAGGCAGCCCTGGCCCAGGAAGACAGAACAAAGGACTTCCTCTGAGCGAGGGTGTAACACCCTCTCCCTTTGGAAATAGGTGTGAGGGCTGGGGAGGAGTAGCCTCCCCCAGCCTCTGGAAATGCTGTGATGGGCACAGATGGTGCCCTTCTCTGCATAAGCCAGTCTACACCGGTTCAGGGATCCCCCAGCCCTGCCCTGGCGCGAAACTGGACAAAGGAAAGGGGAGTGACCACTCCCCTGACCTGCACCTCCCAGGGGAGGTGCCCAGAGCTCCTCCAGTGTGTCCCAGACCTCTGCCATCTTGGAAACAGAGTTGTTTGTGGCACACTGGACTGCTCTGAGTAGCCAGTGCCAGCAGGTGACGTCAGAGGCTCCTTCTGATAGGCTCTTACCTCTCTTGGTAGCCAATCCTCCTTCCTAGGTAGCCAAACCTCCTTTTTTGGCTATTTAGGGTCTCTACTTTGGGGATCTCACCAGATAACGAATGCAAGAGCTCATCAGAGTTCCTCTGCATCTCCCTCTTCACCTTCTGCCAAAGGATCGACCGCTGACTGCTCAGGACGCCTGCAAAACCGCAACAAAGTAGCAAGACGACTACTAGCAACCTTGTATCGCTTCATCCTGCTGGCTTTGTCAACTGTTTCCAGGTGGTGTATGCTCTGGGGGTAGCCTGCCTCCTCTCTGCACAAGGAGCTCTGAAGAAATCTCTCGTGGGTCGACGGAATCTTCCCCCTGCAACTGCAGGTACCAAAAGACCGCATCACTGGTCCTCTGGGTCCCCTCTCAGCACGACGAGCGTGGTCCCTGGAACTCAGCAACTCTGTCCAAGGGACTCCTCCAGTCCAGTGACTCTTCAGTCCAAGTTTGGTGGAGGTAAGTCCTTGCCTCCCCACGCTAGACTGCATTGCTGGGTACAGCGTGATTTGCAGCTGCTCCGGCTCCTGTGCACTCTTCCAGGATTTCCTTTGTGCACAGCCAAGCCTGGGCCCCCGACACTCAAACCTGCAGTGCACAACCTTCTGAGTTGTCCTCCAGCGTCGTGGGACTCCGTTTTGTGACTTCGCGTGGACTCCGGTTCACTCTTCTTCCAAGTGCCTGTTCAGGTACTTCTGCGGGAGCTGCCTGCTTCTGTGAGGGCTCTCTACATTGCTGGGCGCCCCCTCTGTCTCCTCCTCCAAGTGGCGACATCCTGGTCCCTCCTGGGCCACAGCAGCACCCAAAAACCCTAACTGTGACCCTTGCAGCTAGCAAGGCTAGTTTGCAGTCTTTCTGCGTGGGAACACCTCTGCAAGCTTCATCGCGACGTGGGACATCCATCTTCCAAAGGGGAAGTTTCTAGTCCTCTTCTTTCTTGAAGAACTCCAAGCTTCTTCCAACAGGTGGCAGCTTCCTTGCACCCTCAGCTGGCATTTCCTGGGCTCCTGCCCACTCTCGACACTGTCGCGACTACTGGACTTGGTCCCCTTGTCTTACGGGTACTCAGGTCCGGAAATCCACTGTTGTTGCATTGCTGGTGTTTGTTCTTTCTGCAGAATCCCCCTATCACGACTTCTGTGCTTTCTGGGGGTAGTAGGTGCACTTTACACCTACCTTTCAGGGTCTTGGAGTGGGCTATTTTTCTAACCCTCACTGTTTTCTTACAGTCCCAGTGACCCTCTACAAGCTCACATAGGTTTGGGGTCCATTCGTGGTTCGCATTCCACTTTTGGAGTATATGGTTTGTGTTGCCCCTATACCTATGTGCTCCTATTGCAATCTATTGTAACTTTACACCACTTGCATTACTTCTCTTGCTATTACCTGCATAATTTTGGTTTGTGTACATATATCTTGTGTATATAACTTATCCTCATACTGAGGGTACTCACTGAGATACTTCTGGCATATTGTCATAAAAATAAAGTACCTTTATTTTTAGTACTTCTGTGTATTGTGTTTTCTTATGATATTGTGCATATGATACCAGTGGTATAGTAGGAGCTTTAGATGTCTCCTAGTTCAGCCTAAGCTGCTTTGATATAGCTACCTTCTATCAGCCTAAGCTGCTAGAAAGACCTCTTCTACACTAATAAGGGATAACTGGACCTGGCACAAGGTGTGAGTACCTCTGGTACCCACTACAAGCCAGGCCAGCCTCCTACATTGGTTGTGCAGCGGTGGGATAAGTACTTCTAACTACTTACCACTTTGTCATTGTGTACTTTTCATAATAGAATAATATACAAAACAAGTTCAGTGTATGTGCACCTAGCCAAAAAGTTTTGCTTTTCTTCTCGCAAATTTTTACAAAGTTCTGAAAAGTTTCTCTAAACTTCTAAAAGTTTCTAAAAGTTTGAAAAAGTTTTTTTTTCTCTGTTCTTTAAAAAGTTCTGAAACGTTTTCTTTCTTCTCACTGTCTCTAAACCTTCTTCTATCATGTCTGATGTAGAGTCTGCTCTTAAAATGGTCAATACTACCTATGACAATTTAAATTACAAGAGCCTAAGGAGTCTCTGCTTAGATAGAGGTTTAGTGATAGGAAAGAACCCCACAAAAGAGTTTCTATATAACATGCTTATTGTGAATGATGAGTCTCTAGGAGGCACTTCAAATGATAAGTTAATAGATGGCTCCCATTCTGACTCAGGGGATCTCGTTGAGGGAGGTGGGGAGGGTCCTGTTCCAAATCTGCCCCTTAGCAGACCACCTAGTAATGCTGGTAGTAATGGAGGCTCCCATCATAGTAGGGGTGTCTTTATTTCTGGAGGCCAGGTTATTAGGTTACAGTCAGTTAGGGACAGATCTCCCTCTGTTGTTTCCAATTTATCTTCTGTGCCCAAGCATTCCCAACCCACCCACCCTGAAGACAACATGTTAGAAAGGGAACTCAAAAAGTTGAGAGTGGAAGAGACCAGACTGAAGCTTAAACAGCAACAGCTGGCCTTAGATAGGTAATCCCTAGACCTGGAGAAGGAGAGACAGAGATTGGAGTATTCCTAATAGTAATCCTGTTAGAGAGCATGATTCCAGGAATCTGCACAAGATAGTCCCCACTTACAAGGAGGGGGATGACATCAACAAGTGGTTTGCTGCACTTGAGAGGGCCTGTATGGTACAGGGGGTCCCTCAAAGGCAGTGGGCTGCTATATTGTGGCTATCTTTCAATGGAAAGGGTAGGGATAGGCTCCTTACTGTTAGAGAAAGTGATGCTAACAATTTTGCAGTTTTGAAGGATGCACTCTTGGATGGATTTGGCTTAACCACTGAACAATACAGGATTAAGTTCAGAGACACCAGAAAAGAGTCCTCACAAGACTGGATATACTTTGTCGACTGTTCAGTGAAGGCCCTGGAGGGGTGGTTACATGGCAGTGAAGGTTCTGACTATGAAAGCCTGTATAATCTTATTCTGAGAGAGCATATTCTGAATAACTGTGTGTCTGACTTGTTACACCTATATCTAGTGGACTCAGATCTGACCTCTCCCCAAGAATTGGGAAAGAAGGCAGACAAATGGGTCAGAACACAAGTGAACAGAAAAGTTCATACATGGGGTGACAAGAATGGCAAGAAGAAGGATGGTAGGTCTTCTGACAAGGGTGGGGACAAAAGTAAAACTGAATCTTCATCAGGCCCACAAAAATCCTCTGGTGGGTCCAAATCCTCTTCAAATCAAGTTAAAAAGCCATGGTGTTATTTGTGTAAAGTCAAAGGCCATTGGACAACTGATGCCAGTTGTCCAAAGTAAAACACCAAACCTCCCACTACCACAACCCCTACTGCAAATTCTAGTGCCCCTAGTAATAGCAGTGGTGGTGGGAGCAAACCTACTAATAGCCAATCCAAGGGAGTAGCTGGGCTCACTTTTGGTAATTTAGTTGGGGTTGGTCGTGTTAGGGAGACCACAGAGGCTGTGCTAGTCTCTAAAGGTGCCATTGATTTGGCCACCTTGGTTGCTTGTCCCCTTAATATGGATAAGTACAAGCAACTTCCCCTAATAAATTGTGTTGAGGTTCAGGCCTACAGGGACACAGGTGCCAGTGTTACCATGGTAATAGAGAAACTGGTGCACCCTGAACAACACATACTTGGTCAGCAGTACCAAGTGACAGACGCTCATAACAACACTCTTAGCCACCCCATGGCTGTTGTAAATCTCAACTGGGGGGGGGGGGGGGTTATTGGTCCAAAGAAAGTTGTGGTTGCCTCATATTTACCTGTAGACTGTCTACTAGGGGACGATTTAGAGACATAAGCTTAGGCAGAAGTGGAGTTGGAGGCTCATGCAGCAATGCTGGGCATTCCTGGGCATATTTTTGCTTTGACAAGGGCTAAGGCCAAAAAGCAAAAAGCAAAAAGCAAAAAGGACAGGGTAACTTGGATCCTGGAACAATGGACCAAGTGCTCCCTAAAGCTAGGGGTAGCAAGGGTAAATCCCTACCCACTATCCCTCCCTCTACAGATGATTCTCCTTCTGAGGAAGAAGAACTTCCTCTCTGTGTAGAACCTTCACCAGTTGAGCTGGCAGCAGACACTGCTGAGCTTTTGGGTGGAGGGGGGCCTGCCAGGGAAGAGCTGAGTGTGGCACAGCAAACCTGTCCCACATTAGAGGGTCTCAGACAGCAAGCTGTCAAGCAGCAAAATGGGGATGTCAGTGACTCACATAGAGCTCACTGGGAGGACAACCTCGAGGCAAGGGACCCAAAACCGGGAGCAGCCAGGAGATTGGCCATTCCCCTGCAGTACAGAGAGTTCCTCCTAACTCTGGCACATGACATTCCTTTGGCTGGGCATTTGGGACATATCAAAACATGGGAAAGGCTTGTCCCCCTGTTTCACTGGCCTAGGATGTCAGAGGACACAAACGATTTTTGTAAGTCTTGTGTGACCTGCCAAGCCAGTGGCAAGACTGGTGGCACACCAAAGGCTCCCCCTATTCCACTACCTGTGCTGGGGGCCCCTTTAAAAGGGTAGGGGTTGACATAGTTGGCCCCCTTTACCCTCCTACTGCTTCAGGCAATAGGTTTATCTTGTTGGTTGTGGACCATGCCACAAGATATCCTGAAGCAATTCCTCTAAGGACCACTTCAGCACCTGCAGTGGCAAAAGCCCTCCTGGGAATCTTTTCCAGGGTGGGTTTACCAAAAGAGGTTGTATCAGACAGGGGTAGCAACTTTATGTCTGCATACTTGAAAGCTTTGTGGAAGGAATGTGGTGTAACCTACAAATTCACAACTCCTTATCATCCACAGACCAATGGACTGGTAGAGAGGTTTAAAACAACTCTCAAAGGTATGATAATGGGACTCCCTGAAAAACTCAGGAGGAGATGGGATGTCCTTTTACCTTGCCTCCTTTTTGCTTACAGGGAGGTACATCAGAAAGGAGTGGGCTTCAGCCCCTTTGAACTCCTCTTTGGACACCCTGTAAGAGGTCCACTAACACTTGTGAAGGAGGGTTGGGAACAACCTTTAAAAGCTCCCAAACAGGACATAGTGGACTATGTACTAGGCCTAAGATCCAGAATGGCCAAATACATGAAAAAGGCCAGGAACAACCTTCAGGCCAGCCAAGAGCTCCAAAAGCAATGGCATGACCAGAAGGCTGTTCTGATTCAGTACCAACCAGGAAAGAAGGTGTGGGTATTGGAGCCTGTGGCCCCAAGAGCACTCCAACACAAATGGAGTGGACCCCATCTAATTGTTGAGAAAAATGGTGAGGCTACCTATCTGGTAGACCTGGGCACTGCCAGGAGCCCCCTTAGGGTGATTCATGTCAACCGCCTAAAACCCTACTATGACAGGGCTGATCTCACCCTGTTCATGGCAACAGCTGAGGGACAGGAAGAAGAGAGTGACCCTCTCCCTGATCTCTTCTCCTCCACTGAAGAGGATGCTTTAGTGGAGGGAGTAGTTTTAGCAGATTGTCTGACTGCAGAACAGAAAGACAACTGCATAAATCTCCTTGGACAATTTTCTGAACTATTTTCAACTGTGCCAGGCACCACATCTTGGTGTGAACACACAATTGATACTGGAGACAGCTTGCCTGTCAAAAGTAAAATCTATAGGCAGCCTGACCATGTCATGGATTGCATAAAACAAGAGGTTCAGAAAATGCTTGATCCAGGAGTGGTTGAACCTTCTGAAAGCCTATGGGCGAGTCCTGTGGTGCTTCTACCAAAGCCTCACTCAAAAGATGGAAAAGGGAGATGAGGTTTTGTGTTGATTACAGAGGTCTCAATCAGGTAACAAAAACTGATGCTCACCCTATACCCAGGGCAGATGAGCTCATAGATACAATGGCATCCGCCAAGTATCTAAGCACCTTTGATTTTACTGCAGGGTATTGGCAGATCAAATTGGCTGAGGATGCTAAACCTAAAATTGCATTTTCAACTATAGGAGGGCACTACCAATTTACAATGATGCCCTTTGGTTTGAAAAATGCACCTGCCACTTTTCAGAGGTTGGTGAACACAGTCCTGCGAGGGTTGAAGGCTTTTAGTGCAGCATATCTAGATGATATAGCTGTCTTTAGCTCCACCTGGGATGAGCACCTGGTCCACCTTTGGAAAGTTTTGGAGGCCCTGCAAAAGGCAGGCCTCACTATCAAGGCCTCGAAGTGCCAGATAGGGCAGGGTAAGGTGGTTTATCTGGGACACCTGGTAGGTGGAGAACAGATTGCACCACTTCAGGGGAAAATCCAGACAATCATGGATTGGGTTCCCTCTACAACACAGACCCAAGTGAGAGCCTTCCTAGGCCTCACTGGGTATTACAGGAGATTCATTAAAAACTATAGCTCCATAGCAGCCCCATTTAATGATCTCACCAGTAAAAAGATGCCTGTAGGAGGCTGGACTGGCTTGTAGTGAGTACCAAGGGGTACTTGCACCTTGCACCAGGCCCAGTTATCCCTTATTAGTGTATAGGGTGTCTAGCAGCTTAGGCTGATAGATAATGGTAGCTTAGCAGAGCAGCTTAGGCTGAACTAGGAGACGTGTGAAGCTACTACAGTACCACTTAGTGCCATATGCACAATATCATAAGAAAACACAATACACAGTTATACTAAAAATAAAGGTACTTTATTTTTATGACAATATGCCAAAGTATCTTAGAGTGTACCCTCAGTGAGAGGATAGGAAATATACACAAGATATATATACACAATAGCAAAAATATGCAGTATAGTCTTAGAAAACAGTGCAAACAATGTATAGTTACAATAGGATGCAATGGGGAAACATAGGGATAGGGGCAACACAAACCATATACTCCAAAAGTGGAATGCGAACCACGAATGGACCCCAAACCTATGTGACCTTGTAGAGGGTCGCTGGGACTATTAGAAAATAGTGAGAGTTAGAAAAATAACCCTCCCCAAGACCCTGAAAAGTGAGTGCAAAGTGCACTAAAGTTCCCCTAAGGACAAAAGAGTCGTGTTAGAGGAATAATGCAGGAAAGACACAAACCAGCAATGCAACAACTGTGGATTTCCAATCTAGAGTACCTGTGGAACAAGGGGACCAAGTCCAAAAGTCACAAGCAAGTCGGAGATGGGCAGATGCCCAGGAAATGCCAGCTGCGGGTGCAAAGAAGCTTCGACTGGACAGAAGAAGCTGAGGTTTCTGCAGGAACGAAAAGGGCTAGAGACTTCCCCTTTGGTGGACGGATCCCACTCGCCTTGGAGAGTCGTGCAGAAGTGTTTTCCCGCCGGAAGGACGCCAACAAGCCTTTCTAGACGCAAATTGTGCGTTTGGCGTTTTTGGACGCTGCTGGGGCCCAGGAGGGACCAGGAGGTCGCAAATTGGACATGCAGAGAGATGGGATGTCGAGCAAGACAAAGAGCCCTCACTGAAGCAGGTAGCACCCGGAGAAGTGCCAGAAACAGGCACTACAAGGATGCGTGAAACGGTGCTCGCCGAAGTTGCACAAAGGAGTCCCACGTCGCCGGAGACCAACTTAGAAAGTCGTGCAATGCAGGTTAGAGTGCCGTGGACCCAGGCTTGGCTGTGCACAAAGGATTTCCGCCGGAAGTGCACAGGGGCCGGAGTAGCTGCAAAGTCGCGGTTCCCAGCAATGCAGCCCAGCGAGGTGAGGCAAGGACTTACCTCCACCAAACTTGGGCTGAAGAGTCACTGGACTGTGGGGGTCACTTGGACAGCGTCGCTGGATTCGAGGGACCTCGCTCGTCGTGCTGAGAGGAGACCCAAGGGACCGGTGATGCAGCTTTTTGGTGCCTGCGGTTGCAGGGGGAAGATTCCGTCGACCCACGGGAGATTTCTTCGGAGCTTCTGGTGCAGAGAGGAGGCAGACTACCCCCACAGCATGCACAAGCAGGAAAACAGTCGAGAAGGCGGCAGGATCAGCGTTACAGAGTTGCAGTAGTCGTCTTTGCTACTATGTTGCAGGTTTGCAGGCTTCCAGCGCGGTCAGCGGTCGATTCCTTATCAGAAGGTGAAGAGGGAGATGCAGAGGAACTCGGCTGAGCTCATGCATTCGTTATCTAAAGTTTCCCCAGAGACAGAGACCCTAAATAGCCAGAAAAGAGGGTTTGGCTACCTAGGAGAGAGGAAAGGCTACTAACACCTGAAGGAGCCTATCAGCAGGAGTCTCTGACGTCACCTGGTGGCACTGGCCACTCAGAGCAGTCCAGTGTGCCAGCAGCACCTCTGTTTCCAAGATGGCAGAGGTCTGGAGCACACTGGAGGAGCTCTGGACACCTCCCAGGGGAGGTGCAGGTCAGGGGAGTGGTCACTCCCCTTTCCTTTGTCCAGTTTCGCGCCAGAGCAGGGGCTAAGGGGTCCCTGAACCGGTGTAGACTGGCTTATACAGAATTGGGCACCTCTGTGCCCAACAAAGCATTTCCAGAGGCTGGGGGAGGCTACTCCTCCCCTGCCTTCACACCATTTTCCAAAGGGAGAGGGTGTCACACCCTCTCTCAGAGGAAGTTCTTTGTTCTGCCATCCTGGGCCAGGCCTGGCTGGACCCCAGGAGGGCAGCTGCCTGTCTGAGGGGTTGGCAGCAGCAGCAGCTGCAGTGAAACCCCAGGAAGGGCAGTTTGGCAGTACCAGGGTCTGTGCTAAAGACCACTGGGATCATGGAATTGTACCAACAATGCCAGGATGGCATAGAGGGGGCAATTCCATGATCATAGACATGTTACATGGCCATATTCGGAGTTACCATGGTGAAGATACATATAGGTAGTGACCTATATGTAGTGCACGCGTGTAATGGTGTCCCCGCACTCACAAAGTTCAGGGAATTGGCTCTGAACAATGTGGGGGCACCTTGGCTAGTGCCAGGGTGCCCTCACACTAAGTAACTTTGCACCCAACCTTTACCAGGTAAAGGTTAGACATATAGGTGACTTATAAGTTACTTAAGTGCAGTGTAAAATGGCTGTGAAATAACGTGGACGTTATTTCACTCAGGCTGCAGTGGCAGGCCTGTGTAAGAATTGTCAGAGCTCCCTATGGGTGGCAAAAGAAATGCTGCAGCCCATAGGGATCTCCTGGAACCCCAATACCCTGGGTACCTCAGTACCATATACTAGGGAATTATAAGGGTGTTCCAGTAAGCCAATGTAAATTGGTAAAAATGGTCACTAGCCTGTTAGTGACAATTTGGAAAGAAATGAGAGAGCATAACCACTGAGGTTCTGATTAGCAGAGCCTCAGTGAGACAGTTAGTCACTACACAGGTAACACATTCAGGCACACTTATGAGCACTGGGGCCCTGGGTTACCAGGGTCCCAGTGACACATACAACTAAAACAACATATATACAGAGAAAAATGGGGGTAACATGCCAGGCAAGATGGTACTTTCCTACACAACCCCCCCCAAACGAAGGACAATAAGACTAGCCATTACCTGATGAGTCTTCATTGTCTAAGTGGAAATATCTGGAGAGTCCATCTGCATTGGAGTGGCTACTCCCAGGTCTATGTTCCACTGTATAGTCCATTCCCTGTAGGGATATGGACCACCTCAACAATTTAGGATTTTCACCTTTCATTTGTTTTAGCCAAAGTAGAGGTTTGTGGTCTGTCTGAACAATGAAGTGAGTGCCAAACAGGTATGGCCTCAACTTCTTCAGAGCCCAGACCACAGCAAAGGCCTCCCTCTCAATGGCAGACCAACGCTTTTCTCTAGGGGTCAACCTCCTACTAATAAAAGCAACAGGTTGATCCTGGCCCTCAGAATTAAGTTGTGATAGGACTGCCCCTACTCCTAATTCAGATGCATCAGTTTGGACATAGAATTTTTTAGAGTAACAAGGGCTTTTCAGGACAGGTGCAGAGCACATGGCCTGCTTCAGCTCCTCAAAAGCTTTCTGACAGCTTGCTGTCCATAATACCTTTTTAGGCATTTTCTTGGATGTGAGGTCATTAAGAGGGGCTGCAATGGAGCCATAGTTCTTAATGAACCTCCTGTAATACCCAGTGAGGCCTAGGAAGGCTCTCACCTGAGTCTGAGTGGTAGGGGGAACCCAATCAATAATAGTTTGGATTTTCCCCTGAAGTGGTGCAATCTGTTCCCCACCAACAAGGTGTCCCAGATAAACCACTTTACCCTGCCCTATCTGGCACTTTGAAGCCTTGATAGTGAGGCCTGGTTTTAGCAGGGCCTCCAAAACTTTCCATAGGTGGACCAGGTGATCATCCCAGCTGGAGCTAAAGACAGCTATATCGTCCAAATATGCTGCACTGAAAGCTTCCAGCCCTTGCAGGACTGTGTTCACCAACCTCTGAAAAGTGGCAGGTGCATTTTTCAAACCAAAAGGCATTACAGTAAACTGGTAATGTCCTCCAATGGTAGAAAATGCAGTCTTAGGTTTAGCATCTTCTGACAATGTGATCTGCCAATACCCTGCAGTCAAATCAAAAGTGCTTAGATACTTGGCAGATGCCAGTGTATCTATAAGCTCATCTGCCCTGGGTATAGGGTGAGCATCAGTTTTGGTTACCAAGTTGAGACCTCTATAGTCTACACAAAACCTCATTTCCTTCTTTCCATCTTTAGAATTGGGTTTTGGTACCAGTACCACAGGAGAAGCCCATGGACTGTCAGAGTGCTCAACCACTCCTAGTTCCAACATTTTCTGAACTTCTTGCTTTATGCAGTCCCTGACATGGTCAGGCTGCCTATAGATCTTACTTTTGACAGGTAAACTGTCTCCAGTATCTATAGTGTGCTCACACCAAGAAGTGGTGCCTGGCACAGAAGAGAAGAGTTCTGAAAATTGTCCTAGGAGATTTATGCAATTATCTTTCTGCTCAGCAGTAAGACAATCTGCCAAAACTACCCCTTCCACAAGAGCATCTTGTTCTGTGGAAGAAAAGAGATCAGGTAGAGGATCACTGTCTTCTTCCTGTCCCTCATCTGTTGCCATGAGCAGGGTGAGATCAGCCCTGTCATAGTAGGGTTTCAGGCGGTTGACATGGAGCACCCTAAGGGGACTCCTGGCAGTGCCTAAGTCAACCAAGTAGGTGACTCCACCCTTCTTTTCAACAATTGTGTGGGGTCCACTCCATTTATCTTGGAGTGCTCTTGGGGCCACAGGCTCCAAGACCCACACTTTCTGCCCTGGTTGGTACTGAACCAAAACAGCCTTCTGATCATGCCATTGCTTCTGGAGCTCTTGGCTGGCCTGAAGGTTTTTACTGGCCTTTTTCATGTACTCAACCATCCTTGATCTGAGGCCAAGTACATAGTCCACAATATCCTGCTTAGGAGCTTTTAAAGGTTGTTCCCAACCCTCCTTTACAAGTGTGAGTGGACCCCTAACAGGGTGTCCAAAAAGAAGTTCAAAGGGGCTGAAGCCCACTCCTTTCTGGGGTACCTCCCGGTAGGCAAAAAGGAGGCATGGTAGAAGGATATCCCATCTCCTGCGGAGTTTTTCAGGGAGACCCATAATCATGCCTTTGAGAGTTTTATTAAATCTCTCCACCAGTCCATTTGTTTGTGGATGATAGGGTGTTGTGAACTTGTAAGTTACACCACACTCCTTCCACATGGCCTTTAAGTATGCAGACATGAAATTGCTTCCTCTGTCTGATACTACTTCCTTTGGGAAGCCCACCCTGGAAAATATTCCCAGGAGGGCCTTTGCCACTGCAGGTGCTGTAGTGGTCCTTAAAGGAATAGCTTCAGGATATCTTGTGGCATGGTCCACTACCACTAAGATAAACCTATTGCCTGAAGCAGTAGGAGGGTCAAGGGGGCCAACTATGTCAACCCCTACCCTTTCAAAGGGAACCCCAACCACAGGCAGTGGGATAAGGGGTGCCTTTGGAGTGCCACCTGTCTTGCCACTGGCTTGACAGGTTTCACAGGACTTACAAAATTCCTTTGTGTCCTCAGACATCCTAGGCCAATGAAACAATGGAACCAATCTGTCCCAAGTTTTCATTTGACCCAGGTGCCCAGCTAGGGGAATGTCATGTGCCAGTGTTAGGAGGAACTTTCTGTACTCCTGAGGAATCACTAATCTCCTGGCAGCTCCAGGTTTAGGATCCCTATGCTCAGTGTACAAGAGGTTGTCCTCCCAGTAAACTCTGTGAGAGTCACTGACATCCCCATTAGCATGTTTGACAGCTTGCTGTCTGAGACCCTCTAATGTGGGACAGGTTTGCTGTGCCACACTCAGCTCCTCCCTGGCAGGCCCCCCTTCACCCAAAAGCTCAGCAGTGTCTGCTTCCAGCTCCTCTGGTGTAGGTTCTGCACAGGGAGGGAATTCTTCTTCCTCGGAAGTAGAATCCACTGTAGAGGGAGGGATAGTAGGAAGTGGTTTGCTTCTACTAGCCCTAGCTTTAGGGAGCACTTGGTCCATTGTTCCAGGATCCAAGCTTCCCTGTCCTTTTTGGTTTTTGGCCTGAGCCCTTGTCAAAGCAAAAATATGCCCTGGGATGCCCAGCATTGCTGCATGGGCCTCCAACTCCACATCTGACCAAGCTGATGTCTCCAAATCATTCCCTAATAGACAGTCTACAGGTAAATCTGAAGCTACCACAACTTTCTTTGGACCAGTTACCCCCCCCCAGTTGAGATTTACAACAGCCATGGGGTGGCTTTGTGTTATGTTGTGAGCATCGGTTACTTGGTACTGGTGTCCAAGTATGTGTTGTTCAGGGTGCACCAGTTTCTCAATCACCATTGTGACACTGGCACCTGTGTCCCTGTAGGCCTGGACCTCAACACCATTTATTAGGGTTAGTTGCTTGTACTTCTCCAAGTTATGGGGGCAAGCAACCAAAGTGGCTAAATCAATAGCCCCTTCAGAGACTAAAGTAGCCTCTGTGGTCTCCCTAATCAGACCAACCCCAACTAAATTACCAAAAGTGAGCCCAGCTACTCCCTTGGATTGGCTATTAGTAGGTTTGCTCCCACCACCACTGCTATTAGTAGGGACACTAGGTGTAGCAGTAGGGGTTGTAGTGGTAGGAGCTGTGGTGCCTTTCTTTGGACAACTGGGATCTGTTGTCCAATGGCCTTTTATTTTACATAAATAGCACCATGGTTTCTTTTCCTTGTTCTGATTAAAGGAGGATTTGGACCCACCCCCCCCCCACCAGAGTGTTTTTGTGGGCCTGATGAAGACTCATTTTTAGATTTGTCCCCACCCTTGTCAGAAGACTTACCATCCTTCTTTTTGTTGCCATCTTTGTCACCCCCTGTATGAACTTTTCTGTTCACTCTTGTTCTGACCCATTTGTCTGCCTTCTTTCCCAATTCTTGGGGAGAGGTCAGATCAGAGTCCACCAAGTACTGGTGCAACAAATCAGACACACAATTATTAAGAATATGCTCTCTCAGGATTAAGTTATACAGGCTGTCATAATCAGTAACTTTACTGCCATGTAACCACCCCTCTAAGGCCTTCACTGCCTGGTCATTGAAATCAACCCAGTCTTGTGAAGACTCCTTTTTGGTCTCTCTGAACTTTATCCTGTACTGTTCAGTGGTTAAGCCATAACCATCCAGGAGTGCATTCTTAAGAACTTGGAAATTATTAGCATCATTTTCTTTTACAGTAAGGAGCCTATCCCTACCTTTTCCACTAAATGATAGCCATAGGATAGCAGCCCACTGCCTTTGAGGGACATCCTGTACAACACAGGCCCTCTCAAGTGCAGCAAACCACTTGTTAATGTCATCCCCCTCCTTATAAGGGGGAACTATCTTGTGCAGATTCCTGGAATCATGCTCTTTTGCAGGATGGCTATGGGGAATACTGCTGCTGCCACCATGGGTATCTAAACCCAACTTCTGTCTTTCCTTCTCTAATTCAAAAGACTGTCTATCCAAATCCAGCTGTTGCTTTTTAAGCTTCAGTCTGGTTTGTTCCACTCTCAACTTATTGAGTTCCCTCTCTAACATTCTGTCATCAGGGTTGGTGGGAGGGACATTTCTAGAAACAGAGCTATGATGGGAATGAACAGAAGGAGACCTGTCCCTTACAGAAGCCAACTTAACAGCTTGGTTTACAGAAACATTACTACCAGTATGGTGAGAATAAATGCTTTTGCTATGATGTGAGACAACACTATTTCTTTGGTGTGGCTCATCATCATTACCATCTATGCTAGATTGTCTAGTAATGGGCAGGCTAGGAAGTTTCTTTCCTGAATCTTTTCCTGGGGGAGTCCCTGAATCAGATTGGGAACTATTAGGTATTTTTTCAACAGATGGGCCACCTCTGGCCTTATCCTGTTCTCTAAGCATGTTAATTAACAGTTCCAAGGCAGGATTCTTCCCTACACTCAAACCTCTCTCTATACAGAGACTCCTTGCTCTTTTCCAGCTAAGGTTGTCATATGCAAGTTTGGACAGATCAACACTTTGGCCTGTGCCAGACATTTTTTAGAGAGAGTTAAAGTGATAGAGAAAGAGACAAAAGTTTTCAGAACTTTTTAGAAAGACAGAAAAAACTTTTTAAACTTTTAAGAACTTTTTGAAAGTTTAGAAGTACTTTTCAGCACTTAGAAAAGAGTGAAAAGAGGAAATGCAAAACTTTTTGGCTATGTGTATATACACTGACCTTGTTTTGTATATTTTTCTCTTATGAAAAGTACAATGACAAGAGTGGTAAGTAGTCTCAAGCACTTATCCCACCACTGCACAACCAATGTAGGAGGCTGGACTGGCTTGTAGTGAGTACCAAGGGGTACTTGCACCTTGCACCAGGCCCAGTTATCCCTTATTAGTGTATAGGGTGTCTAGCAGCTTAGGCTGATAGATAATGGTAGCTTAGCAGAGCAGCTTAGGCTGAACTAGGAGACGTGTGAAGCTACTACAGTACCACTTAGTGTCATATGCACAATATCATAAGAAAACACAATACACAGTTATACTAAAAATAAAGGTACTTTATTTTTATGACAATATGCCAAAGTATCTTAGAGTGTACCCTCAGTGAGAGGATAGGAAATATACACAAGATATATATACACAATAGCAAAAATATGCAGTATAGTCTTAGAAAACAGTGCAAACAATGTATAGTTACAATAGGATGCAATGGGGAAACATAGGGATAGGGGCAACACAAACCATATACTCCAAAAGTGGAATGCGAACCACAAATGGACCCCAAACCTATGTGACCTTGTAGAGGGTCGCTGGGACTATTAGAAAATAGTGAGAGTTAGAAAAATAACCCTCCCCAAGACCCTGAAAAGTGAGTGCAAAGTGCACTAAAGTTCCCCTAAGGACAAAAGAGTCGTGTTAGAGGAATAATGCAGGAAAGACACAAACCAGCAATGCAACAACTGTGGATTTCCAATCTAGAGTACCTGTGGAACAAGGGGACCAAGTCCAAAAGTCACAAGCAAGTCGGAGATGGGCAGATGCCCAGGAAATGCCAGCTGCGGGTGCAAAGAAGCTTCGACTGGACAGAAGAAGCTGAGGTTTCTGCAGGAACGAAAAGGGCTAGAGACTTCCCCTTTGGTGGACGGATCCCACTCGCCTTGGAGAGTCGTGCAGAAGTGTTTTCCCGCCGAAAGGACGCCAACAAGCCTTTCTAGGCGCAAATTGTGCGTTTGGCGTTTTTGGATGCTGCTGGGGCCCAGGAGGGACCAGGAGGTCGCAAATTGGACCTGCAGAGAGAGATGACGTCGAGCAAGACAAAGAGCCCTCACTGAAGCAGGTAGCACCCTGAGAAGTGCCAGAAACAGGCACTACGAGGATGCGTGAAACGGTGCTCGCTGAAGTTGCACAAAGGAGTCCCACGTCGCCGGAGACCAACTTAGAAAGTCGTGCAATGCAGGTTAGAGTGCCGTGGACCCAGGCTTGGCTGTGCACGAAGGATTTCCGCCGGAAGTGCACAGGAGCCGGAGTAGCTGCAAAGTCGCGGTTCCCAGCAATGCAGCCCAGCGAGGTGAGGCAAGGACTTACCTCCACCAAACTTGGGCTGAAGAGTCACTGGACTGTGGGGGTCACTTGGACAGCGTCGCTGGATTCGAGGGACCTCGCTCGTCGTGCTGAGAGGAGACCCAAGGGACCAGTGATGCAGCTTTTTGGTGCCTGCGGTTGCAGGGGGAAGATTCCGTCGACCCACGGGAGATTTCTTCGGAGCTTCTGGTGCAGAGAGGAGGCAGACTACCCCCACAGCATGCACAAGCAGGAAAACAGTCGAGAAGGCGGCAGGATCAGCGTTACAGAGTTGCAGTAGTCGTCTTTGCTACTATGTTGCAGGTTTGCAGGCTTCCAGCGCGGTCAGCGGTCGATTCCTTATCAGAAGGTGAAGAGGGAGATGCAGAGGAACTCGGCTGAGCTCATGCATTCGTTATCTAAAGTTTCCCCAGAGACAGAGACCCTAAATAGCCAGAAAAGAGGGTTTGGCTACCTAGGAGAGAGGAAAGGCTACTAACACCTGAAGGAGCCTATCAGCAGGAGTCTCTGACGTCACCTGGTGGCACTGGCCACTCAGAGCAGTCCAGTGTGCCAGCAGCACCTCTGTTTCCAAGATGGCAGAGGTCTGGAGCACACTGGAGGAGCTCTGGACACCTCCCAGGGGAGGTGCAGGTCAGGGGAGTGGTCACTCCCCTTTCCTTTGTCCAGTTTCGCGCCAGAGCAGGGGCTAAGGGGTCCCTGAACCGGTGTAGACTGGCTTATGCAGAATTGGGCACCTCTGTGCCCAACAAAGCATTTCCAGAGGCTGGGGGAGGCTACTCCTCCCCTGCCTTCACACCATTTTCCAAAGGGAGAGGGTGAGGGTGTCACACCCTCTCTCAGAGGAAGTTCTTTGTTCTGCCATCCTGGACCAGGCCTGGCTGGACCCCAGGAGGGCAGGTGACGTCAGAGGCTCCTTCTGATAGGCTCTTACCTCTCTTGGTAGCCAATCCTCCTTCCTACGTAGCCAAACCTCCTTTTCTGGCTATTTAGGATCTCTGCTTTGGGGATCTCACCAGATAACGATTGCAAGAGCTCATCAGAGTTCCTCTGCATCTCCCTCTTCACCTTCTGCCAAAGGATCAACCGCTGACTGCTTAGGACGCCTGCAAAACCACAACAAAGTAGCAAGACGACTACTAGCAACCTTGTATCGCTCCATCCTGCGGGCTTTCTCGACTGTTTCCAGGGGGTGCATGCTCTGGGGGTAGCCTGCCTCCTCTCTGCACCAGGAGCTCTGAAGAAATCTCCTGAGGGTCGACGGAATCTTCCCCCTGCAACCGCAGGCACCAAAATTCTGTATCACTGGTCCTCTGGGTCCCCTCTCAGCACAACAAGCGTGGTTCCTGGAACTCAGCAACTCTGTCCAAGTGACTCTTCAGTCCAAGTTTGGTGGAGGTAAGTCCTTGCCTCCCCACGCTAGACTGCATTGCTGGATACTGCGTGATTTGCAGCTGCTCCGGCTCCTGTGCACTCTTCCAGGATTTCCTTTGTGCACAGCCAAGCCTGGGTCCCCGACACTCTAACCTGCAGTGCACTACCTTCTGAGTTGTCCTCCCTTTTGTGACTTCGCGTGGACTCGGTTCACTCTTCTTCCAAGTGCCTGTTCAGGTACTTCTGCGGGTGCTGCCTGCTTCTGTGAGGGCTCTCTACATTGTTGGGCGCCCCCTCTGTCTCCTCCTCCAAGTGGCGACATCCTGGTCCCTCCTGGGCCACAGCAGCACCCAAAAACCCTAACCGCGACCCTTGCAGCTAGCAAGGCTTGTTTGAAGTCTTTCTGCGTGGGAACACCTCTGCAAGCTACATCGCGACGTGGGGCACCCATCCTCCAATGGGGGAAGTTCCTAGTCCTCTTCTTTCTTGCAGAACTCCAAGCTTCTTCCAACAGGTGGCAGCTTCCTTGCACCCTCAGCTGGCATTTCCTGGGCTCCTGCCCACGCTCGACACTGTCACGACTATTGGACTTGGTCCCCTTGTCTTACAGGTACTCAGGTCCGGAAATCCACTGTTGTTGCATTGCTGGTGTTTGTTCTTCCCGCAGAATCCCCCTATCACGACTTCTGTGCTCTCTGGGGGTAGTAGGTGCACTTTACACCTACCTTTCAGGGTCTTGGGGTGGGCTATTTTTCTAACCCTCACTGTTTTCTTACAGTCCCAGCGACCCTCTATAAGCTCACATAGGTTTGGGGTCCATTCGAGGTTTGCATTCCACTTTTGGAGTATATGGTTTGTGTTGCCCCTATACCTATGTGCTCCTATTGCAATCTATTGTAACTTTACACTGCTTGCATTACTTTTCTTGCTATTACCTGCATAATTTTGTGTACATACATCTTGTGTATATAACTTATCCTCATACTGAGGGTACTCACTGAGATACTTTTGGCTATTGTCATAAAAATAAAGTACCTTTATTTTTATTACTTCTGTGTATTGTGTTTTCTTATGATATTGTGCATATGACACCAGTGGTATAGTAGGAGCTTTACATGTCTCCTAGTTCAGCCTAAGCTGCTTTGCCATAGCTACCTTCTATCAGCCTAAGCTGCTAGAAACACCTCTTCTACACTAATAAGGGATAACTGGACCTGGCACAAGGTGTAAGTACCTCTGGTACCCACTACAAGCCAGGCCAGCCTCCTACAACAAGGTCATGTTAAGTATGGCCAGAATGGTAATAGAAAATCCTGCTTATTCGTGAGGTTGGATTTTATATAACTATTTTAGAAATGGCACTTTTAGAAAGTGAGCATTTCTCTGCACTTAAAATCCACCTGTGCTTTACAGCCTGTCTCCAATAAACGTCTGGGCTGGGATGGTTGACAACTCCCTTGTGCATTTCACCCAGACAACCGCAAACACAGGACACTCAGTCACACCTGCACTCATTTGCATATTGAATGGGTCTTCCTAGGCTGGAAGGGTGGAGGGCCTGACACTTACATTTCGGGATAGTGGCCTGCCCTCACACAATGGACTGCCAAACCCCCTACTGGGACCCTGGTAGACAGACCTGTATTGAAAGGGGAACTTGTGCACTTCAAAACCACTCTTTGAAGCCTCCCCCATTTCAAACACATTTTGTGGTATATAAACTGGGTCCCTGACTCCAACAACTCAGACACTTCTGGACCTGAACCTGCAACCTGTCAAGAGGAACTGCCTGGCTGCCCAAAGGACTCATGTGGACTGCTTTGCTGAGAACGACTGCTACCCTGCTGTTCTCTGACTGTCCCCATATTGTTCTAAACCTGTCTGATGTATTTTTGTTTTACTCCATGATTTATTTCACAAATACTTTACACATTGCTTTCTAAGTTAAGCCTGACTGCTCAGTGCCAAGCTACCAGAGGGTGGGCATAGGATAATTTGGATTGTGTGTGATTTACCCGGATTAGGATTGTGGTCCCTACTTGAACAAAGGTGTATACCTCTGCCAACTAGAGACCCCATTTCTAACAAGCTTGTGAGTCAAGCCAGCTAACGTCGACCGCGGCCCAGCCTGACTTGCAGGTTCAACTCGCTGAAAAGTTCCGGTGCCTCAGACTTCCAGGATTTCTCCGGGGGCCCCTGGAGAGGTAATCTGACAATGTCAAGTCAAAATCAGATTGCTGTGGAGGGTCGTCCGACGTCGGAGAGAAAAAGATCAAAAAATGTGACAAAGTCCGAACATAAAAAGTTGACCGAGGCTTCCCGCGCGGCGTATCCGAGTAGGGCTCCAGAGACATAGCATCCAATATCAAGTCCGGGCCAGACAAAGATTTCCGTCCTGAATAATTTACTAAGTCTGAAGGTAGAATTCTTCACCGAGGTCTCCTGCGACACATATCTGAAGAGTGCTCCAGGGAGGTTGGATCCAATCTGCGACTTTGTCCTGATGAAGACAATTTTCAAGAAAAAGACTTAGGGCCAGATGTATCAAAAAAGTCTTTTGCAATTCGGTAATAGTAATTTTTAAGAAACCGCGATTTCTGAGACGCAAAATGCTATGTATCATATTTGCGACTCGGTAATAGCGATTTCTTAAAAATCACAAATGCTATTACTGAATCGCAAATTGAGATACCGGCCCCATTCGCACCTATGGGCCTGTAGGCCCATATTTGAGAATTTTTTGCATTTCCCAAATTGCGAATTCCTAACTGGAATTCGCAAATTTGGGAAATGCAAACCCCAGGGTGCTGGGGGTCTAAGGCCCCCTCTGCTGCATTTCATAGATATTGAAAGGCATTTTTGCATTTGCAAACGGGCATTCGCACCGTTTGCGAATGCAAAAATGGATGATACATCTGGCCCCTAAGTCTAAGGCCTCCCATTTGCTGTAGCTGAGCAGGGCTCCTTGGCAGTTGGCCCCAAATTTTGACTTTGTCCCGGTCGAGTGCGACCAGATGTCCATATTGGCGCTTTTAGTTTTTATGCACTAAAAAACATTTGTTCTTTAAAAATTCCTTTCTCCTGTCCCCCCTGTCTGATTTGAATCGTTTTGGTGTCAAATTAAAGATAAAAAGATGTGCTATTTTTATAAAGTGGCTTTAGATTTTTAAACTGTTTCCTGAGTTTTATTTAATTATTGTTTTGTGATATTTGAATGCTTTACAAACTTTGTATCCTAAGTTAAGCCTTGTTGCTCATTGCTAAGCTCTCAAGGGTTGAGCTGGGGTTAATTTATTGAGACCTAACTGGACTGTACTAGTTTGACTCTCGCTCCTTGGTGAGACTGCTGGTTTAGGGATGACAGCGCTTTTGTAGGTGACTAGGCCAATTCTACAACAAGTCACAACTGTTGGCCCAACCCTCCTGGCTCACAAGCAGTACCTCACCAAAAAACCCAAACAGTAAAAGGTGATTTCTGGTAGCCTCTATGCAGGGATTTTAGAATGCGACATCTCAGGGGAGTCGTGGAGGAACGGAGATTACCCTTTTCTCACGTTAGTAATGAGTCTCAGTCACACACAGGCAATAAAGGAGATGCAGGAGAGTTTTCAATATATTTATTGAAAAGACTGCAATCTACAATAAAATGCATGAGCTGGAATGATTAGGATAATGAAAGATGCAAGAAGCAGAATTGTAAAGATGAGAGCTGTGAATACAAAGATCCCCACCAGCTTGCAATAAACATGAAATTTAATATACCCTAAAACCCTAGCATGGAGAACCTAATTTCTCAACCTATAGAGAGCTAGGTGTGATAAACCTAATCTGCCAGTACCATGTCCATGACAAGCGCCCCCAACCCTTGTTACTTTTGAATGAAATCTAGGTCAGACTCCGTGGTGACACGAAGGCTAGGTCTGCATCAGAGCGACATGCAGCGTTGATGGCGCCGACAGCATCTGTAGGAATCCCTCTGATAACCTTGTCTATGTGAAATGTATTTATACATTTATAAGGGGTCATGTATGACCCCTGATGCAGGTATATTCCCAAGCAATAGAGAAGGAGGCAGGATTATGTAAACAATTCCCACCAACAGTACATTATGTTCCTGTCACACTCAAGCGGGAAAGGGACGTGATGTTAATACCTACGTCCATCACTTGATGTGTTTGATGCTGATAGTGACGCCTTCTCAGAGTGCCACTGAAAACATTGCTCGAACTCTAAACAAAGGCAGCCATCTTAAAATAAATAATAAAATAAATGGGCTAAGGCAGAGCAGGCAAGTAGGTTAAAAGTCACTCGGTGACTGGGCATAGGCCTCCAAGCCAAAGGCTAAGCTAAACTCCTGAGTCCCAATGAGAACTAAAATGGATTCACTACAAGACCTAGTGGGGGTTAGTGGCCTATTGCAAAGTGTAGGTACATACCTACCCTTATCAATAATCCACTTTACAGCACAATACAATAACCTGAACATACAAGATGGATTGAGGGTAAATGAAAAAGCTGATTTAAGGAAGTGGTGGAAATAAAGCTGGAAAGGCATGAAGGTGTGCAATAGGAGTATTAAGCAGGAGTGTGAACAAATATATAGTAGAAAGAACACACTTAAGTGTTCAGGGTGTGGTATGAGGAGGCAGTTCTTTAGAGTGTGTCACAAAAGAAAAAGCTCTGCTGATAGCTGTATTGTATAGGATTGTCTCCAGGACATAAATGAATTGGACAAGATTAAGGAGAACACTTTAGTGTTAAGAGCTCAAGAAGAAGTCTTGGAAGTGGGTGATGTGTCAAGGAGGAAACATATTTTCTATATGGTCGTTTGTGGGAATGATGCACAATTATTTGTAGATCCAAGTTCTACCAACTCAATAATTAATAAAGACGTTTGGAAAGAATTCTTTGTTTATGAACAAGTTTGGAATGTTTTGAAATAAAACTGCAAACCTTTATGGGACAGTCCATAAAATTATTTGGGCTTTGCAAGCTTAATGTTGAGGGAAGGAAGGAGTGCAGAAAGCAAAATGATTATTGCCGAGAAAGGATCATATTCGCTTGATGGTGGGATCAAGGGTAACAGGGTACTACTATATCTTAGATGTTAAAAACATGTTTTTCTGATTGAAAATGAATAACAGATAGGAAACGTAATGGCACAAAAATGTCCTGCTGTATTTTCTGAGACAATTGAAAAGCCGAATGGATGAATGGCAATAAGACATGAAGTGACTGCAGAATATAAAAAAATAAAGATGCTAGAATTATAGGACAGGTGGAATCCTCAGAATGGGTGGTGCCCCTGGTCATGGTACGTAAGGCAAATGACCAAGTAAGATTGTCTATCGGTTTGAATGACCTAAAAAAACATTTGTGTAGCTAGGCCTCAGTTGCTACAAATTAGTAAACTGCCGGCACTTACAAAAGGAAATTAACTCGTTTTCTACTACAGAACTTACTGTGGCTTACCATCAGGTTCCCTTATATCCTCAGAGTAAGAATATAACAATGTTACTTCATTACTCCAGTAAGGTGTTCATCTGTAGCAATGTTTCAAGGACTTATGTATGCATTGTTCAAAGACATAAAACAAATCACATTTTTCAAGATGATAATTTAGTGATTGGGAAAAAACAAATTGGATCATGATTACAAGTTGAAAGAAGTTTTGGAAAAGCTAGAAGAGAAAAGTTGAGAGAAGAATTTGCCAAATGCGAATGTGCAAGGAAGAATGTCCCCTACTTGGAGCATGAAGTCAGTTGCAAGGGAGTCATGCAAGAAAAAAACAAGGGAAGAAACTATTAGGATGGCACCTCCTCCACAAAACAAAAAGGATGTTCATGCTATCAATGGTTTAGCAGAACTTTATTCTAAATAACTGAAAAATGTTTCGGCAGATGTGTACCAAATCAGACAACCGTTCAAAAGTGGTTCCAGGTTTGTAGGGTCACAGGAATGTCAAACAGCATTTGAGGGCATCAAGGAAGACGTAGTAAAGAACTACAATTACAAGATTTTGATCATATGTGTAGACGTGTAATACCCAACAGGAGCCAGTGAAAAAGGGGTTTGAGCTGAACTGTCCCAGAAGGATGGAAAAGGAAAGGACATAGTAATTGTGCTTGTTCCCTGTACATTAACACCAACAGAAGTGTTCTGTCATTGAGAGAGTGAGAGAGATTCTTGGGTGTGTGGGATCTGAATAATTTCCATCAGTGTGTATGGGGTCTGCTGTGCTGTTACACTGTGATTATAAGCCTCTCACCCAGGTTCTGACCACACAAGGTCTCCATTGCACGTCCTAGGACTGCTTGCATGTCCATGACCCAACTTGATTACAACTGTGAGCTACAGTATATATCTGGAGACAAAATAAAGTGGCAGACTTCTTACAGCAAATGCCTTTTGTGAATCAACAGTTAAATGCCTTTGGGATGTTTGTGGAAAATAATGTATTGATGAGAAGGGAGGTTAGATCCGCAGGGATCTTTGCATTATACAGGATTGAACATTTGTCATGATGGGCACTTAGGTAAGAACCAAGTACAGGATCAAAGAATCATATTTATGGCCAGGAATGGGACAAAGAGGTGGAAGGGGTAGTGCAAGAATGCATGAAATATAATAATTTAGATGAATATCTGGTTTCCTTTAGATCACCATTGCAACATGTGGAAAGCCCAAGTAGGAGAGGTTGGGAACTGGCGTCATGGTTGATTGAGAATGAATAAAGAAATGTTAAGTATTGCATAGTTAAGGTTCACCATTTATCTAAATGGCCAGAAGTGGAGATTGGTATGGAGTACATGCTAACGCTGTGGCCGAATTTGTGGATGCACTATTTCAAAGAGAAGGTTTACCGAAAGGCATAGTAATTGACAATGGAGGACAACTTATAGGTGAAACTTTTCAGAAGTACATGACAAGAAATGGTGTAAAGCATAGGAATATATCTGTGTACCACCCTGAAGAGAATGGTAGCATAAAACATTTTAAAAGAGTGATTAAAGGAGTATGATTTGGACAAAAGGAATAAACTGGACTGAGAGAGGGAATTAAAATTTATTTCAGCATATGAGATTACACTCTACAGAGAACAGGACAGAGACCTTTTACCTAAGTGATAAGTAGGACACTATTTTTCAAAGACAGTTTAAAAAGGATGTCTAAAGCTGAAATGGTTGCGCACAAATAGTGTACAAAAAGAGATTGGATGAAATTCATGGAGCGAAGAGTGTAGATCTCAAGGTGGGAGACAAGGTCAGATTAAAGAAGGAAACTCTAATAAGGAAGAGTAACCGTATGTTTTCTTCTCCAGTATATGTGAGAAAAATCTTAATGAATGGCATGCAGGTTATGTATCTAAATACAGAAGCAAGGAAGATTGTGAATCATTGTTTAGCATGAAAAATCATAACTGGTCGGAAGAACATCGGGTGAAGGACAGGCGGCACTGGTTACCGAGTGCAAGGATGCTAAAATAGCAGAAGATTCGGAAGGACTGTTGTTAAGCCAATGAAATTTGAAGATGATATGTGCAACTGAGTTAAATATGTTAATAGTGTAAGAATATGGCCCTCATTATGTACATGGCGTTTCAGACCGCCATGTCAGCGACGGCTGAAAATACCGCCATTGGCATGACGGTCTGAACCGCCATATAAACAACACAGTGAGGGCCGCCCACCGCCAGGCTGCCGCCGACAGGCAGCCTGACGGTGGAGGGTATACTTTTCCAACAGGGCAGCGCTGCCAGCAGCACTGCCCCTCGGATAATGATCCCATCTGCCACCAGCTCTTCCCTGGCGGGTTCCCCTGCCAGGGAAAGGCCGGCAGAATGGGTGCTCCGGGGCCCCCCTGGGGGCCCCTGCACTGCCCATGCACTTGGCAGTGCATGCTGTGCACATATGGTCCAATGCGCAGACGTGCCACCATGGTGGCTGTCAAGTCGCCACTCCATGGTGTCATCCAGGTACAAGCAGAGACACTTTAACAGATAGTATATATGTGTATTATTATTTTTATGTGTCTCTATTAAACTTGGAAGAATGGTTATTGTGGCTTCCCATTGTGCAGAGGTCTTGTGAGTGGGTGACGATTGTGGGGCTGTCAGCGAGGGAGATGAAGCCCTTCACTATGACAAAAGTTTCTTTGGCACTGTTGGAGCTCTTCTCCATTCGTTCACTCAGTGCTGATCTTTTGGTGTATCTAAGTTGTTGATTGTAGAACCATTGATGCCTTTGTCATTTTTAGGTCTGGCATTACTCAAGACCTTTTGATTTAATAAGTCTTATTGAACCTTTTCCTGCCTCTGTTTGTCTTTGCATGTGTGAGACTAATGTAACTGAGAGAAAAGGATACGATTTCATTCACCACGATTTCCCTGAGAAGTCATCTTGACATGGGCCTTTTGATTTTAAAAAATATATATATTTACAATATACTTACTTGTAGGAGCTTTAAGTCAGCTTTCTTCATCCATTGCTCGGTTGCTCGGTTGGTGAGTCATTCACATTCTGCTTCCTCCCACCACAGCAGACAGCCTGAGGAGGGGTCCAGATGCCTCTGGTGTCTTTTCAAATGTGCACTAAAACTTTGTCTTTCTAGGTGATGCTTACTTCCATTGGGCACTGATCTGTTGATGTTCTCACTGAGGGCTCATTACCAGACATGTACGTTGAGAGTGCATTTGGTACGGGAAGCAGTCTATGAGTTGCCCTTTGTGGATCATGCAGCTCTTGACTCAACATTGGGCACAACACAGAATGCTGCTGCCTCAGCTGGAGCTCAGGCTTTGGAACATGAGTGCTCTTTGGTTTTCCTTGGCCACAATGTGGTCACACCACCACCTGCCAAAGTAAAAAAATGCCCTTGCTTCAATTGTCCCAGCTGTAATTGGAGATTTTAAAAATGACATTACCTTTTACCTTTGGTTTTATTGACGCCACCCCTAAATATTTAAATTGACCGCTTCTCACATGCTCAAGTGTGTTTTAACTTGTCATTATTGACATTTATGTATATATGTTTTTAAGCATTGCCTTTTAGTTGTTTTTAATTAGGACTTAGGCTGCTTTCCCACTTTTGAACCACCAATGGGACGGTGTTGTACAGCCATAATAGTGCTGTCTCAAGTTATTTCAGCAAGTAGGCCTGCGGTTTGTGGCTTTTAGCCTAGTAACATTTTATTCTGCTTGATTTTATTATTTCAGAATTTACCACATTGGTGGAGTTGTTTTCTTTTCTTTATCTAGTTGTCCTTTCGCCTAGGAAGGAATTGTGTTTGTTTGCAAGACATTCTTGTCATTTTGTGGTTTCCTCAAGGCTGCCACAAGATTGGGTTGCCTGCACAAGTGGTACACTGCGTCTCTAACATTCACAGAAACACACACATCCGACGTAAGGACATTTTCTCAGAACATCAGTTGTTTTATTATAAAACACTTCTCTGTCCCATGCATGTTAGAAGGAGATTCCAGCCAGATGACCACAACGCATGCTGACTGAATTTGCTACAGCTGCTTGCTGAGACCACGGGTTCCCTGGCCCACATGGGGATGGTGTCTCTATAGACAACAGGCTTCCTTGCTCAGGTATGGGGGATGATGTGTTCCCCAGGGGGGAATCCTAAAGGGTGGATTAGGGCTTAGCATGCTGTGCTCTAACATAGCTTATGTACGAATGGCATATATTGTACACAGTGACAGGATGGTGGGACTTTACCTGCGTTTCACTTTTCTTGTCACAATTCTGCTTCTATTCCGTTTCATCATTCTAATTATTGCATTTCATGTTATTTTATCTAAGACGCAGCTGATTCAATAAGTCTTATTGAACCTTTTCCTGCCTCTGGTTGTCTTTGCATGTGTGAGACTAATGTAACTGAGACAAAAGGATGAGATCTCATTCACCACGATTTCCCGGAGAAGTCATCTTGTCATGCGCCCGGTTGCCGCAAATCCTCCCTGCTCTTGGGCGGAGATGAGGCACTGCTAGCTGGCTGAAACAGATTAGGCGGACAGTTGTAACATGGTGCGGCACTGGACGCAGTCCCCCACAATTAAGGTGATGCTGCCGCCCAAATCCAGCAGCTTCATTAGGATAATGAGAGCCCACTCGACAACTTCAGCCACTCAATAACTTCACTTTGAATGCCTGCATTTTGCTTTTTCACAGAGCATCACTGCACACAAACTAGCTACCATTTGTGGCAATTTTTCTTTTTTTCATTTATTACTTTGATGTTGCCTTTGCGTTTACAGTTTGGTGTGACAGCAGGACGCATTATACCAGATATTAGCACGTTCTACACTTTATCAGTTTTTGTTTCCCACCAGTGCTGTTGTAAATACCTCGGGGAGTGTCCTTTGTTTAGAGTTTGTCTGCTGGCATTTCACAGCATAACAGGTTGCGTCTATATGAAAATGTTCTGTATTACGTTATTGAAAGCTTCAACATTATACATTTGAATTCACAAGTGGACAATTCTTCAGATCATTTCTTCTGGTCTCAGTTTAACCAACGGTTCTTTCATAAACTTTATTGTGTTTAATTTGCAGCATTTCATTCTTTTTTGCGTTCTTTTTTCATGCTTTCGTTCTTTTCTTTTTTTCTTCCATTCCTTTTCTTTTTTTCTTTCATTCTCTCTTGGATTTTCTCTTTCTTTCCCTTTTTCTTAGTTTCCTTTGAATATGCCTTCTTTCTTGCTTCCCTGTATTCTTTCATTTTTATCCCCTCTTTCCTTCTTTCCTTTTTTAATTCTTTCCTTTTTTCCAGTCTTTCTTTTGTGTTTTCTTCTTTTTTCATTCTTTGATTCCTTCTTTCTTGCTTTTCATTTTGCCTTTATTCCTTCTTTCCTGCTTTCTTTCCTTCCTTCTTCCTTTCCTTCTCACAACCTTTCTTTTTTCTCCCCTCTGTCTTTTTTTATTTTGCTTTCTTTCTTTTTCTCTTTCTATCTTTCTATTTTCATTATTTCTCTTTCCTTTGCTGCTTGTTTCTGTTTCTTTGTTTTCAGCTTTCATTTCTTCATTCGTTCTTCTCTTTCATTCCTTCTTTCTTTTTTTCTTGCTTTCTGTCTTTCCTTCCTTCTGTTAATCTTTTTTCCTATCCTTCTTTAAGCAATAAAATTTAGCAAAAGCAATGACAAGACAGGAATTGACAAAAGGCTGGCAGATCAGGCCAGACCTATTGGCTTTGCCAACGCTTGTTGTGTTGGGGTCTCTCCATTGGCTTTCATGTTGCTGTATGTCTAACCTTTACCTGGTAAAGGTTGGGTGCTAAGTTACTTAGTGTGTGGGCACCCTGGCACTAGCCAAGGTGCTCCCACATTGTTCGGGCAAATTGCCAAGACTTTGTGAGTGCGGGGACACCATTACACGTGTGCACTATACATGTGTCACGACATATGTATAGCGTCACAATGGTAACTCCGAACATGGCCATGTAACACGTCTAAGATCATGGAATTGTCACCCCAGCTCAGACCCGGGTACTGCCAAACTACCTTTCCCGGGGTTTCACTGCAGCTGCTGCTGCTGCCAACCCCTCAGAGAGGTTTCTGACCTCCTGGGGTCCAGCTAGGCTTGGCCCAGGAAGGCAGAACAAAGGACCCTCTCCCTTTGCAAAAAGGTGTCAGGGCTGGGGAGGAGTAGCCTCCCCCAGCCTCTGGAAATGCTTTGATGGGCACAGATGGTGCCCATCTCTGCATAAGCCAGTCTACACCGGTTCAGGGATCCCCCAGCCCTGCTCTGGCGCGAAACTGGACAAAGGAAAGGGGAGTGACCACTCCCCTGACCTGCACCTCCCCTGGGAGGTGCCCAGAGCTCCTCCAGTGTGCTCCAAACCTCTGCCATCTTGGAAACAGAGGTGCTGCTGGCACACTGGACTGCTCTGAGTGGCCAGGGCCAGCAGGTGGCGTCAGAGACTCCTTCTGATAGGCTCCTCCAGGTGTTGCTAGACTATCCTCTCTCCTAGGTAGCCAAACCTCCTTTTCTGGCTATTTAGGGTCTCTGCTTTGGGGAATTCATTAGATAACGAATGCAAAAGCTCATCAGAGTTCCCCTGCATCTCTCTCTTCACCTTCTGCCAAGGAATCGACTGCTGACCGCGCTGGAAGCCTGCAAAACTGCAACAAAGTAGCAAAGACGACTACTGCGACCTTGTAATGCTGATCCTGCCGCCTTCTCGACTGTTTTCCTGGTGGTGCATGCTGTGGGGGTAGTCTGCCTCCTCTCTGCACTAGAAGCTCCGAAGAAATCCCCCGTGGGTCGACGGAATCTTCCCCCTGCAACCGCAGGCACCAAAGAACTGTATCACCGGTCCTCTGGGTCTCCTCTCAGCACGACGAGCGAGGTCCCTTGAACTCAGCAACTCTGTCCAAGTGACTCCCACAGTCCAGTGACTCTTCAGTCCAAGTTTGGTGGAGGTAAGTCCTTGCCTCCCCACGCTAGACTGCATTGCTGGGAACCACGTGTTTTGCAGCTACTCCGGCTCCTGTGCACTCTTCCAGGATTTCCTTTGTGCACAGCCAAGCCTGGGCCCCCAGCACTCTAACCTGCAGTTCACGACCTCCTGAGATGTCCTCCGGCGCCGTGGGACCCTCCTTTGTGACTTCGGGTGAGCTCCGGTTCACTCCACTTCGTAGTGCCTGTTCTGGCACTTCTGCGGGAGCTGCTTGCTTCTGAGTAGGCTCTTTGTCTTACTGTATGCCCCCTCTGTCTCCTAACGCAATTGGCGACATCCTGGTCCCTCCTGGGCCACAGCAGCATCCAAAAACCCTTACCACAACCCTTGCAGCTAGCAAGGCTTGTTTGTGGTCTTTCTGCACAGAAACACCTCTGCACGACTCTTCACTATGTGGGACATCCATCCTCCAAAGGGGAAGTTTCTAGCCCTTGTCGTTCTTGCAGAATCCACAGCTTCTACCCTCCGGTGGCAGCTTCTTTGCACCCACAGCTGGCATTTCCTGGGCATCTGCCCACTCCCGACTTGATCGTGACTCTTGGACTTGGTCCCCTTGTTCCACAGGTACTCTCGTCAGGAAATCCATCGTTGTTGCATTGCTGGTGTTGGTCTTCCTTGCAGAATTCCTCTATCACGACTTCTGTGCTCTTTGGGGAACTTAGGTGCACTTTGCACCCACTTTTCAGGGTCTTGGGGTGGGCTATTTTTCTAACCCTCACTGTTTCCTTACAGTCCCAGCGACCCTCTACAAGGTCACATAGGTTTGGGGTCCATTTGTGGTTCGCATTCCACTTCTAGAGTATATGGTTTGTGTTGCCCCTATCCCTATGTGCACCCATTGCATTCTATTGTGACTATACATTGTTTGCACTGTTTTCTATTGCTATTACTGCATATTTTGGTATTGTGTACATATATCTTGTGTATATTTGCTATCCTCATACTGATGGTACTCACTGAGATACTTTGGCATATTGTCATAAAAATAAAGTACCTTTATTTTTAGTATATCTGTGTATTGTGTTTTCTTATGATATTGTGCAAGTGACACTAGTGGTACTGTAGGAGCTTCACTCGTCTCCTAGTTCAGCCTAAGCTGCTCTGCTAAGCTACCTTTTCTATAAGCCTAAGCTGCTAGACACCCCTATACACTAATAAGGGATACCTGGGCCTGGTGCAAGGTGTAAGTACCCCTTGGTACTCACTACAAGCCAGGCCAGCCTCCTACACTCTGGGAGGCTGGTGGTGTTCAGGTCTATGTGGTCTTTCTGATGGAAATTGATGTGGCCGAGGAGTCGTGTCCTGCAGTCTTGAAGCCTGGGGAAATAACCGCTGTGATGTGGGAGGCAGACATCAGGTGAGACAGGTTTGGTGAAGCAGGTGCTGAAGAGCAGGCAGGTCAGGGTTGAGGGTGTGTGTTGTGCAGAGTGAGTTTGTGAGCATCAGGTTAGGAGGAGACAAGCGGGGGTTTTGGAGACTCTGCAGGTTGTACAAGAAAATGCAAATTCTGTGTTGGTGGGGAAGGTGCAGGAGCAGCTAGTGAAGGGTTGCCTGGTGTTCAGTGTGCATAGGTCGGTGGCAGAGTAGCACCTAGGGGTGCAGTGGGTGGTGGGAGGACCAGTGTTCGTGGCAACTGGAGCGGGTGATGCACGAGTGGCAAAGTTGGGTGTGTCTTTGGCACATCCGCTGCATGTCCACACTGAAGCTACCATTAATTAGATCTGGGAGGGGAAGGATATCTGCAGCAGTGACAAAGCAGGTAAGTATGCGGCATGGCAGAAGAAAAGGTAGGAAGGCCCTAGAGGGTGAAGGGAACAAAAAGGAGGGAAGACAAAAAGAGCACAAAGGAAAGGGTGATAAAGACGTAGAAAATAGACAGAAAAAGGCAACAGAAAAAAAGGATCAAACAGCCAAAAATCGGGAAAGAATGTTAGATTGAGTGTAAAATCAGCATAGAGGCAAAAGTATGAAATGGACTTCAAGAGGGAATGGAAAGCAGGCAAAAGGCAAAAGCTGAGAGGAAACAAGTGACAGTGAAAGAGTGGTATGAAAAAACAGCAAAGGGCAAAGAAACAAGAGGTAAATTATAAAAAAGCAAAAAGACATAAGTGAGTGAGCGCATTAATGATGTGAGAAATTGGCAAAAATACAAAGGAGAACAAGAGTTAAATGAGAATGAGGAGTGAAAAAAAATATGAGGTAGAGGAGAAAGATAAGAAGTGCAAGGCAGGGGGGGTCCCAGAAAGTGATGTAATGAAGCTTGCAGGGCCTCCCCCTGCAAAGTACATGGAGGGGGCCCCCTCCGCACATACTCAGGTGCTCTCAGGCCCAGGTACTGTGCTGAGGGTCCCCCCTAGAGCTCGGGTCCCCCTGCACCACACCCAACCTTTGTTACCCCATTTGCCTCAGGAAAGCTACAATGGAGCAGGGTCTGGAAGGGTCAGGCTTGGTCAGAAGACCAGGCACAAGTAAGGCAGGATGGCAGGGCCAAGCAGTACCTTCTTAATAGCTGGTCCATGCTACGGCCACTATTAAGTAGGTCTGGGAGAGAGAGGAGATCTGGGGGAGGCGAGCAGGGCTGCGAGAGGAAGGAGTTAGAAAGCAGGAATGTGTGTGATGGGGCAAAAGGCGGGATCGCTTCAGAGTGGTTTAAGGGGGTAAAAACAAAGAGAAGCGAAGAGGAGAATGCAGAAAATTAGGAAATTGCTGTAAAGAGAACAAAGAAAAAGGTGAAAAAGAGATGGGAAAAAAATAAAAAGAGCCAAACAAACAAAGAGAGACAAGAAGGCAAAAAGTAGAAAGAATGTAAGAGTTAGTTTAAGAAGAAACAAGTGATGGTGCAAGAGTGATATGAGTGTGAAAACAGCGAAAAGCATAGAAACAAGAGGCAAATGACAAAACAATAAAAATACAAAAGCAAGAAGCGCAAACAGAGGAAATAGGGCAGAGGAGAGAAACAAGAGAGACCATGCTGTGGGGGCCTCAGAGGAATTCTGCAACAGTACAGAGTGTGAAACCATGCACAGTGGCAGGGCCAGGCATCACCTTCTTACTGCATTGTTGTCTTCTTAATGCACTGTCTTCTCCATCATAAGGAGCCCTGGACAACCTTCAAATGTGCTTCAAGTTGGAACCAAAGATGGACTCCATTCTGGTGCTGTAAAGAGCACCAGTGATGCCATGAAGGGAGTCACGGGCTGAGCAACCAGCAATGGAGTCCACACTTCCCTGGGCCCTAACAGCATCCAAGGATAAGGCTTCAGTGGCGTCAGTAGCAAGGGAGGCAGCGGTCACTGACAGAAGAATGACTGGATGTCCTGCTGACTCAGTGGGGCTGAAAGGTGCACCAAAGGGAGGCAGAACAGACTTAAATATTCCCAGCATGCCTTCCTTAATGGCAGCAGTTTGTTGTGGATCCATGATTGAATGGTGGAATACATTGTGATGAGGACATTGAAGCTAGAGTTGAAGGACAGAAGAAGTGCAGACTCACGGACCATCTTAGAGAACATGAATGATGGCTAGATGAAGAATCTAATTTACTGTATTTCTTATGTTTCTTGTTTAGAAGAAAGTTCCTTAAAATTCCTTCCCTGCGACTTATCTGAAGAATGCAACAGTGGCCTTATTTCTGAATTCATTAAGTTACAGAGATTGTGAGCCTATGATTGGGCTCCAATTCCCAAATACTCACAGTGTGTCGTTGCAAGCAGTACCATTTGCCCATTCAAATATATCCCCTCTCCGCCTCAATCCAATCCATGTGTGGTGCTCACAAGTAAGTTTCATGAGAAAATTCTGCACAAGAAAAACAACTGTGGTGAGTGATTTATGTAGTAACTTAAGGAAATTATATATTATTATCAGCCATTATTAACCATATCGATGTATTAGCAAACTCTGGACACATAAATAATACATACCATTGGCTCACAAATCCTCAATACTACATCATCTCTGATGTTGGCAGCGGGATTGGTGTGATTTGCCTAAACAGTTGTTTGTTCACCACACCTCTTGTGTAGTTTACCTTTGCCAACAATATATGCATCTGAACAACACTTAGGCCCGTCACACTCGCGGCAGTAGTCTTACAGCCTCGGTCCTGGCAGTAAAGACTGCCGCATTACGAGTTCGGCGATTTGGCCAAAGCCACGGCCGGTGGTGTGCTCCTCTAGGCCGGCGGCATGCTTAAGACTGCTGGCCGTAATACGAGGCAGCAAACCTCCAGGCTTTTTGCGGCAGTCGCCCCACCATGAAAACCCTGGCAGTAATGCACCAGAAAACAGATAACCCCATTCATGTAGCTGGCACACACATCTCCACATGTCCACACACCCCATCTTGCTCACACACCTCCTGATACACACCCACACTCGACCACATACTTCCTGACACATACCCCCACCCGACTGCACATATACATCCAAACACCCCCACCCGACTGCACGCATACATATAGACACCCCCACCCAACCGCACGCATAAATACAGACACCCCCACCCAACCGCACTCATACATACAGACACCCCCGATCGCTGGCACACAATCAGACATGCACCCCCACTCGCTCGCACACAATCCGACACGCATCCCCACTCTCTTGCACACAATCAAAAATGCACACCCACTCGCTTGCACGCATACGCACACCACTCTGCATTCATGTACACCTCCACCACCACCCTCTGCATTCATGTGCACACACACACTCACCCTTCACATACATTCACACCCCCAACACCACGCACGCATACAGTCACACACACATGCACGCACACCTATTCCGACACACACACATGCTCGCACACATACACGCTCACCCCACACACATTCACCTACCACACACCCTCCCCTTTCCGGTCCATCCAACTACCTGTCTGGGCTGCACAGCAGCCTACGTCGAGGTGGTTGCCCAGGAGGGTTGGATGTCGGCAGATCCACCGCCAATGCCGCACTTCCCTGCAAGGACCACCATGCCATATTACTGTTCGTAATATGGTGGACAGAGTCCTTCCGGCATGGCAGTGCTGGCAGTAGATCTGCCTCTCACCCGGCGTCTGTCAGGCCGACGGTGTCGGATTTCTGTCTGTTTATGGGTGGAAATCCATAGGTGACACGTAATACGGCGGCCTTTGGACCACCAACACTGGAAATCTTTTGTTAACTGCTTCAACGGCGGTCTTTGCAGAAGACCACCAAAGTCAAAATGAGGGCCTTAATCTCCTATTGAGTGGCTTCATTATCACCATGGAACATCATCACATTTTATTTCTACTAATTGGTAACTGCAGACTGAGCAACCTTGCAACATAAAAACATTATATTTTACTGTAACACAAAAAGGAAAACATTTAACAAATGATGTAATCTATTGCTAACAACAATAATTTTCAAGTCAAAAGCAGAATGAAGTGTTCGTGCAAAATAAGTTTATCTCCAGTCCACAAACCTTCTGAAGGAGGAGAGGGTGTGTGTTGAGAAGCCACAACAGCTTTTAACCTCACAGTTTCCGGCACATACGTGGATGGGGGGTGTTAGACCTGGCATCCTTGGCGTGCTTTCTTTTGCCTTTAGACCTCCAGTTTTGCTGACTTTTTTTTGTCTGACTTTAGGACTCCAGACTTTACCACTGTTAACCAGTGCTAAAGTGGTATCACCTTAAAATATAGCAAGGCTTATGTCCATATGATATATTTACTTTACATGTACTTTACAAGTTGTGCCACACCAGTCCTGGACCCTTGAAAGTAGGTTTAAGGTGCTCCAGCAGTCTCTGTGGATCCAGAGGAATGGATGCATGTCCTGTGCTGCACAGCACAAATCTGAGCAGAACCAACCTGTTAGACCTGACAGACTTAAGGTGGTAACCCCTAACTTTTTGTCTGCCTCCCTCCACTTTTTTGGATACTGTTTTTGCTGGTTTTGGAACTTTACCACTGCTAACCAGTGCTAAAGTGCATATGCTCTCTCCCTTTAAACATGATGACATTGGATCATACCCAATTGGAATATTTAATTTACTTATAAGTCCCTAGTAAAGTGCACTATATGTGCCCAGGGCCTGTAGATTAAATGCTACTAGTGGGCCAGCAGCACTGATTGTGCCACCCACTTAAGTAGCCCCTTAACCATGTTTCAGGCCTGCCATTGCAATGCCTGTGTGTACAGTTTCACTGCCAATTCGACTTGGAATTTAAAAGTACTTCCCAAGCCTAAAACTCCCCTCTTTCTACATATAAGTCACCCCTAAAGTAGGCCCTATGTAACCCATAGGGCAGGGCGCTGTGTAGACAAAAGGCAGAACCTGTACCTGGGTAGTTTACTTGTCCTGGTAGTGTAAAACTCCTACTTTTGTTTTTGTACTGCTGTGAGGCCTGCTCTTTCATAGGCTAACATTGGGGCTACACTCATATACTGTTTGGGTGGTAGCTGCTGATCTGAAAGGAGTAGGAAGGTCATATTTAGTATGGCTAGACAGGTAATACAAAATCCTGCTGACTGGTGAAGTTGGATTTAATATTACTATTTTAGAAATGCCACTTTTAGAAAGTTACTTAAATCCTTCTGTGCCTTAGAATCCACATCCAGCCAGGTTCAGTTGACAGCTCCCTTGCGCATTCACTCAGACAAACCCCAAACACAGGATGCTCAGCCTCACTTGCATACATCTGCATTTTGAATGGGTCTTCCTGGGCTGGAAGGGTGGAGGGCCTGACACTTACAGGTCAAAGGACAGTAGCCTACCCTCGCACAAAGGACTGCCACACCCCCTACTGGGACCCTTGCAGACAGGACTGAACTGAAAGGGGACATTGTGCACCTCTAAGCCAATCTTTGAAGTCTCCCCCATTCAAAGGCACATTTGGGTCTTTAAACAGGGCCTCTGCCCTACCTCATCAGACACTTGCTGGAGAAGAAACCTGAACCAGAACCTGCAACCTGCCGATAAGAACTGCCTAGCTGTCCAAAGGAATTACTTTACTGCTTTCTGAGAAGGACTGCTGCCTTTCTGTTGCCCTGCTTCCTGCTGCCCTCTTGCTGTGCTGAAGAAGTGCTCTCCAAGGGCTTGGATAGAGCTTGCCTCCTGTTCCCTGAAGTCTCAGGACCAAAAAGACTTCATTCCTGCAAGAACTCCCTGTGCGGCGGAAATCAACGCACAGCTTGCACCGAGGTGAAAAATTCACTGCCCGCCAAACCGGTACAACGCAGCCTGACTTCGCAAGGAGAAGATCGATGCAGCGCCAGAGTAGCGACCGGAAGTTCGATGCATGGCCCACTGGATCGATGCACAGCCGAGCCGGAACAACGCAGCCGACTTCCAGAGAGGAATCGATGCAGCGCCTGCCGTGCAGTAGAAATTTCCACATAACGTGCATTGGATCAACGCAGCCCCTGTGTCTTCATCCTGCTAGTGCTGGATTTCAACGCATTGTCCCGGGGTGCCCGAAAACCCCGCAACCTCAAGAGGATCTCCAGTCTACGCGCCGGAAATCGATGCAAAGCCTGCCCTGCCTGAAAACTAAACGATGCATCGATGTGTGCGGCCCGAGAAATCGACGCACACCTCCCTGTTTTCCACGCATCTCCTCCTCTGCGGTTCTTTGCAGAGATTTTGAATGCAAACCAGGTACTTTGTGCTTACAAGAGACTTTTGTTGCTTTTAAGAGACTAAAGACACTTTATATCATTCTTACAGTGATATTTCCAAGTACACTTATTGCATTTTAATCGTTTTGACCTGCATCTTCTTATCAGATAAATACTATATAGTTTTCTAAACACTGTGTGTTGTATTTTTGTGTTGCTACACTGTGTTATTGCATGATTTATTGCACAGATACTTTACACATTGCCTTCTAAGTTAAGCCTCATTGCTCAGTGCCAAGCTACCAGAGGTGGGCACAGGATAATTTGGATTGTATGTGACTTACCCTGACTAGAGTGGGGGTCTTTGCTTGGACAGGGGGTACCATGACACAAACCCTCACATTGCAGCATTGCAGCTTCTTATAAATGATTCATTGCTTTGGGTTTGTGACACATTTTCAGTGCGAATCTTCGCAAGACTCTGCAAACCAGGATTTAGGGTACTCTGTTCAGCTGGCCTAACTCAGTTCCTGTACCCGGCCCGCGCTCCATTGTGGTTGGTATGGATTTGTGACTTTGTGCTTGTCCAGAGCAACCAGATATCCATAGTTCGCGCTTTGTACTTTTTGGAACTGTTTTCACTGACACTTTAAACTTGCATATCTCTGGTCCTACTGATTGGATTTTTGTCACTTTGGTATTGTTTTACTAATTAAAAAAAGCTTTTTTGTTTTCCAATCGGGAGCGGGATCCTTTTTGTGTGGAATTTATCACTTTATTACTGTTTGAACTGTTCCACAACTACTTTACACATTGCCTCCAAGGTAAGCATGACTGCTCTGTGCCACGCTACTAGAGGGCTGAACACAGGTTAATTAAGGGTTGGCTTGTGCCTCACCCTGACAAGGATCGTGGTTGCTGCTTGACCAGGGCTCATACCCCAGTCAACCACCACCCCAGTTTCTTGCAGTGGAACTCCTACAGTGTGACGTGAATGACACAGAGATGTTGATTCTATCAAAGCGCCTGGTCTGTATGCACACACTGTAACAGAAGGAGCTGGATGGATCATACTACATGCCAGTATATTTTGTGTCACCCAACTTGAAGGGGAGAGTGGTAATGACAGCTGAGGACATGTCCCTTAAGAGCCACAAAGTGGATGCTATGCTGTATCAGGCCTACAGAGGTTCTAGCCCCTTCTTACATGCTGTGCAATTGATTATGTAAGCAACAGTGACTTTCTAGAGTTGGGGATTTTTGAACAGTGAATGCAGGGAGTTGTCGATTTTACGGTATGACAAACTATTGTTGCTGTTGATGCAGCTTGGTTAGGAAGACAATATTTGATAATCCATGAATATATATATACATTTAAAAATCAAATCTGGCAGTTGTAAAATAATATGCAAAAAGAACAAGTGATGGATGGAATGCTGAACAATGTCAAACATTCACCCCTAGTACAGAGATCCGGGCCTAAATCCATCGTTTTTTTTGCCACCCATGCCTTTCCAGTTTGGACTCAGCCATATGCAAATCAGTCTTGGCCCTGTTCCCCAGGGGAACAGTCCAGCCTGAACTGCCAAGGCAGTTGTAAAATACTAAACAAAACTTTATTGTCTTTTATAATACAGAAACTTGTGGCTGACATTTGTTGTCGCTGGTATTTGAACATTGTGTCTTTGCTATTATAATAACTCCAGAATGCAAACGTTTTAGGGACATTCACTCGAGATGTTTCATTGAAGCTGAAGTTCTCTTTTACTGTTCATGGCGTACAAGCAGCGCAATGATAAAAATAAAACAAATATTAATCTGTACTTAGTCGAACCTCTATTGAACAGGGAAGTGCAGGAAGTACAACAAAATGAAAGTGACACGCTGACCAATGAAAATCAAGGAAAGGAGAGTGATGGTAAAGTCAACCAATGGTAAGAAATGGGCAGGCTAAAAGAGTCTTATTAGAATATTTTGTATAAACAATAGATCGTTGCTAACAACAGTGTGCATATGCTGCCTGCAGGATCAACCTCAAAACTACTTGCAATAGCATTTGTGCCACCCATTGAGGTAACATGATACTACGTCCTGATCATAGATTGTATATTTTACAAAGAGAGTGAAGAGAAGCTAACCCCACTCTTAGACTTCTTTCAGGACATATACTGCTTTAGAAACAGACGCCAAGCCTGGTTGCACAGTCACTGTTGGAATGTAAACTAAAGCACCCTAAACAATGAATTGAAAGGAAACAACAAAGCGGAAGGGTGGCACAACTCATTTCAAGCCACAATTGGCAGACCGCATCCAACCACATGCCATCTTATTCAAAAGGAACACAGCTACCAAACCTTATAAATACAACAATTCATTTCAGACACACTAGTTCAAGAGTAACCAAACAAATCCTACACATGCATTAATTTTTTAGTGAAAAGGTAAACCTATGCAAAGATTTAGCTCACTTAGAATATTTAAACTCTATAACATACACACTACTACAAACCTTAGCACTACACCAAGAAATACATTTTTTTTTTTTAGACTGAGTGAATAAAACAAATTAATCTCAATTTAAAAATGTCAACTGTAATCACCATAGAAAGAGTGCATATAAATAACTAAATAGGATTATGGAACTTGTAAATTATACTTCCAACTCTGTAGCAGGAGGGTGCCTTGAGAATCACTCCAATTTAACCCTCTAATGTAAATCCACAAAACTAACTCAAATGCAAAAATAAACAAAAAATAAGAAAAAAATACTGCATTAAAAATGTACCTTAATTCAGTTGTAAAAAGTTTGAAAAACCCGAAAAATACAAAGAACAAGCTAAAAAGAAATAAAATACAATGTTGCTTAAATAAAAATTAAAAAATCACCAAAAATAAAGGTTCTTACAGAAAAATAAAAAGCAGAGAAACACAGCCCATGCAATTTAACCACAAATAACAATATTTAAATACATAACATATAATGCATACATTTTAAAATCAAAACAGTAAGGAACATCCTGAAAACCATGGATATCTAGTACACAACGTAAAAAACAAACCAACACTAAATGTAAAAGAAACTGTTAATACATTGTGTAAAAATATAAACATGCTTGAAAAAATGTATTAAATATGAAGAACAATATGTTCAACAAAAATAAAAAAATGTTTAAATAGTTTAAAATGTATTAGTGTTATTACTACAAATACAAATATTCTCAGCACATCTGCAGTACTTACCTATTTTGTTGACATGTAAAAACATTTGATTATATAAAAAAATACTAAAGCTTTACAAAAAATAAACTTGACTTGAAAATAGAATAAAATTTGCAATTAATTATCATCAAAATAAAAATGGCATGCCAATATACAAGTTGTACATTGTATGTATACAAATGTATACAGTTGTTTTTTTTTTGTTTCATAACCTTACCAGTTCTTCCTGGCTGGTGATCAGAGCCAGGGAGGCATTGCAGGAGGAGCAGAAGTCCCAGCTCTGGTCCCAGTCTTTACTTTCCTTCGAAAAGTAGTAACATTTTCTTCCATTATACAGCCAGTCCAGGGGACAAGGTTCTAAACGCGTTGTTGCATCACCTGATGCTAATTTTCCTAGAAGCAAAAACGTGTATTTACAATTGCTGCAGTTGCACCGCCATTAGTTCCTGTTCCCATCATGTTGCATAGACACTCTAACAGATACTTTGAAACAGGGACTCTTTGGTGTCACTTTACTTCCAAATACCTACACTCCACACAACCCTCCGCACTCCTCTAATGGGAGAGTTTACCCAGAAGGAAGACATGAATGTGAACAACACTTATAAAATTAGACACACACAGCCCCCAACAACAGGCTTCTACACAATTTACCTTACAGCCTGATGCCTGTGGCACGTGAGCAGGGTCACAAGCCCTGTCTGCCCCTGATGTGACTGCTGAGGTGCCACCTTTTTCCATTTAGCATAGCAGTTCCCCATGTCTGAGGGTTTTTGACACAAGATTGGTGGTACCCTGCATTACTGTGAATCGTAGGGGCCTGGGAGGAACCAAGTCGTGAGCATACTAAGAGGTATGGCCACTTTGGTGATGAAGAGTCACCTTGCTTGAACATGGAATAGCTGACATCCTCTCCAACACTGGAGAGTGACGTAAAGGACTAGACTGGTGTGCTCAGCATTTATGGGGCTGTCCACAGTGACAGTTTAACTACTGGATGTATCAATGTTCAACAAATGTATGGCGTGTCCTGACTACTGCTGCTGGAATGACATGTTGCGGTTTGGTTTTGTCTCTTAGATATAACTCAATAAAACTGGTTACAAAAAAAAAACTTACACATACATCTCATTTGTGAGTCCAATGCCACTTCTAATTCAGAAAAGTTGGTCTTACACTTTTTTGGGGGATATATCTTTATTAAAGTTATATCAGCATTAGTATACATGTATATGATACTTCCAACTCAACATAGTAACATCGTCTCTACTAGATATCACATGTATCCATGTTTCAAACCATATAATAAGAAAAAAAACATCTTAGCTCCCCTTCCCACCCTCCCCAAAAAACCTCCATGTAGGGGACAGGTCACACACCATACACAATTTAGACATACTGCACTTTACAGAAGTAAGGCTAAGGTCTACTTAACTCTATTATCAGGTCGGGCAAATCATAATAATTTACTTCTTCCAGACTATTTACCTCTTCTGGGGTCTCTCATCTTACAGTCGCAGGTTGCGAGTCCTGGTCTGGGCTTATCAGATGCTGCAACATCACACCCAGGCAAGCAGTACCTCAGGTAATTTATTATCTTTTCTTGTCCTTCTTATATGTTCCTCTTTGGCATTAGCCCATTCCCTCAAATCTCCTTCCCATTTCTCTCTAGTTGGTGCTCTATTAGTCATCCAATGAATGGCTATGCTCCTTTTTGCTACCATAAGTCCCAGCACTGTAAATCATCTGCAGAACCTTCACTTCAGATCCCTAGGCAACAGGCCCAGCAAACTTTTATTAATCGTCAATGGAATGTCCCATCCGGAGTCACGCATAAGCTGCTCTACTATCTCTCCCCAATATGCAACTATCACCGGGCAGTGCCAGATCAGATGCAAAAAGTCGGCCTCGGAGGCCGCACACTTTGGACATATGGGGTCGCATTTGGGGCAGCTTGAGTGTAGTCGTCTAGGGGATAAATAGGCCATGTGAATGATGTTATATTGAATTTGTTTGAATCTTGCGTAAACCAACTCCTTACGGACTTCTGCATGAATATGGGTCCAATCACTAGGGGACAGAGGGTCATCACTTAACGTTTGGCATTAATGCTCTACTTGCAATGGCTTTACAGTGTCATAAATCTATCCCCTGGGTAAAGGTCAGATAGCAGCAAACAACCACCATCATGCCACTTCTCCACGAACATTAACTGCACAATTTGGGCAAAAGGCCGCACAATCCAAATGTCCAAATGTCCATTTCAAGGGCCTAGGGTGCCCACCTTATCACCATTTAAACTGTCACAGTCTGGCCATCAATTGGACCAAATGTGGGAATGTATGGGGAAGGTTTCTTCCATACATCATAAGTGTTCCCAGCACTAAATGATTTGCAAACATGGCATTAATCGCCTGCTGTGTATGTATTAGATGTATTAGAGTTGCAGCTCTGTCTGGCACTACCAAGACAGGGATAGGCTAGTGGTCCGATCTAATGAGGTGCACCAGTAGGCATCCTGATTTATCACCCTTCAAGTACCAATGCTTCCGGTTAGTATTTTTAACAAATTTGTCTAGTCTATCTCAAAACTCTCCAACTTTTTGTCATTGGGCATTTCAATAATTTATAGTAGGCTGCCCTGTGTGGAGGGCATTCTCCAGTATCAATAATTCACTTTCCTGCCAGGATAGGTATTTTTCCAGTGTGCGAACTAACCCAACCACAGTGGGCATGCATGCTCTTCTAAGGGCAACCTTCATGGTGCCCCATTTCGTGGCTCTACTGTCTGTGGACTCCCAGTTAGTCTCAAAGTATTGTCTCAGTTCCTGACAGATATTCTTTTGGAATGTCTGGTCGGCAAGTACATCTGCATTGAGCCACCAAAGTGATATTCCGGGTATTGGTCTGTGTATATGCAACAAATAATGGAGAGTGATCGGATAGATAATGGTCATGAGTGACTCTGTGAGTCGCTGACAGCTGTGCAAAAAATAGTCCAGATGTCTTTATGTGCCTGTCGCTGTTGTATGGCATAAGTATGTATGTGCTGTCGGATTTTGTTACCTCCAAATGTCTATCAGGCAGAGACTACACTACGCCTGTTGTAATGCCACTATGGCGTTAGGTGTAGTTTCCACACGGGATAGGGATCCATCCATTTTACCATTCATAACACAGTTAAAATATCCTGCCATTATAATCTCCACTGTCCCCAACATTGCACCCAAGATCATACCATCATCAGCGTTTGGGGCATATACATCCAATAAACATAAAGTGTGTGCATCAAGCAAATCCTCAACAATCACATAACGGCCCTCATTGTCTAAACATGTTCTAGTAGGTTTAAAAGGGTCTCCGGTTGCCACTCATATTAATGTACCTCGCACGCATACAGAATAAGAAGTAGCATACAGTTGTCCTCACCATCGTCTCTTAACACATTTAATACAATCCTCCCAGAGGTGAGTCTCCTGAAGAAATGCGATCTATATCTCATATCTCCTCAGATAAGCATACATTTGATTACATGTAAGATAATTATTCAGGCCGCGGACATTCCAGGCCACAAATTTATTCCCAGTCCCTTCGCCTTTCATGTAAACGTTCATATTTCTCACTGTAGTACTGCATGTGGTCCCCTAACATGGAAGTTTCCCCCCCCTTTCAACAGCAGCCAACATTTAAATTCTAAAAAAGGACAAAGCATGCTTATTATAAGTCATGTAATACCCCATCCCAACCCACCCATAGGCAGTAGCCGCCCATCATTCCCAGCTCAACTGCAAGCAAGAGGACAGTAAACCCCACCCCAGAAACCCACACAAATCTTGGCATCTCAATTGATACTCTCAACAACTCAACAATAATACTCAGGTGCTCATTTCGACTTTGGCGGAAACTTAACCGCCACGCCGGCAGCGGTCTTTTGACCGCCAAATAACGAGTATGGCGTTTTGGCCTGTGCCAAACAGCCATTTCCCTGTTGCTACCGCAAGGGCAGGTGGACCTGACTGGCCGGAGAAGAGCATCTCCGACACGGCAGGCCACCCAATACCACTGGCGTTATTCCGATTCCCCGTTCCGCAAGGGATTCTGTGGCAGGAGCACCGTGTAGGAGGCTGGACTGGCTTGTAGTGAGTACCAAGGGGTACTTGCACCTTGCACCAGGCCCAGTTATCCCTTATTAGTGTATAGGGTGTCTAGCAGCTTAGGCTGATAGATAATGGTAGCTTAGCAGAGCAGCTTAGGCTGAACTAGGAGACGTGTGAAGCTACTACAGTACCACTTAGTGTCATATGCACAATATCATAAGAAAACACAATACACAGTTATACTAAAAATAAAGGTACTTTATTTTTATGACAATATGCCAAAGTATCTTAGAGTGTACCCTCAGTGAGAGGATAGGAAATATACACAAGATATATATACACAATAGCAAAAATATGCAGTATAGTCTTAGAAAACAGTGCAAACAATGTATAGTTACAATAGGATGCAATGGGGAAACATAGGGATAGGGGCAACACAAACCATATACTCCAAAAGTGGAATGCGAACCACGAATGGACCCCAAACCTATGTGACCTTGTAGAGGGTCGCTGGGACTATTAGAAAATAGTGAGAGTTAGAAAAATAACCCTCCCCAAGACCCTGAAAAGTGAGTGCAAAGTGCACTAAAGTTCCCCTAAGGACAAAGTAGTCGTGTTAGAGGAATAATGCAGGAAAGACACAAACCAGCAATGCAACAACTGTGGATTTCCAATCTGGGGTACCTGTGGAACAAGGGGACCAAGTCCAAAAGTCACAAGCAAGTCGGAGATGGGCAGATGCCCAGGAAATGCCAGCTGCGGGTGCAAAGAAGCTTCGACTGGACAGAAGAAGCTGAGGTTTCTGAAGGAACGAAAAAGGCTAGAGACTTTCCCTTTGGTAGACGGATCCCTCTCGCCTTGGAGAGTCGTGCAGAAGTGTTTTCCCGCCGGAAGGACGCCAACAAGCCTTGCTACACACAAATCGTGCGTTTGGCGTTTTTGGACGCTGCTGGGGCCCAGGAGGGACCAGGAGGTCGCAAATTGGACCTGCAGAGAGAGGGGACGTCGAGCAAGACAAAGAGCCCTCACTAAAGCAGGTAGCACCCGGAGAAGTGCCAGAAACAGGCACTACGAGGATGCGTGAAACGGTGCTCGCCGAAGTTGCACAAAGGAGTCCCACGTCGCCGGAGACCAACTTAGAAAGTCGTGCAATGCAGGTTAGAGTGCCGTGGACCCAGGCTTGGCTGTGCACGAAGGATTTCCGCCGGAAGTGCACAGGGGCCGGAGTAGCTTGCAAAGTCGCGGTTCCCAGCAATGCAGCCCAGCGAGGTGAGGCAAGGACTTACCTCCACCAAACTTGGGCTGAAGAGTCACTGGACTGTGGGGGTCACTTGGACAGCGTCGCTGGATTCGAGGGACCTCGCTCGTCGTGCTGAGAGGAGACCCAAGGGACCGGTAATGCAGCTTTTTGGTGCCTGCGGTTGCAGGGGGAAGATTCCGTCGACCCACGGGAGATTTCTTCGGAGCTTCTGGTGCAGCGAGGAGGCAGGCTACCCCCACAGCATGCACAAGCAGGAAAACAGTCGAGAAGGCGGCAGGATCAGCGTTACAGAGTTGCAGTAGTCGTCTTTGCTACTATGTTGCAGGTTTGCAGGCTTCCAGCGCGGTCAGCGGTCGTTTCCTTATCAGAAGGTGAAGAGAGAGATGCAGAGGAACTCGGCTGAGCTCATGCATTCGTTATCTGAAGTTTCCCCAGAGACAGAGACCCTAAATAGCCAGAAAAGAGGGTTTGGCTACCTAGGAGAGAGGAAAGGCTACTAACACCTGAAGAAGCCTATCAGCAGGAGTCTCTGACGTCACCTGGTGGCACTGGCCACTCAGAGCAGTCCAGTGTGCCAGCAGCACCTCTGTTTCCAAGAGGTCTGGAGCACACTGGAGGAGCTCTGGACACCTCCCAGGGGAGGTGCAGGTCAGGGGAGTGGTCACTCCCCTTTCCTTTGTCCAGTTTCGTGCCAGAGCAGGGGCTAAGGGGTCCCTGAACCGGTGTAGACTGGCTTATGCAGAATTGGGCACATCTGTGCCCAACAAAGCATTTCCAGAGGCTGGGGGAGGCTACTCCTCCCCTGCCTTCACACCATTTTCCAAAGGGAGAGGGTGTCACACCCTCTCTCAGAGGAAGTTCTTTGTTCTGCCATCCTGAGCCAGGCCTGGCTGGACCCCAGGAGGGCAGCTGCCTGTCTGAGGGGTTGGCAGCAGCAGCAGCTGCAGTGAAACCCCAGGAAGGGCAGTCTGGCAGTACCAGGGTCTGTGCTACAGACCACTGGGATCATGGAATTGTACCAACAATGCCAGGATGGCATAGAGGGGGCAATTCCATGATCATAGACATGTTACATGGCCATATTCGGAGTTACCATGGTGAAGCTACATATAGGTAGAGACCTATATGTAGTGCACGCGTGTAATGGTGTCCCCGCACTCACAAAGTTCAGTGAATTGGCTCTGAACAATGTGGGGGCACCTTGGCTAGTGCCAGGGTGCCCTCACACTAAGTAACTTTGCACCTAACCTTTACCAGGTAAAGGTTAGACATATAGGTGACTTATAAGTTACTTAAGTGCAGTGTAAAATGGCTGTGAAATAACGTGGACGTTATTTCACTCAGGCTGCAGTGGCAGGCCTGTGTAAGAATTGTCAGAGCTCCCTATGGGTGGCAAAAGAAATGCTGCAGCCCATAGGGTTCTCCTGGAACCCCAATACCCTGGGTACCTCAGTACCATATACTAGGGAATTATAAGGGTGTTCCAGTAAGCCAATGTAAATTGGTAAAAATGGTCACTAGCCTGTCAGTGACAATTTGGAAGTAATGAGAGAGCATAACCACTGAGGTTCTGGTTAGCAGAGCCTCAGTGAGACAGTTAGGCACCACACAGGGAACATATACATGCACACCTATGAGCACTGGGGCCCTGTGTGACAGGGTCCCAGTGACACATACATATAGGCCACAAACCTATGAGCACTGGGGTCCTGACCAGAAGGATCCCAGTGACACATAACAACCATACTGAAAACATAGTGTTTTCACTATGAGCACTGAGGCCTGGCTATCAGGATCCCAGTGAGACAGTGAAAACAGTGACAAACATCCTGACATACACTCACAAACAGGCCAAAAGTGGGGGTAACAAGGCTAGAAAGAGGCTACCTTCTCACACAACCCCCCCCCCCCCAAACGAAGGACAATAAGGCTAACCTTGGCCAGTTGAGACTTTATTGTCTAAGTGGTGATAAGTAGAGAGTAGCTCTGCAATAGACTGGTCACTCCCTTTATCATCCACTATATGGTTACTTCCCTGTGGGGATGTAAACCACCCTGTTTGAAGTTTTTTAGCTAACCAACAATGTGAAGATGTATTTTCAGAGTTTCTATCAGTAAGTTTTAGTTTAGAGCAGTGGGAATTGTCCACTGAACCTATTTGTAATGATGGAAATGCCAGACAGGGATGCTGTCTCAGTAAAGCCATAGCTGGACAAAAACTTTGTCCATTTGGCTGGAAGAGAGAACAGGGATGCTGTTTCTCTTGAGTTGGAGCAGGGCAGGGATGCTGTCCTATGAGCTCCACACTAGGGCAGGGATGCTGTCCTAAGTGTTGTGAGGCAGTACAGGGTTTCTGCACTAAAGTTTCTCTGGGAGGGTTGGAGGGATGCTCCATGTTAACTAAAATGGTGCTCTTTTTGTCACCAATGTTAGTTATCCCACAGAGAGGTACTTCTACCTCAGGGAGTCCAGCTATGCCAGCTGATGATTCCCTTGGAACAGGTGCCACCCCAGGAGAGGTTTCTCCCACCACAGGAATAGTATCCTGAATGGTAGGGTGGTTAGGGGATACTGTGATACCCTTTTTACCTGTTGATGGAGAGGGATCCTGAGTTTTCAGGCCTTCTCTCCTTTGCTTTTTCATTTCACTTGAAATGAGAGGGAACAATTCCTCAGGGATGCCCAGCATGGCTGCATGGGCATAAAACTCTACATCAGCCCAACCTGAGGCCTCTAGGTCATTACCTAAGAGACAGTCTACAGGTAAGCTAGGTGATACCACCACCTGCTTAGGGCCAGTAACTCCACCCCAACTAAACTGAATTATAGCTAAGGGAAGAAACTTAGTGGAGTTATGGACATCAATAATCTTATACTGTTGTCCAATGATGTGTTGTTCAGGGGGCACTAGGTTTTCAGTCACCAAAGTGAAACTGGCACCTGTGTCCCTGTAGGCCAAGGCCTCAACACCATTTATTGAAACTGTCTGCCTGTACTTATCCATTGTAAGGGGACAAGCAGCCAGTGTGGCAAGGCCAATGCCACTAGGTGTGACAGAAACTGTCTTGGGACTGATTACATCAGTTTCCACTATGGACCCATAAGTGAACCCAACTACACCCTTTGCTTGACTGTTGCCAGCAGTCCCACCACTAGTACCACTACTGCTAGGGGCACTAGAGCTTGATGTATTAGTGGTGGTAGGCTCAGGGGGTTTACCTGGACAGGACTTATCCCCTGGCCTATGGCCTCTGTTTTTACACACAAAGCACCAAGGCTTTTTAATGTGTGCAGGTTGGGAAGAAGAGGAAGAATTTGTTTTATCCCCACCCTCTGAAGAGTGTTTAAGATTTGAAGTGGGATCTTTGGTTTTACCCTTATCCCCATGCTTATCTTGAGATTTTTCACCATCTTTCTTCTTATTGCCATCTTTGTCACCCCCTGTATGAACTTTTCTGTTCACCCTTGTTCTGACCCATTTGTCTGCCTTCTTTCCCAATTCTTGGGGAGAGGTCAGATCAGAGTCTACCAGGTACTGGTGCAACAAATCAGACACACAATTATTAAGTATATGCTCTCTCAGGATTGTGTTATACAGGCTTTCATAATCAGTAACTTTACTGCCATGTAACCACCCCTCCAAGGCCTTCACTGCCTGGTCAATGAAATCAACCCAGTCTTGTGAAGACTCCTTTTTGGTCTCTCTGAACTTTATCCTGTACTGTTCAGTGGTTAAGCCATAACCATCCAGGAGTGCATTCTTAAGAACTGTAAAATTATTGGCATCACTTTCTTCTACAGTAAGGAGTCTATCCCTACCCTTTCCACTAAATGATAGCCATAGGATAGCAGCCCACTGCTTTTAAGGGACATCCTGTACAGCACAGGCCCTCTCAAGTGCAGCAAACCACTTGTTAATGTCATCCCCCTCCTTATAAGGGGGAACTATCTTGTGCAGATTCCTGGAATCATGCTCTTTTGCAGGATGACTATGGGGAATACTGCTGCTGCCACCATGGGTATCTAAACCCAACTTCTGTCTTTCCTTCTCTAATTCTAAAGACTGTCTATCCAAATCCAGCTGTTGCTTCTTGAGCTTCAATCTGGTTTGTTCCACTCTCAATCTATTGAGCTCCCTTTCTAACAATCTGTCATCAGGGTGGGTGGGAGGGACATTTCTAGATACAGAGGTATGATGGGAATGAACAGAAGGAGACCTGTCCCTTACAGAGGGCACCCTAACAGCTTGGCTACCAGTATAATGTGAGAGCACACCATCAGTATGGTGTGATTCAACCTCTGTACCAACTATGCTAGACTGTCTAGTAATGGGCAGGCTGAGAAGTTTCTTTCCTGAACCTTTTCCTGGGGGAGTCCCTGGATCAGATTGAGAACCATTAGCTACTTTTTCACCAGATTGGGCACTTATGGCCTTATCTTGTACTCTAAGCATATTAATTAACAGTTCTAAGGAAGGATTCTTCCCTACACTCAAACCTCTCTCTATGCAGAGACTCCTTGCTCCTTTCCAGCTAAGGTGATCATATGCAAGTTTGGACAGTTCAACATTTTTTCCTGTGCCAGACATTTTTTAGAGAGAGTTAAAGTGATAGAAAAAGAGAAAAAAGTTTTCAGAACTTTTTGGAAAGACAGAAAAAAAACGTTTTAAACTTTTAAGAACTTTTTGAAAGTTTTAGAAGTACTTTTCAGCACTTAGAAAAGAGTGAAAAGAGGAAATGCCAAACTTTTTGGCTATGTGTATATACACTGACCTTGTTTTGTATATTTTTCTCTTATGAAAAGTACAATGACAAGAGTGGTAAGTAGTCTCAAGCACTTATCCCACCACTGCACAACCAATGTAGGAGGCTGGACTGGCTTGTAGTGAGTACCAAGGGGTACTTGCACCTTGCACCAGGCCCAGTTATCCCTTATTAGTGTATAGGGTGTCTAGCAGCTTAGGCTGATAGATAATGGTAGCTTAGCAGAGCATCTTAGGCTGAACTAGGAGACGTGTGAAGCTACTACAGTACCACTTAGTGTCATATGCACAATATCATAAGAAAACACAATACACAGTTATACTAAAAATAAAGGTACTTTATTTTTATGACAATATGCCAAAGTATCTTAGAGTGTACCCTCAGTGAGAGGATAGGAAATATACACAAGATATATATACACAATAGCAAAAATATGCAGTATAGTCTTAGAAAACAGTGCAAACAATGTATAGTTACAATAGGATGCAATGGGGAAACATAGGGATAGGGGCCACACAAACCATATACTCCAAAAGTGGAATGCGAACAACGAATGGACCCCAAACCTATGTGACCTTGTAGAGGGTCGCTGGGACTATTAGAAAATAGTGAGAGTTAGAAAAATAACCCTCCCCAAGACCCTGAAAAGTGAGTGCAAAGTGCACTAAAGTTCCCCTAAGGACAAAGTAGTCGTGTTAGAGGAATAATGCAGGAAAGACACAAACCAGCAATGCAACAACTGTGGATTTCCAATCTGGGGTACCTGTGGAACAAGGGAACCAAGTCCAAAAGTCACAAGCAAGTCGGAGATGGGCAGATGCCCAGGAAATGCCAGCTGCGGGTGCAAAGAAGCTTCGACTGGACAGAAGAAGCTGAGGTTTCTGAAGGAACGAAAAGGGCTAGAGACTTCCCCTTTGGTGGACGGATCCCGCTCGCCTTGGAAAGTCGTGCAGAAGTGTTTTGCCGCCGGAAGGGCGCCAACAAGCCTTGCTACACGCAAATCGTGCGTTTGGCGTTTTTGGACGCTGCTGGGGCCCAGGAGGGACCAGGAGGTCGCAAATTGGACCTGCAGAGAGAGGGGACGTCGAGCAAGACAAAGAGCCCTCACTAAAGCAGGTAGCTCCCGGAGAAGTGCCAAAAACAGGCACTACGAGGATGCGTGAAATGGTGCTTGCCGAAGTTGCACAAAGGAGTCCCACGTCGCCGGAGACCAACTTAGAAAGTCGTGCAATGCAGGTTAGAGTGCCGTGGATCCAGGCTTGGCTGTGCACGAAGGATTTCCGCCGGAAGTGCACAGGGGCCGGAGTAGCTTGCAAAGTCGCGGTTCCCAGCAATGCAGCCCAGCGAGGTGAGGCAAGGACTTACCTCCACCAAACTTGGGCTGAAGAGTCACTGGACTGTGGGGGTCACTTGGACAGCGTCGCTGGATTCGAGGGACCTCGCTCGTCGTGCTGAGAGGAGACCCAAGGGACCGGTAATGCAGCTTTTTGGTGCCTGCGGTTGCAGGGGGAAGATTCCGTCGACCCACGGGAGATTTCTTCGGAGCTTCTGGTGCAGAGAGGAGGCAGGCTACCCCCACAGCATGCACAAGCAGGAAAACAGTCGAGAAGGCGGCAGGATCAGCGTTACAGAGTTGCAGTAGTCGTCTTTGCTACTATGTTGCAGGTTTGCAGGCTTCCAGCGCGGTCAGCGGTCGTTTCCTTATCAGAAGGTGAAGAGAGAGATGCAGAGGAACTTGGCTGAGCTCATGCATTCGTTATCTGAAGTTTCCCCAGAGACAGAGACCCTAAATAGCCAGAAAAGAGGGTTTGGCTACCTAGGAGAGAGGAAAGGCTACTAACACCTGAAGGAGCCTATCAGCAGGAGTCTCTGACGTCACCTGGTGGCACTGGCCACTCAGAGCAGTCCAGTGTGCCAGCAGCACCTCTGTTTCCAAGATGGCAGAGGTCTGGAGCACACTGGAGGAGCTCTGGACACCTCCCAGGGGAGGTGCAGGTCAGGGGAGTGGTCACTCCCCTTTCCTTTGTCCAGTTTCGTGCCAGAGCAGGGGCTAAGGGGTCCCTGAACCGGTGTAGACTGGCTTATGCAGAATTGGGCACATCTGTGCCCAACAAAGCATTTCCAGAGGCTGGGGGAGGCTACTCCTCCCCTGCCTTCACACCATTTTCCAAAGGGAGAGGGTGTCACACCCTCTCTCAGAGGAAGTTCTTTGTTCTGCCATCCTGGGCCAGGCCTGGCTGGACCCCAGGAGGGCAGCTGCCTGTCTGAGGGGTTGGCAGCAGCAGCAGCTGCAGTGAAACCCCAGGAAGGGCAGTCTGGCAGTACCAGGGTCTGTGCTACAGACCACTGGGATCATGGAATTGTACCAACAATGCCAGGATGGCATAGAGGGGGCAATTCCATGATCATAGACATGTTACATGGCCATATTCGGAGTTACCATGGTGAAGCTACATATAGGTAGAGACCTATATGTAGTGCACGCGTGTAATGGTGTCCCCGCACTCACAAAGTTCAGTGAATTGGCTCTGAACAATGTGGGGGCACCTTGGCTAGTGCCAGGGTGCCCTCACACTAAGTAACTTTGCACCTAACCTTTACCAGGTAAAGGTTAGACATATAGGTGACTTATAAGTTACTTAAGTGCAGTGTAAAATGGCTGTGAAATAACGTGGACGTTATTTCACTCAGGCTGCAGTGGCAGGCCTGTGTAAGAATTGTCAGAGCTCCCTATGGGTGGCAAAAGAAATGCTGCAGCCCATAGGGTTCTCCTGGAACCCCAATACCCTGGGTACCTCAGTACCATATACTAGGGAATTATAAGGGTGTTCCAGTAAGCCAATGTAAATTGGTAAAAATGGTCACTAGCCTGTCAGTGACAATTTGGAAGTAATGAGAGAGCATAACCACTGAGGTTCTGGTTAGCAGAGCCTCAGTGAGACAGTTAGGCACCACACAGGGAACATATACATGCACACCTATGAGCACTGGGGCCCTGTGTGACAGGGTCCCAGTGACACATACATGTAGGCCACAAACCTATGAGCACTGGGGTCCTGACCAGAAGGATCCCAGTGACACATAACAACCATACTGAAAACATAGTGTTTTCACTATGAGCACTGAGGCCTGGCTATCAGGATCCCAGTGAGACAGTGAAAACAGTGACAAACATCCTGACATACACTCACAAACAGGCCAAAAGTGGGGGTAACAAGGCTAGAAAGAGGCTACCTTCTCACACAACCCCCCCCCCCAAACGAAGGACAATAAAGCTAACCTTGGCCAGTTGAGACTTTATTGTCTAAGTGGTGATAAGTAGAGAGTAGCTCTGCAATAGACTGGTCACTCCCTTTATCATCCACTATATGGTTACTTCCCTGTGGGGATGTAAACCACCCTGTTTGAAGTTTTTTAGCTAACCAACAATGTGAAGATGTATTTTCAGAGTTTCTATCAGTAAGTTTTAGTTTAGAGCAGTGGGAATTATCCACTGAACCTATTTGTAATGATGGAAATGCCAGACAGGGATGCTGTCTCAGTAAAGCCATAGCTGGACAAAAACTTTGTCCATTTGGCTGGAAGAGAGAACAGGGATGCTGTTTCTCTTGAGTTGGAGCAGGGCAGGGATGCTGTCCTATGAGCTCCACACTAGGGCAGGGATGCTGTCCTAAGTGTTGTGAGGCAGTACAGGGTTTCTGCACTAAAGTTTCTCTGGGAGGGTTGGAGGGATGCTCCATGTTAACTAAAATGGTGCTCTTTTTGTCACCAATGTTAGTTATCCCACAGAGAGGTACTTCTACCTCAGGGAGTCCAGCTATGCCAGCTGATGATTCCCTTGGAACAGGTGCCACCCCAGGAGAGGTTTCTCCCACCACAGGAATAGTATCCTGAATGGTAGGGTGGTTAGGGGATACTGTGATACCCTTTTTACCTGTTGATGGAGAGGGATCCTGAGTTTTCAGGCCTTCTCTCCTTTGCTTTTTCATTTCACTTGAAATGAGAGGGAACAATTCCTCAGGGATGCCCAGCATGGCTGCATGGGCATAAAACTCTACATCAGCCCAACCTGAGGCCTCTAGGTCATTACCTAAGAGACAGTCTACAGGTAAGCTAGGTGATACCACCACCTGCTTAGGGCCAGTAACTCCACCCCAACTAAACTGAATTATAGCTAAGGGAAGAAACTTAGTGGAGTTATGGACATCAATAATCTTATACTGTTGTCCAATGATGTGTTGTTCAGGGGGCACTAGGTTTTCAGTCACCAAAGTGAAACTGGCACCTGTGTCCCTGTAGGCCAAGGCCTCAACACCATTTATTGAAACTGTCTGCCTGTACTTATCCATTGTAAGGGGACAAGCAGCCAGTGTGGCAAGGCCAATGCCACTAGGTGTGACAGAAACTGTCTTGGGACTGATTACATCAGTTTCCACTATGGACCCATAAGTGAACCCAACTACACCCTTTGCTTGACTGTTGCCAGCAGTCCCACCACTAGTACCACTACTGCTAGGGGCACTAGAGCTTGATGTATTAGTGGTGGTAGGCTCAGGGGGTTTACCTGGACAGGACTTATCCCCTGGCCTATGGCCTCTGTTTTTACACACAAAGCACCAAGGCTTTTTAATGTGTGCAGGTTGGGAAGAAGAGGAAGAATTTGTTTTATCCCCACCCTCTGAAGAGTGTTTAAGATTTGAAGTGGGATCTTTGGTTTTACCCTTATCCCCATGCTTATCTTGAGATTTTTCACCATCTTTCTTCTTATTGCCATCTTTGTCACCCCCTGTATGAACTTTTCTGTTCACCCTTGTTCTGACCCATTTGTCTGCCTTCTTTCCCAATTCTTGGGGAGAGGTCAGATCAGAGTCTACCAGGTACTGGTGCAACAAATCAGACACACAATTATTAAGTATATGCTCTCTCAGGATTGTGTTATACAGGCTTTCATAATCAGTAACTTTACTGCCATGTAACCACCCCTCCAAGGCCTTCACTGCCTGGTCAATGAAATCAACCCAGTCTTGTGAAGACTCCTTTTTGGTCTCTCTGAACTTTATCCTGTACTGTTCAGTGGTTAAGCCATAACCATCCAGGAGTGCATTCTTAAGAACTGTAAAATTATTGGCATCACTTTCTTCTACAGTAAGGAGTCTATCCCTACCCTTTCCACTAAATGATAGCCATAGGATAGCAGCCCACTGCTTTTGAGGGACATCCTGTACAGCACAGGCCCTCTCAAGTGCAGCAAACCACTTGTTAATGTCATCCCCCTCCTTATAAGGGGGAACTATCTTGTGCAGATTCCTGGAATCATGCTCTTTTGCAGGATGACTATGGGGAATACTGCTGCTGCCACCATGGGTATCTAAACCCAACTTCTGTCTTTCCTTCTCTAATTCTAAAGACTGTCTATCCAAATCCAGCTGTTGCTTCTTGAGCTTCAATCTGGTTTGTTCCACTCTCAATCTATTGAGCTCCCTTTCTAACAATCTGTCATCAGGGTGGGTGGGAGGGACATTTCTAGATACAGAGGTATGATGGGAATGAACAGAAGGAGACCTGTCCCTTATAGAGGGCACCCTAACAGCTTGGCTACCAGTATAATGTGAGAGCACACCATCAGTATGGTGTGATTCAACCTCTGTACCAACTATGCTAGACTGTCTAGTAATGGGCAGGCTGAGAAGTTTATTTCCTGAACCTTTTCCTGGGGGAGTCCCTGGATCAGATTGAGAACCATTAGCTACTTTTTCACCAGATTGGGCACTTATGGCCTTATCTTGTACTCTAAGCATATTAATTAACAGTTCTAAGGAAGGATTCTTCCCTACACTCAAACCTCTCTCTATGCAGAGACTCCTTGCTCCTTTCCAGCTAAGGTGATCATATGCAAGTTTGGACAGTTCAACATTTTTTCCTGTGCCAGACATTTTTTAGAGAGAGTTAAAGTGATAGAAAAAGAGAAAAAAGTTTTCAGAACTTTTTGGAAAGACAGAAAAAAAACGTTTTAAACTTTTAAGAACTTTTTGAAAGTTTTAGAAGTACTTTTCAGCACTTAGAAAAGAGTGAAAAGAGGAAATGCCAAACTTTTTGGCTATGTGTATATACACTGACCTTGTTTTGTATATTTTTCTCTTATGAAAAGTACAATGACAAGAGTGGTAAGTAGTCTCAAGCACTTATCCCACCACTGCACAACCAATGTAGGAGGCTGGACTGGCTTGTAGTGAGTACCAAGGGGTACTTGCACCTTGCACCAGGCCCAGTTATCCCTTATTAGTGTATAGGGTGTCTAGCAGCTTAGGCTGATAGATAATGGTAGCTTAGCAGAGCAGCTTAGGCTGAACTAGGAGACGTGTGAAGCTACTACAGTACCACTTAGTGTCATATGCACAATATCATAAGAAAACACAATACACAGTTATACTAAAAATAAAGGTACTTTATTTTTATGACAATATGCCAAAGTATCTTAGAGTGTACCCTCAGTGAGAGGATAGGAAATATACACAAGATATATATACACAATAGCAAAAATATGCAGTATAGTCTTAGAAAACAGTGCAAACAATGTATAGTTACAATAGGATGCAATGGGGAAACATAGGGATAGGGGCCACACAAACCATATACTCCAAAAGTGGAATGCGAACAACGAATGGACCCCAAACCTATGTGACCTTGTAGAGGGTCGCTGGGACTATTAGAAAATAGTGAGAGTTAGAAAAATAACCCTCCCCAAGACCCTGAAAAGTGAGTGCAAAGTGCACTAAAGTTCCCCTAAGGACAAAGTAGTCGTGTTAGAGGAATAATGCAGGAAAGACACAAACCAGCAATGCAACAACTGTGGATTTCCAATCTGGGGTACCTGTGGAACAAGGGGACCAAGTCCAAAAGTCACAAGCAAGTCGGAGATGGGCAGATGCCCAGGAAATGCCAGCTGCGGGTGCAAAGAAGCTTCGACTGGACAGAAGAAGCTGAGGTTTCTGAAGGAACGAAAAGGGCTAGAGACTTCCCCTTTGGTGGACGGATCCCTCGCGCCTTGAAAAGTCGTGCAGAAGTGTTTTCCCGCCGGGAGGATGCCAACAAGCCTTGCTATACGCAAATCGTGCGTTTGGCGTTTTTGGACGCTGCTGGGGCCCAGGAGGGACCAGGAGGTCGCAAATTGGACCTGCAGAGAGAGGGGACGTCGCGCAAGACAAAGAGCCCTCACTGAAGCAGGTAGCTCCCGGAGAAGTGCCAGAAACAGGCACTACGAGGATGCATGAAACGGTGCTCGCCGAAGTTGCACAAAGGAGTGCCACGTCGCCGGAGACCAACTTAGAAAGTCGTGCAATGCAGGTTAGAGTGCCGTGGACCCAGGCTTGGCTGTGCACGAAGGATTTCCGCCGGAAGTGCACAGGGGCCGGAGTAGCTTGCAAAGTCGCGGTTCCCAGCAATGCAGCCCAGCGAGGTGAGGCAAGGACTTACCTCCACCAAACTTGGGCTGAAGAGTCACTGGACTGTGTGGGTCACTTGGACAGCATCGCTGGATTCGAGGGACCTCGCTCGTCGTGCTGAGAGGAGACCCAAGGGACCGGTAATGCAGCTTTTTGGTGCCTGCGGTTGCAGGGGGAAGATTCCGTCGACCCACGGGAGATTTCTTCGGAGCTTCTGGTGCAGAGAGGAGGCAGGCTACCCCCACAGCATGCACAAGCAGGAAAACAGTCGAGAAGGCGGCAGGATCAGCGTTACAGAGTTGCAGTAGTCGTCTTTGCTACTATGTTGCAGGTTTGCAGGCTTTCAGCGCGGTCAGCGGTCGTTTCCTTATCAGAAGGTGAAGAGAGAGATGCAGAGGAACTCGGCTGAGCTCATGCATTCGTTATCTGAAGTTTCCCCAGAGACAGAGACCCTAAATAGCCAGAAAAGAGGGTTTGGCTACCTAGGAGAGAGGAAAGGCTACTAACACCTGAAGGAGCCTATCAGCAGGAGTCTCTGACGTCACCTGGTGGCACTGGCCACTCAGAGCAGTCCAGTGTGCCAGCAGCACCTCTGTTTCCAAGATGGCAGAGGTCTGGAGCACACTGGAGGAGCTCTGGACACCTCCCAGGGGAGGTGCAGGTCAGGGGAGTGGTCACTCCCCTTTCCTTTGTCCAGTTTCGTGCCAGAGCAGGGGCTAAGGGGTCCCTGAACCGGTGTAGACTGGCTTATGCAGAATTGGGCACATCTGTGCCCAACAAAGCATTTCCAGAGGCTGGGGGAGGCTACTCCTCCCCTGCCTTCACACCATTTTCCAAAGGGAGAGGGTGTCACACCCACTCTCAGAGGAAGTTCTTTGTTCTGCCATCCTGGCCAGGCCTGGCTGGACCCCAGGAGGGCAGCTGCCTGTCTGAGGGGTTGGCAGCAGCAGCAGCTGCAGTGAAACCCCAGGAAGGGCAGTCTGGCAGTACCAGGGTCTGTGCTACAGACCACTGGGATCATGGAATTGTACCAACAATGCCAGGATGGCATAGAGGGGGCAATTCCATGATCATAGACATGTTACATGGCCATATTCGGAGTTACCATGGTGAAGCTACATATAGGTAGAGACCTATATGTAGTGCACGCGTGTAATGGTGTCCCCGCACTCACAAAGTTCAGTGAATTGGCTCTGAACAATGTGGGGGCACCTTGGCTAGTGCCAGGGTGCCCTCACACTAAGTAACTTTGCACCTAACCTTTACCAGGTAAAGGTTAGACATATAGGTGACTTATAAGTTACTTAAGTGCAGTGTAAAATGGCTGTGAAATAACGTGGACGTTATTTCACTCAGGCTGCAGTGGCAGGCCTGTGTAAGAATTGTCAGAGCTCCCTATGGGTGGCAAAAGAAATGCTGCAGCCCATAGGGATCTCCTGGAACCCCAATACCCTGGGTACCTCAGTACCATATACTAGGGAATTATAAGGGTGTTCCAGTAAGCCAATGTAAATTGGTAAAAATGGTCACTAGCCTGTCAGTGACAATTTGGAAGTAATGAGAGAGCATAACCACTGAGGTTCTGGTTAGCAGAGCCTCAGTGAGACAGTTAGGCACCACACAGGGAACATATACATGCACACCTATGAGCACTGGGGCCCTGTGTGACAGGGTCCCAGTGACACATACATATAGGCCACAAACCTATGAGCACTGGGGTCCTGACCAGCAGGATCCCAGTGACACATAACAACCATACTGAAAACATAGTGTTTTCACTATGAGCACTGAGGCCTGGCTATCAGGATCCCAGTGAGACAGTGAAAACAGTGACAAACATCCTGACATACACTCACAAACAGGCCAAAAGTGGGGGTAACAAGGCTAGAAAGAGGCTACCTTCTCACACACCGCCACAAAATCCCTGGCAGAAAGGCTACCGGCAACAGGAATTTGCATTCCTGTTGCTGGTAGATGACTCCCCCCACTCCCGGTGGTGTAGTAGAGATGCCCCCCCAGTAGGGACCCCTCCGCCCCAATGATCCCCATACTGAGCCCCTACCCACAAGTACACACACGCACACCCTGACACACACACACACTCACACCACCCTTACTCACACGTGCACACACACGTCACCAAAATTACACACAGACACACACGCACACACAAACACTCCCCTCCCACCCCCCACGCATTACATGCATACACACACTCACACACACCTATTCACCCCCAACCCCCACTCCCTTGCGAAGGACACTTACCCCTGCAGGCGAGGTGCTCCTCCCTGAGGAGACGGGACCCAGCTCTCCCACCGCCAGCCCCGCACTGCCATCAGGCCACCACAGGGCCGTATTACAGGTCGTAATACAGCTGGCGGAGTCCTTTTGGCAGGGCCAGCTTTGGGCCCGCCTCTGCACCACCGACTACGAGCACAAATACTGGAGGATTTCTGCCCAAACTGAGGCGGAAGTCTTTCAGTACTTGGAATAAGGCGGTCAGAGGACTGCCAGCACTCGCAGTCCCCCGACGTCCACAACTTCAGCGGTCTCACCAGAAGAGTACCGAAGTCGGAATGAGTACCTCAATGTAGAACCTGACCAGTTTGCCTAATCGATAGCCCGGTGCAAGCCACCAAGGGGATCTCAGCATCAGGCATAGGTGAGGCAACTGGACTATCCCGATCAATTGAATTAACTCAACCAGTGGTTCATCTCTTGGAACATGCTCCCAAAAAAACACCATGGTACATAGGGGGTCATTCCAACCCTGGCGGTCGGTGTTAAAGCGGCGACCAACCCGCCAACAGGCAGGCGGTCCAAAAAATGGAATTCTGACCCTGGCGGGTACCGCCAACACAGACCGCCACTTTAACACTCCGACCGCCACGGCGGGACAAACAAACAGCGCGGCGGTCACCTCCAACAGGCAGGCGGCAGACAATGTACCGCCCACCCTATCACAACTCACCAATCCGCCACCTTTTCCGGCGTGGGAGCCCCGCCGATAAAAACACGGCAGAAACAGACTACGAACGGGAAAACGCTCACCTCTACACACTCCACGAGGAATCTGGACAGCATGGAACCCGAATTAAACATCCTACCAGCTATTGTCTACCTGCTCCTCTACCAGGAGCACGAACGCCGGCGCAGAAGACTACGGTGAGTACTGCACCTACGATACAGGGGAGGGGGGAGGAGAAAAGGTTACGGGCACACACATACACGACCCACCCACCCCCCAACCCCCCACCCAACTATCTACACACCAATGCAGAGCAACAAGTCAGAGTGACACCCCCCAAACCCCACGGAAGAATGCAAAGACAAAACAAAATGATCATTAAAATTAAAGTATATTATAGCATATTTGAAGTTAAGTGAAATATGAAATATATAAATAAAATATATTAGAACATGAACAATAGATACATAGCTCTAAAGTCCGGCCCATATTGGCTATCATCCATTGTTCGTGGGCCAATGGGCCTAAACACATGGGCAAAGCCCACACACGAGACCCGATTCCATTGGAAAGAACACTGCAGGGGCATCAGATAGCAAAACTACAGGCACGTCAGGGGGAAGGGAAGGGGGGCACCTCAGCCAGATGAGTCCACGATGCCAGATCCACGAGTGGCCTCCATGGCCACTGTTCATTCCTGGTGAGTGCAAAGCCACAGTCTCACAAGTCTCTACAGTGGGTGGGTTGCCCACTGTTCCATTCTGGGGAGTGAAAGCCACAGTCTCTCAAGTCTCTACAGTGGGTGGGTTGCCCACTGTTCCATTCTGGGGAGTGCAAAGCCACAGTCTCTCAAGTCTCTACAGTGGGTGGGTTGCCCACTGTTCCATTCTGGGGAGTGCAAAGCCACAGTCCATCAAGTGGATTAGAGACTCCACTGGTTCTGGAGGAGGCATGGTGCCCAGAGTGCTTCGTGAAGCCATGGCCGACACAGATCCGGCCCTGCCAATGGCCCTGCGGTGCTTGAGATGAAGGGCCCAGCGGAGCGGTGCTTGAGAGGAAGGGCCCAGCGGAGCAGTTCAGAGACGGCGGTGCCCAGCGGAGCGGTGCTTGAGAGGAAGGGCCCAGCGGAGCAGTTCAGAGACGGCAGTGCCCAGCGGAGCGGTGCTTGAGAGGAAGGGCCCAGCGAAGCAGTTCAGAGACGGCGGTGCCAGCGGAGCGGTGCTTGAGATGAAGGGCCCAGCGGAGTGGTGCTTGAGAGGAAGGGCCCAGCGGAGCAGTTCAGAGACGGCGGTGCCTAGCGGAGCGGTGCTTGAGAGGAAGGGCCCAGCGGAGCAGTTCAGAGACGGCGGTGCCCAGCGGAGCGGTGCTTGAGATGAAGGGCCCAGCGGAGCGGTGCTTGAGAGGAAGGGCCCAGCGAAGCAGTTCAGAGACGGCGGTGCCCAGCAGAGCGGTGCTTGAGAGGAAGGGCCCAGCGGAGCGGTGCTTGAGATGAAGGGCCCAGCGGAGCGGTGCTTGAGAGGAAGGGCCCAGCGGAGCAGTTCAGAGACGGCGGTGCCCAGCGGAGCGGTGCTTGAGAGGAAGGGCCCAGCGGAGCGGTGCTTGAGAGGAAGGGCCCAGCGAAGCAGTTCAGAGACGGCGGTGCCCAGCGGAGCGGTGCTTGAGAGGAAGGGCCCAGCGGAGCGGTGCTTGAGATGAAGGGCCCAGCGGAGCGGTGCTTGAGAGGAAGGGCCCAGCGGAGCAGTTCAGAGACGGCGGTGCCCAGTGGAGCGGTGCTTGAGAGGAAGGGCCCAGCGGAGCGGTGCTTGAGATCAAGGGCCCAGCGGAGCGGTGCTTGAGAGGAAGGGCCCAGCGGAGCGGTGCTTGAGATGAAGGGCCCAGCGGAGCGGTGCTTGAGAGGAAGGGCCCAGCGGAGCGGTGCTTGAGAGGAAGGGCCCAGCGGAGCGGTGCTTGAGAGGAAGGGCCCAGCGGAGCGGTGCTTGTCACGGCGGGGCCCTGTTCAGCGGTGCTTGTCACGGCGGGGCCCTGTTCAGCGGTGCTTGTCTTGAAGGGCCCAGTTCAGCGGTGCTTGTCTTGAAGGGCCCAGTTCAGCGGTGCTTGTCTTAAAGGGCCCAGTTCAGCAGTGCTTGTCACGGCGGGGCCCTGTTCAGCGGTGCTTGTCACGGCGGGGCCCTGTTCAGCGGTGCTTGTCACGGCGGGGCCCTGTTCAGCGGTGCTTGTCACGGCGGGGCCCTGTTCAGCGGTGCTTGTCACGGCGGGCCCTGTTCAGCGGTGCTTGTCACGGCGGGGCCCTGTTCAGCGGTGCTTGTCACGGCGGGGCCCTGTTCAGCGGTGCTTGTCACGGCGGGGCCCTGTTCAGCGGTGCTTGTCTTGAAGGGCCCTGTTCAGCGGTGCTTGTCACGGCGGTGCCCTGTTCAGCGGTGCTTGTCTTGAAGGGCCCCGTTCAGCGGTGCTTGTCTTGAAGGGCCCAGTTCAGGGGTGCTTGTCACGGCAGGGCCCTGTTCAGCGGTGCTTGACATGTGGTCCCAGGGAACCAGATCGGGCCAATATTTCCCGCTCAGTTGCCATCCGACCTTTCGCTTGCGGGGCCCTCCTGTGCTGGAGTCCTGGGCCCGTGGGTGTCCTCCTTCACACCCGAAATGGGGCTGGTGGGGCCCTCCTGGGCAGCTCGCCTGCTGCCGGACTTGTCCGCCCTGCTGCCCTTGCCCTCCTTCGCCGATTCTGTGGGGCCCTTGCCTCCCTTTGTGGATGTGCCAGGTGACGGGGCCAGGGTAGTGTCTTTGGGGGCTGCCGTCTCAGGCCTCTCGCGCAGGCCCTTCCCTTTTTTAGTTGTTTTCCCAGGGGGTGGGCTGGCTGTCCCCTTGCTGCTGGCCGATGTTGGTGCCCTAGGAGCTGGTGGACTCCAATAGCCCTGGACTATGCTCCTTGTAGGTGCAGGGCTTGTGGTGGCTGAGGTGCTGTTTGGACTCTTACGAGATGGAGGGGGGGGGACAGGTGATGCAAAGAGGTTAATTTTGGAGAGGAAAAGCTTTTTAGGAGCAGTGGGAAGGGTAGGTGCAGTGGGTATGGGAGTGGAGGAAGAGGATGTGGTTGTGGGAGAGTCAAGTGTGCTGTCTTTGGGTGCAGGTGCTTGTGACGGAGGCTGTCGTGAGGTAGATGGCTGTTGGGTGGGTGGCTGCCTGCGTTTGTGTGGTTTGGAAGAGGCGGTGACAGACACAGTGGGAGAGGACACAGGGGACGTGTCTATGGCAGTGGGGGTGGTGACTGCACGTGTGCGGAGTGTTCTGGTGGGTGTGCTGGTGATGGACGTACTGGCTGATGGTGGTGTGAATGCAGGTGTGAGTGGAGACGTCACAGGGAGGGAGGAGGGAGACGAGGAGGAGGGGGACACAGAGGAGGCAGTGGCTGTTGGCATGTCTGCATGTGGATGTTGCTTGTGTGAATGCTTGTGGGATGTGTGGTGCTTATGTCTGGATGAGCTGCCCTTGGGTGTTGATGTGTGTGCAGGCTGGTCTGTAGGTGTGGCTGGGATAGGCAGAGGAACAGGGGAGTGGGACTGGGATGAGGAAATTGGAGGGGGGAGGCAGGAGACAGGGACAATGGCTGCCATCAGAGCTGAGGCCAGAGCGTTGAACGATCGCTGATGGGCAGCCTGACCCGAATGAATGCCCTCCAGGTATGCATTGCTCCGATGCACCTCCCTTTCTACCCCCTGGATGGCATTCAAAAGGGTAGACTGTCCAACAATGAGCGTCTGGAGGAGGTCAATGATCTCCGCACTGAGGGCAGCAGGGGTAACTGGGGCAGGGCCTGAGGTGCCTGGGGCGAAGGAGATGCCCGCCTTCCTGGCCGAGCGGGCACGGGGCGAACGCTGAGGGGCTGTTTGGAGGGCGGAGCTGGTGCGCTGGGTGGCGGCTGTACCTGTTGTAGCGGTGGGCACGGATGTTGCCGCCACCACAAGGGAGCTCCCTTCCGAGGACGTGTCTGTGTCGCTGACGTCTCCACGGGTCCCCGTTGTGGAGCTCCCCTCGCCCTCCGTCTCACTGGTGAACTCGGAGTCGGTTGCATGGCCCTCTGGGGCCATGTGAGATGCAGCTCCCTCGTGCTCCGATGCCACTTCTCCTCCGCCTGATGATGCTAATGCACACATGAACAGGAAGACCACAACAAAAGGGGGGGGGAGAAAGAAAGACATGTTGAGTGCATACATTGGCCACACCGTTGGCGGAGAGGACAGACACAGAAGCCCCCTGCACTACGCCGCGCACTCGGTGTACACTACTCAATTATTGTGACTTGGCCTACAAGCCTATGGACGACAAATGCACACATAGGTGACCCAGGGCCATGGATAGCTGTACTTAGCACCCTACAGAGGTGGGGTGCGGGGGCACAGGGCCATGCCGTACGGAGGGGCCTAGCCTACAGAAATCGCCCTGGCCTAGAGATAGCCACAGCCCTCCTCCCCCACCCAGACACCTCCACTGTGCGCTAATATAGCAGAATTTGCTGGTACTCACCCCCTTGTGTCTGCTGTGATGTCCTCACGCGCCCATCCAAATCGGGGTAGGCCACCGCCAGGATCCGGGACATCGGGGGGTCAATTGCCGTGTGGCACCCCTCCTAGGTTGGGAGGCCAACCCCAGCAGTGCCTCCGCGGTCTTTCTGCTCCCGCGGCAGATGTCCTCCCACCTCTTTCGGCAGTGGGTGCCCTGTCTGTTGTGGACCCCCAGGGCCCGGACGTCCTTGGCAATGGCACGCCAAATGTCGATCTTCTGATGGGCGCTGACCTGTGTGACATGTACAGGGTGGGAAAAGAAATATCATCACTTTTCTGCATGATCGATGTGAGTGGCCCCCCCTCCCCAACCTTGCCATATGGCACATGCTCTCATCTGTCGTGCGATGCATGACTCATTTGCTCCCCTCCCCACCATCTTTCATTCACCCCACTCAACCCAGGCATTGCCCACAAAACATGGTCCCAGTGTACTTACCTGTTGGTCTGGAGGACCGTAGAGTAGCGCATACTGGGGGAGGACCCCATCCACGAGTGTCTCCAACTCTTCTGAAGTGAAGGCAGGGGCCCTTTCCCCAGTCACAGCAGCCATTGTCTCTTCCAGACCGAGGTCACAGCAGCACTTGCAGTATAGGTCCTCTCCTGTGGATGATCAGGTCTCGAGTGATTAAGCAGATAGAAAATGGCGGTCACGGCCGCGGCGGTGCGTACCGCGGCGGTGAGTCCCGCGACCGCCGGTGCACTTCCTCATTGGCTCATGAAACCCATAGGGTTCAATGTTAACCAATGCGGCTTAGCACCGCGGTCTTCGACCGCCTACCGCCACGGTGTGCCACGCCAGCGCATTGACCTCACATCCCATTGTCACACTTCACAGGTCAGGCAGCCGCCATTTCAAGGGCCCACATGGCTTAATTTCTACTGCGTCACACAGGCCTAGGCCTTGCATTGCCACTCATAGAAGCCATTCAATGCATAGATAATCGTGTACTGTGCAAGCTGTATGAACGTACCTGTGGGTTGCTTGACTCTGTGCTCCATGTTGTCCTTCCTAGGCACCGTCCGCTGGGACTTGCGAGGAGATGGAGGACTGTTCCCGTGTACAGACCACTGGTGGACCTGTCGACAATGGAAGAACGACATGTCATACTCACATACAGACTTGACCGAGCCACCATTAATGAACTGTGTGCCCAGCTGGAGCCAGACCTGATATCACCCATCCGCCAACCCACAGGGATTCCCCCTCTAGTGCAGGTTCTGTCAGTACTCCATTTTTTGGCAAGTGGATCATTCCAAACAACAGTGGCCATTTCATCTGGGATGTCTCAGACTATGTTTTCTAAGGTTTTGTCCAGAGTGTTGTCTGCCCTGATGAAATACATGCGGAGCTACATTGTTTTCCCTGAGGTGGTCGATTTGGCTACAGTGAAGGGTGATTTCTATGCCCTTGGCCATATTCCCAACATCATTGGTGCCATTGATGGGACCCATGTGGCTTTGGTACCCCCCAGAGGAAGTGAACAGGTGTACAGGAACAGAAAAAGTTATCATTCTATGAATGTCCAGGTGGTCTGTTTGGCAGACCAGTACATCTCCCATGTAAATGCCAAGTTCCCTGGGTCAGTGCATGACGCGTACATCATGCGAAATAGCAGCATCCCTTATGTGATGGAACAGCTACAGAGACACCGTGTGTGGCTAATTGGTGACTCTGGTTACCCCAACCTGTCCTAGCTACTGACCCCAGTAAGGAATCCCAGGACAAGGGCAGAGGAACGGTACAATGAGGCCCATGGGCGTACTAGGAGGGTGATCGAGCGGACCTTCGGCCTCCTGAAGGCCAGGTTTAGGTGCCTGCATATGACAGGTGGATCCCTAATGTACTCACCAAAGAAGGTGTGTCATATCATCGTGGCCTGCTGTATGCTTCACAACCTGGCTTTGCGACGCCAGGTGCCTTTCCAGCAGGAGGATTGTCCAGATGGTGGTGTTGTGGCAGCGGTGGAACCTGTGGAGAGTGAAGAGGAGGAAGACGAAGAGGACGACACAGACAACAGGGACAGAGTGATACTACAGTATTTTCAATAACACACAGGTAAGAATCAACACCGGCATTTTACAATTACTTACAGTCTCCTGCCTCTCTACTGTCTGTCCTATTCCCCCAGTGTATGTTAACTGAGTTGTGACTTTCCCTTCAAATTTCAGAGATGTGGCCCCCACTGCGTGACCTCTGCTTTGTTTACCCATGGACTACAGCTGTGTGACAGTGGTATGTTCTCATCACTGTGTAACTGGACATTTTGGCAGCGTTATGTTCAATACATTTGTTCACAATACAGGCAGACTCCAGATTGTTTTTGTGCAATAAGTGTTTTTATTAAAGTGCTGCATTTAGGGACATGGATGGAAAATCGGTGATGGGTGATGGTGGAGGAATGTCCATGGCAGAGTCCAGCTTTTCAGTCTCACAGGTGCATTGTCCATATGCCTGTGGAAGGTGGAGCAGGGGCAGTTAAAGGTTGGACAGGGTGACAATGTGGGACAGTGGGATGACATCAGGGGTATCCTTTGCTGGCGGGGCTCTTGACATCCTACTCTGTCTTCTTACGAGATCTCAGGCCCCGCTTGCGGGGTGGTTCTTCTTCTGCAGGAGGTGGGGTTCTGGTTGCCTGTTGTTGTGTGGGGGCCTCCTGTCCACTAGCGCCGGCGGAGGTGGTTGCCTGTTCTTGGTCCATGCTAGTGACAGGGGCCCTTTGTGGTGCCACATGGTCCCGCAATGTGGTGACAATCTGGTTAAGAGCCCCTACGATGGTGCCCATTGCGGAACTGATGCTTCTAAGTTCTTCCCTGAACCCCATGTACTGTTGCTCCTGCATGACCTGGATCTCCTGGAACCTGGCCAGTACCGTCGCCATCGTCTCCTGGGAGTGGTGGTATGCTCCCATGATGGAGGAGAGGGCCTCGTGGAGAGTGGGTTCCCTGGGCCTGTCCCCCCCCTGTCGCACAGCAGCCCTCCCAGTTCCCCTGTTTCCCTGGGCCTCCGTCCACTGGACCGTGTGCCCACTACCACTGCCCCCAGGTCCCTGTTGTTGTTGGGGTGGTGGGTTAACCTGTGTGCCCTGTAGTGGTGGACACACCGCTGATTGACGTGTCCTGGAGACAGAGGCATGGGCCCGCTGGGTGGGAGCTGTGCTGGTGTTCCCAGAGGGGGTTGGGTCTGCTGTGGCCAGTGGCTGTGTGAGGGGAACCGACTGTCCCGAGGTCCCCGATGGTCCGGGCTGGTCATCTGGGTCCAGGGAGACAGAGCTGCTGTCATCACTGGTGGCCTCTTCTGGGGGTGGGATGAACATTTCTGGACCCTCCTGGGCGGTGTGGTGGCGTTCGGGTCCTGCAGGGGTATAGAGGTATGGTTATTGCTTCAGTGTGTGCCATATCGGTCAATGGGTGGGTGCCCGTGTACCCCAGGGCTGGCATTCCTGTGTGGGGGCTTTTGTGAGGGTGGCTTGTGGGGGAGATTTGTATGTGCAGTGGGCATGCTTTGGTGATGGGTGTCCATGCTTTGTGGACGCATGCAGGGCTAGGTGTTGGGATGGGTGGGTTGTGATGGTGAGTCATTTGCAGGGAGTAGGTCGTTCCACCGCTTCCTGATGTCATCCCGATTTCGTTGATGCTGTCCCACAGCGTTGACCCTGTCGACTATCCTTTGCCATAGCTCCATCTTCCTGGCAATGCTGGTGTGCTGCACCTGTGTCCCGAAGAGCTGGGGCTCTACCCGAACTATTTCCTCCACCATGACCCGGAGTTCAGCGTCTGAAAACCGGGGGTGTCTTTGGGGTGCCATGGGCTGGTGTGGATGAGGTGTGGGGTGGTGTATGTGTTGTAGAGTGTGGTGAGTGTGGTGATGTGTGGTGTTTTGTGCGTGGATATTGTGTGGGTGATGGTGTGGTTTGCCTCTGTGTGATGGTGTTATCTAAGCAGTGCTGTCTGTCTCTGGCTTTCTGTCGTTTTTTTTGGTCGAAGGGGTTTGTGGGTGATGTGGGTGTGTGTTTTATATTGTGTTGGGTGTGTGGGAGTGTTGTTTGTATGTGTATCAGGTGTGTGTATTTTGAATTGTCCAATGTGGTTGTGTTTTGTACGTGAGTGTGTATTTCGACCGCGGCGGTGTGTACCGCCAATGGAATACCGCGGTTGAAAGACCGCCGCATGGATTTCTTGTGTCGTGATAGTGTGGGCGTATTTCTGTTGGCGTGACGGTGGAGGTTTGGTCATCGCCAGTTTCCCGCTGGCCGTTGGTGTGGCGGACTTTTGTTGATGTCGGGTTTTTGGCGGTTTGCCAGTTGCGGGTCAGAATGACCGTGACTGTTTACCGCGGCCGCGGCTGTGTTATGGCGGTCTTCTGACCGGCGGTAAGCGCCTTTTACCGCCGAGGTCAGAATGACCACCTTAGTATCCAGTTCAGTTTCCATGGACTGTTTTGACATAACCCTCTGAGTTTATCTGCAAGTAGGGAGAACCCAAACCCCCATCTCTCCATCTTTCAAATGTTTAGGTTGTCAGCATCTCTTCTTAAAATTAAAATTATTTTTCTTGACTCCACAGGGGCACTATTCGCTCTCAAAGTGCCATCTTCTCCAATCAGTTTGCGCCACATGGAATTTTTATTTTGGGGTGGGCACTTACAGGAGGCTGGACTGGTTTGTAGTGGGTACCTAAGGTACATACACCTTATACCAGGTCCAGTTATCCCTTATTAGTGAAATGTAGACAGTGTCTAGAAGCCAGGCTCTCTAGGGGTAGTGTGGATGAGCAGCCAAGGCCTAACTAGGAGACATGCAAAGCTTATGCAATACCACTGTAGCCCTGAAGTAACACAGTACTCACATACATGAAACAAAATACTCAGTGTTACATAAATAAAGGTACTTTATTTTGGTGACACAAATGCCAAAAATAGCATAGAGACTATACTCTCTTAGGAGGTAAGTAATACACAAATTATATACATTAGTATGCAGAAAAAGCTGTAAAAACAGTTAGAAAACTGTGGAATTAGTGAAAATCATCATAGTTAGAAATGGGCCTAAGGGGAACACAAACCATATACTAAGAAAGTTAAAAGCAAAAGTTGGTTTCCCACCTAGGCAAGTGTAGTGTGCAGTGGGGCGCTGGGATTATTAGAAAACACCAAAAGTAAGTAATAGAACCCACCCCAGAGCCATAGAAAGCAGGAGTAAATCACAGTAACATTCCTAGAACACACAAGAACACGAAAAAGAAGATTATGCAAGAGCCATAAGAGTCTGCAAGACACCAACAATGGATTCCTGGACCTGAAGACAGGTGGAAAAAGAGGACAAAGTCCAAGAAGCACCGAAGAGAGCCCAAGCTAACCCGGATGAAGGTGCAAAAGAAGAACCATCGGTGACGAAGAACAGTCAGTCCTGCACCCAAGAAGAAAGATGCGGGTTCCTGGTTGATGCAGAAGATATCCCACGCTGGATGGATGATTCCAGTCTGGTTTGCGTTGCTGGATTCCTCAAGTTGGTAGTTCGGCCCACGGTGTAAACCCCGATTGGGTTCTGGGCAGGCATATATGCTTTGTAACATTTTGTAAATAGGATTTTGGAATCATTAAATTCGCTTTAGGAAGTCGATTCAACTCCAATGATTTTCCAGATCTATAGGATGTTTTCTGCTTTACTTTAATCCTTAATGAAAGTACGTTTATGGAGCTGTTTAGGAAGCATAAAATATTTGACCTAGTATATGCAGGTGAATCTGTAATGCCTGTGAAGCGGACTTATTTTGGAAAATTAATGGGGTGTGAAAGAGAATGGGGGTGAGTATTTAGCCAGGAGGAAAGTTAAAGATTTGTGAGTTATTATGTGACAGCAACGCAGAGTGAAGCTTCAATGAGATTGACAGGTCTGTGTGATCAACAAGACCTAAAGCATCATCGGACTTCAGAGGTTCTGTAGCATGTCTTGTAGGGGTGGTGTCCCATATTGTGTTTAGATTGAAATCCACATAGAAGAGAGGATATGACTACCAACACACATCAAAGGATGGTTGATGATTTCCAAAACCCACCATGTAGATTCTGATAAAGTACTCTGTGACTTTGAGTGACCAGGCTGATCCACTTGAGCTGGACACAACTCTACACAAAGCCAGAAACTCCAAGCAACACTGGTAGAAATGAAATCCTTTGTATGGTCTTCCCCCAAACCTTTGGCCTTCATCCCTTCTGTTTTCTGAGTTTGTTTTTGTTAGCATGAGGACTCTGTGCACTTTACCACTGCTAATCAGTGCTAAAATGCTTGCGCTGTCTCCCTAAAGCATGTCAAAACTGACCTTCACATGATGCCACATTTCATTGACTTATTTGTACCTAGTTTATGATACTACATGTAACCAGAGTCTATAAATTAGATGCAAATAGTGGGTTTGCAGCACTGATTGTGTTACCCACTAAAGTAGCTCTTTTAAATATGTCTTAAGTCGGCCATTGCATCCTGCAGCTTTGAACTGCCAATTCAACCTGGCAAAATAAACAATTTGCCGCGCATAAACCTTCCTTCATAATACATATGTCACTCCTAAGGAGTGTCTAAAACCCCACAGGACAGGGTGCATTGTATTTAAAAAGTAGAACTGATGTTCTTAAATTTTACATGTACTGGTAATGTAAAACTCCTAACTTATTTTTTCACTACTGCAAGTCCTACCTCACACATTGGAGAACACAGGATTACTTTATCACATTCAATAGTGCTAATGTTTGATTGGAAGCAGCTAGGGATATCAAGTTTGGACACAAATGGATTGTAATTTAAAATCCTCCTTAATGGTAAAGTTAGAGTTTAAGTTACAATTCAAAAAATCCCACATTTAGAAAGCTGGCATTATCTTGTCCTATGCTTCTGGAGCCTGCTGCCAGTGTCCTGGGTCACAGGACTGTGAATTGATCTACTGTTGGCTTTGTGTATTCCTCCCAGACAGTGAGACAAAATAGGACTAGGTGTTAGTGGAATGGGCCATCCTGCCATGAAGGCTGAGTCTGAGCTGTTCCCTGACACACTTACACTTTAAATGGCTGCCTTCAGCACACACACAAAGGAATCTGAGTCGACACTTCTGGAGCCTGGCAGAAGAAAGAAATAACTTTCCAGAACCAGATGTGGGCCTAGCATAGGAAATTCTCCCTCTTCAAAGGATAGCTCCAGATATAAATATTAAACCCTCAGAACATATCTTCAGTACTCTCCTATATCTGTGGAAGACTTCAGAAGGACTGCCTTGTACCCCTGAGGACTGCCCTGCTGCTTAAGGCCTGCTTTGTTTATCTGGAGGACTGCACTGCTGCTACCAGAGGACAGCCCTGCTGCTTAATGCCTGCTTTGTTTATCCAAAGGACTGTCCTGCTGCTACCTTGGGACAGCCCTGCTGCGTAAGACCTGCTTTGTTCATCAAGAGGACTGGGCTGCCGCTATTAGAAGACTGCCTTGTTGCTTGAGGCCTGGCTTGCTGCTTGAACCCAGGACTACCAGAGTGACACCAAGGATTAGTTGGCTGTCCTCCTATGTGAGATACAGGAACATAAAAAGCTTTTGAGATCTTGCACATGGCCTCATCTGGAGTGAGTCCTAACTCACCAAGAGACACGCCCAAGTGGTGTTAGAAGTGCTTAACCCTAAACATTGATATGAAGAAACATTTTCACCAAAAAGTAGCATGAGAACTGACAGAAGACAGGCCACCCTGGTCGATCTTAACTTTTGGCTTTGCTCTGGTTCTGCGCTTTAACCCTGAAAAAGGCAGAAATGTACTGCATGTGATTTAAGAACATTGATTGCTAAAACTTGACACTGGCAGACTTGAAACTTGATAAGCAAATGTTCCAGGATGCGATCTTTGGGTTTCAAGGTCAATGGAATGTTCACTGCTTGTCAGGGTTTAACGCTTATTGTAGTTGCTTGCATTATACCACAAAAAGGAGTTTCTATTGGACAATTATTATGAAACGATACACTGTGTTATCGCCAAGTTTAATGTGGCATTACTATTAGTGTTAGCGATACAATGTACTGTGTATACAGTTGCTGGTGATGCGGACATTCTGTGTTTAGTGCTTAAACGAAGTTGAAGCTTATCCTTGCCATGCTCAAAATTATGCTGTGATGTAACAGTGATGAGCCGGTTGTTCATGAAGTTGAACTCTATTGATTAACCTTGTGGTTTCCTAGTAATACAACGTGAAAATTAATCCTTGATATTAACCCTATGTTTTCAGTGTGATTTAAAAACTGAATTGTGTTCCTCGCAATACTAGCACAGTACAAAAATTAACGCATGAATATCTGAAGAATCTAAATCGCTGAGAGTTCTTATTATTGTTGTCTATGAGTTGAGTGAGTCAGCATCTTGGGAAACCTCATCAAGGTGAAACATACAAGATATCCACTGAACGTCAAGGAACGTCTAGGTAGGCTTAATTGAGGTGACGAGGGACTAATCTGGGATCAGAGTGGGAGTAGGTATAGATAGTATGGGAGTTTCAAGGCTTTTTTTTATTACGGGTAATCCACATAATTTCCGAAAATTCCTAGAGAGAGGGAGAGCAATCAAAAGCGGGAACCCCAAGAGGTACATCTAGCTTGCACATCATAGTTTAACAGTAGAGTATACTTGGGTTATGAGATATCAGTAATTTGACTGGTGTAATTTATCATAGGAAAGACTGTCTCTTCAAGAACCATCACTAGGTGTCTGGATACAGCCCTGCGTCTCCAGTGTCTCTCTCCTTCTCTCATCTATCCCCTTTCCCCCAGGACATTGCGGTGGGATCATGTGTATTTAAGTGGGAGGCACGCAATGTTTAGATGCAATTGGGAACAAGCAGATTGGTCAACATTGTGTCTCCATGGGACGAATAGGATAGTGCTTGACACATTGTGAAAAATATAGTACATATATGCATGTTGTCATTTTACCATAAGTTTTGTCTTGTATATATTTGTACATGAGAAATGCTTTTATTATTGTTGATTAATTTTAGCTTGTGGACTTTTTTGCTTATGTTTATGTTAAAACTGTAATGTGAGTTGAGTTGGTGGGTGTTGTTGGGCTTTTGAACAGTGTGGGGTATTCTTTTTAGTTTATGCAAAGTCATCCATGACTCCAGCACCCCCATCAGTCATCTACATGGGGCTGGAATGTGTTTGGTGTACCCCTGTAAAACAGTCAGCAGGGTGCGGCCACTGTTAATTATCTTTGCTATGGTATGGCAGACCTCACCCCATTACTGTTGTATAGGTGGGCAATCCCATGCTAGGTGGAAAAAACTTGCAGCATCACAGGGGCAGTGAGGGGATCTCACCACCTTCTTTGGGTCTATCTATTGCAGATATTGTGGTGTAAGGTTTAATCTGTTGATAAACTTGAAATGAAGTAGCATATGTTCATAGTCAAACAAAACAAGTTTAATTTCACTGCAGCAGTTTACAAGTATCCATATGTGTATCTTACGTGAAGCCCGTATTCCACTTTTCCACTACTCTAAGATCTGTGGTTGTGCATGTTTCTGTGTACATTCTGTAAGTATAGAGACCCAACCTTGAGGTCCTGGTCTTTGATTTGAAGGAACTAGGTGCGTGGTGGGAACTGGTAGGGATCATATGGCAGAGTGAGTGTCTTTTAGCTGAGTCTTCTGTTCAGCCCCTCCCCATCCCACACCAGCCAGATTATTACTAACTTTAGTTTGGCTAAAAAGATTTGGTTGAGGAGTATGGGACTATTCTGGAAACTGTAAAGAAATTTGGGAAGCAATAGCATTTTAAGTAACGCACTTCATCCCGCCATGGCCTGCAGCAGCATTATCTATCTTTCTGTTTGTACTATTCGTTTAGCAAAACATTTAGTTTACTTGTAAATCCCTACTACATGTTACTACAGGTGCCCAAGGCCTCTACATCAAATGTTACTAGTGAGCCTGCAGCACTGATATTGTGCCACCCACTAAAGGCACTCTTTAAGACATGTCATGTCTCAGGCCAGCCATTGCAGCCTGCAGTACATTTTTATTCTGCCAATTCAACCTGGCAAAATAAACCTTTTTCAAGGGCTAAACCCTCCATTTTTGTTATCCATATATCACCCCTAGGTCAATTTCAAAGGTAGGACATGTGTTCTTTACTTTTACCTCTCATATTGGATAACATTGGGTAACTTTACTGCATTTGAGAAGTGCTAACTTTAGATTGGGAGCAGGTGTGGATATCAAGTTTGGAAACAAATGAATTATAATTTACAATCATCTTTAATTGAAAAGTTGGATATTAAGTTGCCATTCAGAAAATGCAGTTTTAGAAAGTTGCCACTTTCTTGTCCTTACCATTTGGTGCCTGCAGCCAGTGTCCTGGGTCACATGACTGTGAGTGGATCTGCTGTTGGGGTTAGTGTATTCGTCCCAGACAGTGAGACACAAGGGGACTAGATATTGACTGCATGGGCCATCATATCAGAACGGCTGGGGCTGGAGCGGTTCCCTGCCATACCAATTCAAAGCCAGCCTCCAGCACACACGCAAAGGAACCAGAACCTACCCATTTATCAGACTTCCTGGAGCCTAGCAGGGGAAATGGAGAACTTTCCAGAACCAGACATGTGGGTATGATAGGGAATCACACCACCTCTACAGACTGCACCAGGTAGAAATATTGGAGACTCAGAACACATCTTCAGTACATTCCTGGATCTGTGGACAACTTTAGAATGCTTGCCTTGTACCACAGGGGTACAGAGAGATCTGCCCTGCTGCTACTAAAGGACTAACCTGCAGCTTGAGGCCTGCCCCAGGACTACCAGAGTGACTCCAAAGGCTAGTAGGCTAGCCTCCTGTGTGAACAACAAGGACATAACGAGCTCCAAATCTCTACCATGCACCTGGCCTCTGGCGAAGTGAGCCCTACTCTCCAAGTTGTGCCCCCAATTCCTAGACTCTTGGAATTGTTATACGAGGTGCTGCTTCTAAATAACTCTAAAAAATAGGACTTAGACACATTATCACCAAAAAGAGGCCTGAGGACCAACAGAAGACTGGGACCTACATGCAGCCTATCTGCCTGATGTGCACCGCTGGTTGCCTTGACTGCGGTAACTTTCATTACATTTTTCTCTGCATCAATCAATTCTCTTCAGCGGGAGCACTAGGGGAAGGTATTTGGCCTCCTGGATCCCTCGTTGGCAACAGTCTGAAGCTTCATCCTGCTGTAGATTTTCAACTTCCAAAAAAGTTACAATGTTTGAAGGTATAATTCTTCTCTGCAACTGCATCCAGTGGCTCCCATATGATGAAGCCTCTTCTATGCACACGGCTGGTTGTCATCCCCCACTGAACTCCTACCGAAGGAACTTTTCTTCAAACTTTCTTCTGAGACCGAGTGCAATCCACCTTGTGTATCCAAGCCACGCTCCATCGCAGTCAGCCTTAACCTTGACTTTGCCCCCAGTATCATAAGGCCAGATAACCCTGGTTGGCACTTTGACCTTTTAGGCACTATTTTACACTAAAAACCTTTAAAAAATCATAACTCTGATTCAACGGATTTGATATAAATCACTTTGGAATTATTTTATTTATTAAAATGTACCCTTTTTTCCAAATGGGTATTTCTTGTTCTGTGTTTTCAATTTGTTTATGTTTGTGTTCGGCATAAATACTAAAACACAGTGCTTTTAAGTTAAGCGTAATTGCTTTTGCGCCAAGCTATCAGAGGGCTACGCACAGGTTGTTATAGTGACTTTTGTCATTTACCCTGACAAGGATTGTGGTTGTTGCTTGAGTATAGCTTTTGCCCCCCCCAAACCAATAACCCAATTTCCTACATACCCCCAGTGGGCTCCATGAAGAGTACAGTCTACAGGCCACCAGTCTTCACACTGTTCTAAAAACGTTTACTCAAGTCCTGATATTTCTGCAGTAAGATTAAAGCACTTACTTTGCGCTAGTGGTGCTGTGAGAATGATGAGCGTCACAACTGTAACAAACAAGGCAATGCAGACTGCTATAAAACACGGGGAGGCAACAGGTCTGTAACAGAGAAGCAGGAACAAGGTTTTAGATCAGGATTGTACAATAGAGCTTTAGAGAAAAGGATTTGAGTTAAGACCATGGTTATTGTCAATAAGAGAGCACAGTACAGTCTATCTCAACACACTTTGCTTACATTGCATAATGCACATAAGTGACTGAGCAGCCCTGCATAAGGCACAGCATTCCACACAACTGGCCCACATACGCTGCTACTCACGTCAGCATTGGTGCAGTGGTGCTACTGTGGGTTAAACCACATTTATGTGAATGCTGCCAGATTGTCAAGATAAATATCACCTTCGCACACCCCATAATGTCTACTTTTGGTGGCCCTCAAGGCTTAGGGGCTGCCGCCATACTAGTCAACCTGCTCGAGGGACCCCCTGAAGAACTCCAAAAATCCCCTCGGTCACCATATCTACATAAGGCTGATGATATTTGGAGTTGTGTAAAAATATACACTGATTTGTTCACTGACCTCCTTAAGCACTGCATCATCAAAATACAGATGTTACCACAGCTGGCAGGTAAATCAAAGAAAAACTTTGGGCTTGATTTAGAGTTTGTCGGAGGGGTTACTCCGATGGATATCCCATCCACCGTATTACGATCTCTGTAGGATATAATGGGATTGTAATACAGCGGATGGGATATCCGTCACGTTTGTCACAGAGTAACCCATCCCCCAAACTCTAAATCAGGCCCTTAGTTTCTTACTATAATCCATGAGCCAAACAGCTACCTCATTAAGAAGACCCTACGCAGAGCATGTTGGCTTCACACTAGACAGATGTAAAACCATGGCCAAAGTAGTCCACCATCAAATAAAGCTGTTCAAATAAATGATATCCTGAATTCCAACTGAATTCAGTTGTCCAACCTTTGGCCACACCTAGGGGGGAAAATGTTAAATCCACACCACCAGTCTGCCCTGGTATTCATGCACCATAATAAAATCAATCCTCAAAATAACCTTGAAACTGATTACAGGTATTTAGGGGGTCATTTAGAATTTGGCAGATGTGACACAAACGGTCAGACAGTCTTCCCTACCGAAGAAGTAAAGCTTTCAATGTATGAATTTTTTGGCGCATACATCTATGTACACCCTCTACACAGGGTGAACATACCCAAACATGTACTCTATACATGGTTCATATAGCTATGTATGCACTCTATATAAAACAAATATATCCAAGTATGCACTGTACATTTGGCAAATGTATCTATGAACACACTTCCAATCCTGTCCCTTTTCATTTTTCTCAAGTGTAGAACCACTTTAGGTATTTTCAAAAGTTGGTTTTAATACCAGAACAGGATTTACTCACTCATAGGGTACTTAGGGCAATTATTTCTATATCTACCAGGAATGTTTACTTGGAACATTTTCCATAAACAAATCAATGTACATATATAATAATCTTATAATAAAAATCTAATGGTTGGCTATTCTTTGAATTTTTATAACACCCTACCCACCCTACTCCCCAGAGAAGCCCACAACCACATTATTTAAACAATATTTAAAAAAGTTAAATCAATTAAACATATTAATATATGTCACATAAATAAATATCAAACATCCAAAATAACACATTTTTCATGAAACTCTACCTATTGATACCCTGAATAAAACCCCCAAAATCAGTTGTAATTTTTATAATATGTGTTTTATTACAGAAAAAGCTACTTTAAAAAGATAAAAATGAACACCAGCTAAAAAATGTTTTACCACAATATTCTAGTTATTAATATTTTAAATGTCTAAAGCAGAACTGCCTCATAGTAAAGTGCATGGAGATGACAGTGTTCTTAATGAATTTTAAAAGATTATCTGTTTTTAGTGGTCCCCATTCTACAAGTCTTCAATTTTACTTTGTTGCTAGAGAGGGCATGTCATTTCAAGGTGCTGCCGAACTGGAACAGCACCACAGGCAAATTGCAGAACTCAAAGCTAGGGTTGAATAACTCTTGCTGGAATTGAAAGCGCTACGTGGTCCATTTACGTTGGACAAGCGCTTAAACATTTCACCACACAGGCTATTGGTCAGACTTGGATGGCTCCTGTTCGCACTGAAGGAACAAAGCCACTTTATAACATGGACGGGCATGTGATCAT